>NC_136940.1:8766259-8803037 GCF_949987615.1 Pollachius pollachius
TCAAGTTCTCCCAGCATGCACTTCTCCTGACAGATTGACAATATTTAAACCCCCCAGATAGGTTTAGATGCCGGACATGTAGGATGTATTGAACATGAGAAAGGTGGCCTCATGCAGTTTAAATACTACTTACCAGTATTACACATTTAGAATGGGGACATCATGCATTGGTAATAGTTTTAGTAGTAATAGTATTACATATTTAGAAAGGAGACATCATACGGTAGTAGTTAAGTGACAGTAATAGTATAAATCAAAACGACAACTATTGCTTATGTGTAATTATGGTGAGTGAGAGAGTGAGTGAGAGAGTAAAGGAGTAAGGTGTGAGATTTTGAGCGAGCGACAGAGAAAAGCAGGTGCTACATGTGTCATTGGTGATCTCTTCTCAGTGAGTGCTGATGGATGTGTCTCACTCACACACACACACACACACACACACACACACACACACACACACACACACACACACATGCAATCAGAAACGCACACACGCACCCAAGGTTGAATTGGTCAGCCACACACTATTACTAAGAAACAATTTTACGCTGCGATGGCTAAAATGGAATTATGAAGGCAAGGCCCGTTACAAATGGTCTTCAAATACTCTTCCCAAGATTGTCTTTTGAAAGAGTATTTTGTTTTGATGAACCCCATCTGTGTGGCAGATGCTCTACCCTATGTCCATATTTTGAATGTATAAACAAATGAAGATTTATGAAACATTTTATTTCACTTTAATTTTGAGACAAATTTGACAAATCCTTGAGTTTTGGGTGTTTCATTGTTTAAATGTGATGGTTTACAATACAATCATCAACTGTGAATGCTGTGCTTGTCACAACCAATCAGGATTAACATTATTTTGTTATTCGTTAGATTGGATGTCCGGCTCACGTGGCATTTCCGGCCCTCGCGGAAGCGAGATCAACTGCATTTCCAGCAGCAAGACGGACCTGGACCAACAGTCACGACCAGTGGAGATGAACTTCATCTCACTGAACAACACAAACCAGTGCCTGGGCTTCAAGAGACCAGAAGAGCTGGTGGTAACCGTGGACGAGACGTCGAGATGAACGAAAGAACGGGATTGAAAACCTGGTAGTGGGACAATCTCCCCCGTTTCACTCGGTCGAAGAAATCAAGGAGCAATTTGCTTTTGTTCCTTGTGTGGGAATGAAGGGAGGGTCAGTTTGGATGCTGTAGTAGAGGTATAAGGTGCACTATGGGACTGCACCTGGAATGGCTTGAATAGTCAACTGCCCATGGCGCTGTGTTTGACAAGGCTGCGTGCGTCGCAGCAGGTGGTTTGATGAAACAATAGATCCAAGACTCACTGGGTGTTTTGGTCATTTGGGTCCATTTTGTATAGGTTGATAATAGTGTGTTCATGGGTAGCCTTTGATGTGAAAGAGTCACGACGGCCCCTGCAGTACAAACAGCACACATTCTTTGTAGATACGTACTGCAGTGTTTAGGTCGTTGTTCTTATTGTATCAATGCAGCTAGAAAAAGGAAGGCCGGACATTTCCCCAAACAAATATAAGACATTTAAGTTTTCTTTAATCTCTTTTTTTGAGGTTATATGTATAAATCTATTAGACCTACTAACTTTGATATAAGATAGTATTTTGTACTGTCAGGTTAACTGTTTTATGTGCAATTCGGCCTACTAACTTTGTTATAAGATAGAATTTTGTACATTCACATTAACTGTTTTATGTCAAAAAGTGCATACATGTAAGCATGCATAGCTACACACCGCGTGCATGCGTGCATGGATGCACGCACAAAGACAAATTAACATCAGAGCAGACAACTATACAAAGGAAAACTTTATTTATTTGCGATGCAATACATTATCAATACGTTATATTTAGTTTTAAATACAGGCCTATATTTTGTTGTTAACATTTCTAAAGATGGTAGACCTAACAGTCAAACCTCAACATTTATCCATGTATGTTGAGCACATGCAATATTCCCGAAACATATTGCTGCTTTCTAAAAAAAAATATGAATGACCTTTAAACCCCTTGGTAATGGGTATGCTGCAATGGATACCAGCTAGTCACAAGAAAAAATGGATGCTTGCTATATTTACTATGTTATGACCTTAAACCTTATCAAGCTTACTTATGGTATTATTGTGCAGGTACGGATACGCAAGCCCAGATGTGAATGCAAATAAAATTCATGAAAAATATATCAGATCTCTTCAAACTGAAGGTTTTACTAATGTATAGTTTTATTTTCTATGGTACTCTTGTGTATTTGAATGAGGGAGAATTTATAACAATACTACTGGCAGTCTAACGTCTCACAAGCTCGACTGAACCATAAAGATAAACTAAGCTTGACTGTTTTACCGATTTACTGTTTCACATCACTCACTGGTCATCCAATAAATACTCCATTTGCAGACTTTTTTTTTATTTTAAATAAACCACTATGGTTCTAGAATGTATTGCCCCTACTATATATACCGTTATTCAAAAACATTGGACATCAGCATACACCTATTGATAGTCCGGTACTGACGCCTAGCGGCAACGGGTAGAACAACAGCCTAGGATTGCGATGGTTTTGTGAAAGCCAGTTTGGGGTACTTCTGCTATAAAGACAGTTATAAAGACAGTTATAAATGCATTCACACACGTGCGCACACAGACATGAACCCTTACCTTTGTTTAGTGGTTGAATTAATTATTTAATTGAATATAGTGAATAGTAACTTTACTACCACGAGCGCCCCGCTCGTGGCATACCCACACACCCGCACACACAAGCCACAGCCCGATATTACCATAGAAACGACCTGCACTTACGGGGAGTGGATGCCCTCACCTCAAATCCGATTGGCTCTATCGGTGTGTCAGTAGGAAAAGCTCTTCCCTGTGATTCGTCACGATGCGCGTTGCCGATCATGATTGGATGGGTCCGACACAACATGCCCGCTTCGTTGAACAAGCTCATCTTGCTCTAGTCGAAGAAAAAGAACGGAGGAGGTGGCATCAAAATGTAGAGCAGACCATAAATTGTGTTTTTCTGAAAGTTAAAGTTGGTTTTACAACAACAAGTGTGCACTTTTTAACTTTTAAGATACGCTGAGGACTTCCGAAAACACGCAATGTAGCGATTGGCCCCGTTTTTCTTTGCGTTATTGACGATGGAGGAATCTGCAACAAGGCAAGTGGAGAAGCGCGACTACCGTAGGCAAAGCTTAGTTTTATATAATGGCAAGCTATTCCGACGAAAGAGTCCTTTCTCGACAGGATAACCTAAGCTCAAGGTGACGTAGGAGTAAAGTCACTGCTCATGCTCCACTGATTCAAAGAAAAAACAACTTTGCTCTTGTCTGTAGAGAGTTGGATATGTCGCTGTCTGACGGCACCTCGGACGAGGATCTGCCCTCGACCTTGCCCCGACAGCAGGAGGAGGAGGAGGAGGGCAGACTGAACGGCAGCATCCGAAAGGTGAGAACGGCAGGGCTTTTCGAACAGGTGGTGATGGGGGTTTGCCGATTTATAAACTCTGAATATTTGTTTACATATGATGTAATGCATGCAATGTTTGATGATGTGTGTGGATGGGGTTCATATGCATCATCATGTATATAGTGCCAAACAAGGCGGGGTACAGAGGTTCCACAATTGTCTGACTGTAGCTGTCACTTAACGCCCACGTGCACACACACACACACACACACACACACACACACACACACACACACACACACACACACACACACACACACACACACACACATACACAGGATGTCATGACTAAATAAGTGTATGAGGTGTTTATTACAGTGGTTCTCATGATTCTACGTGAGCAGGTTATAGGGGGTGCTGTCGTGACTTTGATATTTCTTCGTTACCAAAATGACGATGTAAAATATGGATATGTGATAATGTCACCGGTAATAAGCCATTTCAAGGCGCTTGCACACTGTCCCAACAAACACCAACAACTTGAGTTGGCTAACAACAAGGACGTTCCTCTGACCGCTGCCAATGATCACCACTAGGCACAGTGGCCCATTTTTTGCGTTTGTTGGCGTTTGTTTGCGTTTGTTGTGCCGCGTGCAAGCACCCTAACCTGAAACAGTTCTCGGTACGCCCCAGCTTTTTCCATGTTTGACACCTTTTGGCAATTACAATATTATTAATGATGCAAAATTACAGTTCCAAAGGAAAATATTTGTGGTTGGGTGTCAATGACGTGGGGTACTTGTGCTGTTGATGGTGATGTGGGGGAACGGTACAGGGATGTGGGGGTACAGCATGAGTCAAAGAAAGGTTGTGAAACACTGGGTTTATTTAAAACACACACACACACACGCACACACACACACACACACACACACACACACACACACACACACACACACACACACACACACACACACACACAGACACACACACACACACTACTACTACTACAACCAGAGTTGTAACATGCAGGCATGGGATGGATGGACTGCAGCGCAGCACACTGACGGGCACACAGCCAACAAGCTAATCCACACATGCTGTCCTGGGATTAGCTGACATGCACTTGCTAAGGAAACACTGAACTAGGTGAGAGGGAACGGGAGAGAGATAAAAGGGGGTGAATGGCAGATTGGAGAGAGAAAGAGAGAGAGAGGGGAGTGATATCCATGAGGGGAGTTAATGCATGTTTACTTTATACTCCATCGGTCTGGTTGAGTGTGTTGTGTTTATCATGTAAAAGTGACCCAGCAGTAAAGGATCTCTGGGGATGGAATGACCATATAGCTGCCACTATATACTAGCTCAGGCTTGGGATAAATACGACATGAAAAGTTCCTGTGGTTTAGGAATTCAACAAAGTTCGGCCCAAGTCTGCACTTGCGTGAAAATAGGCGTGCAGTAAAGTACAAAAAAGTATATTTATACAATTCAAATTTATTTCGGTGTGTAGCTATTTTTTTATTTGGTGTCAACATATAACAGTGGCTAAATTACAGTGTTATTACAAGTTTGATTTTAATTTGCCATGGTGAAAACCGAATAGATGAGCAGTCTTCCCGGCAGGTCTAAATTCAACCATAGTAAAACTTCCTCTGCTAGTTTATATTAATGTTTCCCCTCCTAGTTATTATTTTATAATCTAGTGGTTAGTGTGTGTGTGACTGCCAAAAGGTTTTGGGTTTGATTCCCAATGTCCCCAGTCTACCTGCAGGTATTACAGATATCTTCCTTATGAAGATACAAAAACTCGACCTGTATAAAAAGTGAGACAATTAAAATGTCTCTATGTTCATCAATACCGTATTCTCATTTTCAGTCTTTAAACATAGCCTACTATTACTACTACTACTACTACTCATTATTTAGTGAAGAGACAAGGCATGTTCGCAGATCTATATAGTTCACTAAAAGGTGAATCGTGGTTGTCCCGAGACCCCCTTTGTCACCTGCTGTGACCCACTAATGGGTTGACAACAACGGTCTTAAAACCATTGCTCTAAACGACTACACAGTAAATAGTCACGGTTACTTTCATTTGGGTTTTGTTGGTTTGGTTGATGGTCCTGGTCTCTGTGTGTCACCAGGGTTGCGACCCGCTGTCCCAGACCCAGCGCAGCAAGCTGCAGCACCGGCGGGCACGCATCAACCAGCAGATCAACAAGGAGATGCGCATGAGAGCTGGAGCTGAGAACCTCTTCAGGTAGCTAACCCCTAGCATTATTTCTCTATGTTACCTTCACACATTACCTTAGTAGGTAGCTCCCCCCAAGCATTGCCTCTATATGTAAACACTATTGGTTAATTAAATAATTGACAATTTAAGCTTAGGTAAACTCATTTTTTCTCTAGATTAATTGGAGCCAAATCAATGCAAGGAATTAGGACTATTAACTATGGTATAGACTACAACTGCTCTACAACTGATCCACCTCTAGTCCTTTGGTCCAGGCTAGTCTACTGGTCTAGTCGTCTGGTCCAGTCAAATTTAGCTGACATCTAAACTGCTCTTTGAAGAGCTCTTTGTCTACAGTGTGCCCACGTCAGCACAATGCTCTTAAAGTTTCAGCCTGGTCAACACACACACACACACACACACACACACACACACACACACACACGCACACACACACACACACACACACACACACACACACACACACACACACACACACACACACACACACGCACACACACACTCTCACTCATGCACGCCCACACGTACACAAACGCGCGCACAAATCCTACAAGCTCTGCGGTGGGAAAGGTCGGAAATCCCACCCCTCTAAATGACACAGACACATAAACTCTCTCTTTCTCTTACCCCCCCTTCTCTCTCTCTCCCTCCCTCCCCCTCTCTCTCTCCCTCCCTCCCCCTCTCTCTCTCTCTCTCTCTCTCCCCCCCCCCCCCTCTCTCTCACGCACACCCACAAACCAGGCCTTGCCAGTGTTATGTCTTTGTTTTGGTTCTTTTGTGTTGCGTTACGCACACACCGCTGTTTTACATGACAATATATCCCATCCTCATGAAGTAGTGACACAGTTTTATTGTAATGCATAAAAAACACATGTAAAAAAAGTCACATATACATCACATATCTAAGTCTACTTGAGTTGACACATTGTGATACACTGTGTGAGTTTATAAGACAATAAACATCCATGCTTTGTCTCTCTTTCACTTTACCTCTTACCTCAAACCTCTTGCTCTTTCTCTCTCTCCCCCCCTCTCTGTCTCTCCCCCTCTGTATCTTTAGTGTACATCTCCCTCTCTCTCTCTCCCCCTCTCCATGTCTCTCCATCCGTCTCTTTAGTGTACATCTCCCTCTTTCCCTTTCCCTCCCTCTCTCTGTCTCTCTAGTGTCTTTATCTGGTCATACGGTCGCTTTGCAACTAACAAAAAACAAAACACACAGCATGGCGTATTTAATTAAAGTCCACCAACCAACGGACCCTTTTCCTCCCTCTTCACCTCCTCCCCTCTTCCCCCTCTCCTCGTACACACTCTACAAACTCCAGCTGTTGTTTTCAGTTTAATTTGATTAAGTCTGACTGTGTGGGTGTGTGTGTGGGGGGGGGGGGGGGTTGGCTGGTGAATTAGTTGGAATGTTCCGAATGGTGGATTCTTCTCTTACATCATTCTGTTCTGCCTTAAAAACCAATGACTCAGATGTTTGGAAACTGAACACACACACACACAAACACACACCACACACACACACACACACTCACACACACACACACACACACACACACACATGCCCAGAAAAACACAGACACACACACACACACACACACACACACACACACACACACACACACACACACAATCACAACAATCACACATTGATAAAAACAACAACTCCTTTTATTGGGATGCTGGGTTCGAGACAATGACCATCGTCCCAACCTCCGCCCATCCTCCTCACACCCTCCTCCCACACGTACACACAGGCACAAACACAAACACACACACATACACACACGCGTAAACACAACACATGTCTGAAGCATTAGCATACTCCAGAATTACTCCATAATATTCAATTTCTGATCATCACACCTCTCTCTGTCTCCCTCCCACCCTCTCTTTCCCTCGCCCTCTGCACTATTATTTTCTCTCTTTCTCTCTCTGTCTCAATGTGATGTCTGGTAATGATGAATGGAACCCAGTGGGTCGTCTTGTTAGCATGCTAAATGGTGCCAACAAGACTGCTAGGCTAGAGTGAGAGCTGAGAGAGAGAGAGAGAGAGAGAGAGAGAGAGAGAGAGAGAGAGAGAGAGAGAGAGAGAGAGAGAGAGAGAGAGAGAGAGAGAGAGAGAGAGAGAGAGAGTCAGAGAGAGAGAGAGAGAGAGAGAGAGAGAGAGAGCATTCAAAGGTCACACTGACCCCCCCTCCCTATCCCAATCTGATAGTTCCTCGCTCAAACACACACACACACACACACACACACACACACACACACACACACACACACACACACACACACACACACACACATTGACTCACACACTGACTCACACACTGACTCACATACAGAACCTATACATGACAACTTGATCCCATAAACCCAGGAAGGGGTCAAGACGGTGAATTAGCTTTAACATGATTGCACAATTACTCTCCTCCACACACATACGCATGACTGCACACATACACACGCACGGATGCAAGCACACAGAGGAATGCAGGCACACACAAATTACAAGTGTATTGTGTGTGTGTGTGTGTGTGTGTGTGTGTGTGTGTGTATGTGTGTGTGAGTGTATATGTGTCAAGAACCATGCTATATAATTACACCTCATCTACTATCAGTGGGGTGTTATGTGACCGTTGTGTTGTAGTGTATTGCCATGATACGTGCGTTGTGAGGTGTTGTGTTTCTGTTGTGTTGTATTACAATTTTCATTGCTGTATAGTTTCATTGTCGTTTTACTGTTATATTGTGTGGTGCTCTGTGTTATTGTCTTGTTATTCGATTGTATGCTGTGAGGTGTTGTGTTATTGTTTGATGTAATGGTATTTTGTTTTTGTGTTATTCTCGTGTCGTATACGTAGAGCCATTACCATTTTTAGGTGGTAGATATGCCTTCTACAGAACGCGCTATTGTTTGAGATGTTTTAACCAGCAGTGGAAAGAAACAATATATATTTGGCTATTTGTCTATGAACAACTCCATATATATTCAAGCCTAAATAACTTTTTTAATTCAAAGTACAATATTGAGCAAATTGACTGTATTAAACATAAATTGAACATGAGATCCATTAATTCACCCTCATCAGAAATTAAGAAATATGCTTACTAGAAATACTGGCTTCTCCAACAACAATGCAATGGCCAGGGTGTTCTTCCTTGACCTTTCCGTTCCTGGTCGGGAAATAGTTAGTAAGCAAACGTATACATTAGCTGATGAACTTAAAGGGTTGTCTTTGTCGGAATCGAATGACCTGCTCATCTCAAAAAATAATGTAGCACTTGACTCGTCTTGCGTGCATGATTGTTCAGTGTTCTCAACATGGCAACCCGCGTGCGCTTCTAGTCTTAACTTTCCAATAATGTAAATGTGGACTGCAGTATCTATTCTAAACGCTCAATGTCAACGCTAATCTCTTGCGTGAACCATCCAAAGTCCATTAGAGGAACTGCATGCTTGTCCCTAGCGTGCTTCACCTTAAGGCCATCGGAGGGACTACATGCTAGTCTATACCATGAACCATCTTAGGCCGTTAGAGGAACTGGATGCTAGTCTCTACCGTGAACCACATATAGGCCGTTACAGGAACTACATGCTGGTCTCTGAGCCTCAACGCTGCGGCGTTGTATTATAGTGTTGTGTCACTGTGTTATATAACTGTACCTGTCTTATTTTGTGTTGTGTCGTTTTATCGTGTAATGACTTAATGTGCTGCGTGTTGTATTGTTGCCAGGGCGACAAGTAACAACAAGGTGCGGGAGACGGTTGCACTGGAGCTGAGCTTCGTCAACTCCAACCTGCAGCTTCTGAAGGAGGAGCTGGAAGAGCTGAACAGTAACATGGAGGTTTACCAGACAGACAGGTGCATACACACAAACACACACAAATACACTCACACACACACACACACACACAGACACACACACACACACACACACACACACACGGTGGTCTGCCTGACGGACAGGTAAACACAAGTACACACACTCACTTACTCACTCACTCACCCACTCAGATTCAGATTCAAATTATACATGTGTTAGTGTGTCTGTTTTTTTATGTATGTGCGTTAACATGTGGGCTATACTTTATGTGTGTGAAGCTTTTCTCTCGGGTGTCAGAGGAGGGCTAAATCCTCTGATTAGCGTCTCATTAATGACCCTACAGAGCTGGGTGGGTTATGGAGTACAGGGGGCCTGGTATACTGGGGGGAGGGCTGTCAGAGGCGGAGCTAGCATGGGGCTGGCCAGGACGGGGCTTATAAGGGGCAGGCTATGTGTAGGGGATAATCTTTGGCCTGGGCTTATTAGTGGAGTGAGAGACCGGGCTGTGTGGCTGTTGGTAGATGACAGATGGTCTTGCACTGTAATTGTCAATACTAAACTAATACTACACTTAAAAGCTCAACAGTCTTCAAATATACTGGGACCCAGTGCTTTCAGCAATCAAACATGACCAATTAGAACCAGAACCTTAAGCTAGGCCTGGACCACCCTGGACCCAGCCCTATACTCTCCAATGAACCAGAACTTTAGCTGGGACTGACAACCCTGGACATGACCCTATCCTCTCCCTATGAACCAGAACCTTTAGCAGGGACTGGACCCTATCCTTCCCTGATAAACCAGAACCTTTAGCTGGGACTCGACCCTATTCTCTCGATATAAACCAAAACCTTTAGCTGGGACTCAATCCTATCCTCTCCCTATAAACCAGAACCTTTAGCTGGGACTCAACCCTATCCCTATCCTGAACCAGATGTTTAGGCCTGGATAGAAGACTCTGCGTTGGCTACATTTAGGGCATTTTCTTTTTGGCTAGACCCCAAAGACTCCACTAGACTTACAATGTCAGGCTCATGTTCATGTGCTAGTATAAATATGAAGTAGTGATCGACCGATATGTCGGCTGATTTTTGCGTTTTTCACGCCTATCGGCCATCAGCCAGTTTCTTTTTTTCAATTTCTTTTTTTCATCCTTGTGTCATTTTTATGATGTAAATTGAGGGAGGCTAAGCCTGGAAATCCAGACCCACATCTAGAAAGCTGTAGGGTCTGGCAACGAGTAATAAAAATGGCCCAACTCAAGGGGCGGCACCAAGCATGCATTTGAAAATAACACTGCGACCAATCAGAAGAATACAAGGGGTGACGTATCCAGACCAGCGGAGCTTTCCAATAGATAAGACTCTTGCCGTATCTGGTCGGTAAAACAGCAACGCTTTTGGCCCGCCTATAACTGATACATGGATTTCATTGGTTCATGTTCTGGGCCAGGGGAATCGGGGAGTAAGTATATTGCTCATTCCCAGAGTGACTCGCTGAGCAAATTCAAATTGTGCTCTTGCAAGAACTCTGGATTTCCAGGGTAGTATCGGCTCCAAATATTGGCTCAAGAAAATCGGTATCAGCGTATCGGTCATCAGCTAAAGCTGATAAAAAGGATCGGTTTCGGCCCTAAAAAATCCATATCGGTCGATCCCTAATATGAAGTAATACATATGGAATGTATTCATAATGGTTAATAACATATCATAATATAGTACTCTATTAATACACAGGAAATGTGGGTGTCCAGCAGAAAGTACAGGACAATAGAAAGAGAGTTATCAATGTTAATAAGCGTTGATATTTTTTTTCAGTAATGGGTTGTTATTTGACTGTGCAAATGTACATCACTACGTGTGATAAATGGTGTGTGACGTTAATATATTAACCGGGGGGTGTGTATTGTGTATCTGGCTCTTTCAGCGAGGCGGTGAATGTTCCCATGATTCCACTGGGCTTGAAGGAGACCAAGGACGTGGACTTCACCCTCCCCATACAGGCGAGGACCCATGACATGCAGGAGGGCTTATTGGCTCCTCTACTTATTGTCCAAACACCTGTTTAGGAGAGAGAGACATCTGGTTGAGGGGTCTCTCTCTCCCTCCACTGCTCAATTTTCCCGACTCTCTCTCTCTCTCTCTCTGTCTCTCTCTCTCTCTCTGTCTCTCTCTCTGTCTTTCTCTCTCTGTCTCTCTCTGTCTCTCTCTCTCTGTCTCTCTCTCTCTGTCTCTCTCTCTGTCTCTCTCTGTCTTTCTCTCTCTGTCTTTCTCTCTGTGTCTCTCTCAGTCTCTCTCTCTCTCTCTGTCTCTCTCTCTGTCTGTCTCTCTCTGTCTCTCTTTATTTGTTTGTTGATTTATGTTAATCTCTCTGTTTGTGTGTCTTTTTATCTCTTTATCGTCCTCTCCCTTTGTGTCATTGATATACACAATTTCATTGATTGTGTATGTATCTGTCTCTCTGTCTCCAGGACTTCATCCTGGAGCACTATGGGGAGGAGGCCTCTCTATACGATGGGGAGATCAAGGAGCTAACAGAGCTTCGACAGGTGAGCATTCATCTCTCTCTCTCTCTCTCTCCCCCTCTATTCTCTGTCGGTACACTCTCGCTCTCCCTCTGTTAACAATTTCTCTCCCTCTATCCTCTGTACACACTACCTTTATCTCCTTCCCTCCCTTTTTTCCTCCTCTCTATTGAAGAGCCTTCTAAACCAGATGGCTAGTGGTGTTAGAGACATTTTTTTGTTTGATATAATGTTTGATTTATTTATTAATATGCAAGAAGGTTTTGGCTTGGTTATTTGAGTTAATTGTTTGCTTTATCTGTTTGAATTGAGTAAAAACATATTTTGCATTTGACATGCTGGGGATGCCGTGTTTGGGTTAATGAAGCGCACCTGTGTGTATTTAGGAGAGGAGCCACAGGAGAATAGGTAGACGGGAAGCGGTACACTTGTTTAACCGCTCAGTGACAGCCCCTTTGATATATATGTTAGAAAAGGTTTATGTTGATCCTTCATGTTTTCTTTTTTCTGTGAAAAAAATATCGTAAAGCGAACGGACGATCCCAGACTTTTCTTTTAGGAATCAAAGGAGCGAGTGTGTCTAAAAAGCCACAATCCCAAAAGACCGTGAATATTGATTAACCACAAAATAAGGCTTAGGAGTTTGGGCAGATCATCTGGTAACTGGACAGGTGGCTAGTTCCATCTCTCAGCTGTTAAAAGATGGCCACTTGATGATGTGGATGAGGGTTGCACTGATGATGATGACGGTGATGATGATCATCATGGTAGTGATGATGATGGTTGATGATGGTGCTAGCGGTGATGATGACGATGATGTTGGTTCCCAGGCTATGCGGACCCCCAGCCGGACCCAGGAGGGTTTGGAGCTGCTGATGGAGTACTACAACCAGCTGTTCTACCTGGACCAGCGCTTCTTCCCCCCCAACCGGAACCTGGGGGTCCATTTCCACTGGTACAGCCATTCATACAAACAAACACACGTATACACAGACACAGCCACACACATGCAGACAAACACAAAAATATGCGGACAGAACAGTTCAGACTTAGACTCTTATTAGTTTCAATAAAATAACATATATGTATATGCAGCAGCCCACAACATACTTATTACACTCAGGTCTCAAAGGGCTTCAGCAGAGCAAGGCCACATCAGATCACACCCCCAAACCCTCTGAACAGGATATGGAAATTACTCACCAAACCAAGAGGGAACACACACACACACACACACACACACACACACACACACACACACACACATACACACACACACACACACACACACACAGAAACACACATACCCTGCCAAGGGTATTGGTCTTGGCCTAATACTGACTCATGAATACCGTCTCAAGGGGGATTACCGGTGTCCCAACAAAGAAAACACAACATCTTAAACAAGAAGAAAGTCCCCCAAAAAACTGAGGGGAAAGGGCAGGAACAGTAATATGTAACCACCCTCCCCCCACACACACACACACACACACACACACACACACACACACACACACACACACACATGCATTCTCATTGCTCACACACACACACAAACACACACACACATTCGCATTGCTCACACACACACACAAACACACACACACACATTCGCATTACACACACATACACACACACACACACACACACACATTCACATTACTCACACACACACATACACACACACACACACACATTCACATTACTCACACACACACACATACAAACACACACACACACACACACACACACACACACACACACACACACACAAACACATTCTCATTCCTCACACACACACACACACCCACTCATCCTCCCCCCCACAGGTACGACTCCCTGACGGGCGTGCCGTCGTGTCAGCGCGCGCTGGCCTTTGAGAAGGGCAGCGTGCTCTTCAACCTGGGCTCCCTGCACACGCAGATGGGGGCGCGCCAGGACCGCTCCTGCACCGCCGGCGTCGACCGCGCCATCGACGCCTTCCAGAGGGCCGCAGGTAACCGTGACGACACACGCCGATGCACAGATGCGTGCACACTCAGACGCACACTTGGGTTTAAAAGCGTCTGCTGAATCACTGTATGGGATTTAGGCACACAGAGGTACACTTAGGTACGCACACATGCTCACGCACGCACACGCACACTCACATACATACAGGTGAGATCTGGTTGGTTTCCTTCGCCGTACATATGAACCTTTGAGTCCTTCCCGAGACACTTCCATCCAGAGTTGAACTGACAGGAGGATCTTGTGCCTCTGGTGCTGCGTTTCATCCTTCGCCAGGTGCGTTTAATTACCTGAAGGACAACTTCTCCAACGCTCCCAGCCTGGACATGAGCGGCCCATCGCTGAGCATGCTGGTCCGGCTGATGGTGGCGCAGGGCCAGGAGTGTGTGTTTGAGCGCGTCACGCTCGCCACGTGGGACGCCACCTTCACCTCGCTGCTCCGCCTCGCCCAGGAGGCGTCTCAGGTCAGAACCGCCTGCTTTATAACGTCAGGGTACGGTGAAGTTAGTGTACCCAGCACTTAGGGTACTTCGAAGTACTA
The DNA here is from genome assembly GCF_949987615.1 of Pollachius pollachius. Taxonomy (NCBI): domain Eukaryota; kingdom Metazoa; phylum Chordata; class Actinopteri; order Gadiformes; family Gadidae; genus Pollachius; species Pollachius pollachius. The sequence continues at coordinate 8,780,854 of NC_136940.1, forward strand.
AAGGTTAAAGGGTACTTGGGAAACCACCTGAGTAGCTAAGGGTACTCCCAAGTTAAGATTAGTTGAAAAAGGACCATCTGATGCGCAGCGAGCCTGCCGAGCAAGTAGGCTAAAGGCTAGACGACGCTAAGCTTAATGCTACGCTAAGCTAGCCCCAATGCTAAGCTAGGCTAAGTGCTAAGCTAAGTTGTATCCAAACTCGGCTCCCCGTGTGTGCTGCAGGTGTCGGAGGTGTACTCCCTGGCGCTGGAGACCATGTCCCAGCCGCTGGTGAAGGACTACGTCCCCTTCTCCTGGCTCTCCACCGTGCAGGTGAAGGCGGAGCACTTCAGCGCGCTGTCCCACTACTACGCCGCCGCCGCGCTCTGCGACCACTCACGTGAGTCCCCGCCCCCTTTTCACCCTCCAACCCCAATGTCAGGATGTAGGAGAGAGTGGTGCTCCGCCCTGAGGCGAAGCCACTCGCAGGAGTTGATCACAAGTCAAATTACATAAGAATTACAGTACATTATATTTTTATGAAACATAATTAAGAATAAAGCGATGGAACTAATTCATCTAGTTAATTTAACCACAGGTGAAACACATGAATCTGACCATCCTATTAATTAAATTCATGTAACTAATTAATCCAAAATACAAATTTCTTATTCTATATATTCTTTATTTTTTCTTTGAATGCCATGAAATGATATAATAACGCATATGCAGATTGGTAAAATAAAGAATGCAAATTAAACATTTATGAGGATTACTATTGATTAATTTATTCATAAAAAAAATATTTACCATGCATAACAAAATCAAGCGACAGAAACACGTGAAATGATTCTCTAGATAAATGCTCGACAGGGTTAGTGAGCCAGTCCCCAAGACCTGAGCCATGAGCAGCAACAACAAGCCAGGAGTCCGGATGCCATAGGCTGTGACAAACACACAAGCAATCACCAACGGCCAAAACAACTACAACATGAATCGACACGTTACCAAGACATGAGAAACTACAAATACAAATGGTTTACGCAATGAGACGCGCCAGCAACTACCAGACAATCGATCGAACAATCCACACAGTTTTCCCCCACTAAAACTAGCACACACTTCACTGACTTAGTTGTCTGTGTCTTTGTTTTGTTGCGTTTTTGTTTATTTTTGGTGAATGTGTTTGTGTCCACCCCTGTGTGGTGCTTGGTAAAAGCAGCCACTAGAGGGAGCCCTTGTCTAACCCTTTTCTCCCCTTGTGATCTACTCACATGCCTTGACAGAATCTGTTGGCTGAAATTAAAGTGACTTCTTGGGTTTTGAAGTAAAACATTATTGCTCCATTAAGAATGCGTTAAGCTCTTTACAAATATATAAGCGCCATTAGTGTCGAGGTCATATTGGGCTCATTTAATGCTGCTCCTTTATCTGTGTGTGTGTGTGTGTGTGTGTGTAGCGTCGTGTGAGGAGGAGGAGGAGGGGCGAGATCAAGAGTCAGAGAGGGTCTTCCAGGGTTTCTACGTGTGTCCTCCCTCTGGTCCTCTGCTCAGCACGGTGCTGCGAGACCCCGAGCAGAGACGCAAGCTAGGTGATGACTCCGTCTGTCTCACTCTCTATCTGTCTGTCAGTCTGTCTGTCTCTCTTTCTCTATCTGTCCGTCTGTGTATCTCCCTCTCTCTCTTTCTTTCTGTCTGTCTCACCCTATCTCTCTTATCTGTCTGTCTGTCTTACTCTCTCTGTCTATTATTCTTTCTGTTTGTCCTTCTGGCTGTATATCACTCTTTTTGTGTATTCTGTTTGTGTATGAGTCAGTGTGTATATGTGTCAATGTGTCACTCTGTTTGTGTATGTGAGTGTGTGTTTGTGTGTGTGTGTGTGGGGTGTGTGTGTGTGTGTGTGTGTGTCTCTGTGCATGTGTTACTGTCCGTTCATATGTCTACATCTATGTGTGTCTGGTTGGCCAGGTAAGGCCCACCTGCGGCGGGCCGTGATGCGGCACGAGGAGGCGATGCGCGTGCACGGCCTGTGCCGGATCCTGAGGAAGATGGACATCCTGCAGGACGTCCTGTCGCTCACACACCGCCGCGCCCTGGACAAGTACTCTGAGCTCGACTGCGAGGACGACTTCGATGAGACCTCCGAGGCCCCGGAGATACAGCGTGAGTGCTCAGGCTCAGTCATGGTTCCCCTTCGACGCAACGCCGTCACCATCGGAGACGCTCTGACGCAGTCGTGAACCTGTTTTGGTTCTGCGTCGGGTATGCATTGGGTGAGCGGACCAATCACAGCCCTTGCTGCTGCATCGCCTCGACGCAAGGTTGCAATTTTTGGGAGACGCACGTCGGGCCCTTGGGGTGGACGAAAGGAGGGTCCACAAGGACGTAATGGGTCCTTAATCCCCCTTGCGTTGCATCGATGTGGAACCATAACTAAGCCTTTAGCAAGTAACTTGGAAGTATGAGCTGGAATCCAGGGAAGTGAAAGCTGTAGAAAAGGAATGGCTGTGCTTGTAACAAGCAAGGAAAAAGCAGTGTGAGATAGAAACCAGATAAAAGCTATGATAGGGAGTGGTAGCTACGAAAATAGGGCCAGCTTAGCTAAGGGTGTGTTAGATAGTTAGTCACCAGGATGTCTTAGCTAGGATAAGGAAGTTTGAGCTAGGATAAATGTGCTAGTCGAAATAAGACAGTGTTAGCTAGGATAAACAAATGTGTTTTAGGATAAGGGAGTGTTAGCTTGGATAAGGAAGCCCTTTAAATAAAGGAATTTTTTAATGTGTCATGACTTATAGGCCAGATTTGTTAGGCTTTGATATTAATTCATTATTGGGGATCTGATTGGCAGCTCAAACCCAGCAGAAGCCTGACATCACCCCGCCCGACTTCACGGCCGTCCACGTCAAGGACCTCTTCCAGCGGCTGGTGAGAGAGAGTTCACCGGGCACTCAGACCCTACCTCGATCTCCCATAAAACGGAACAAACTTTGAACAAGTCAACAAAGGAGAATTACGTACTTAATACGGTTTCAACTGGCGTAGTCATACCCCAGCGATAAGATCCAACTTCACCTGTCATCGAGACCTAAAAACTATGAAAATTGTCTTGATCCCACCTTTTTATTATCAAAACCATGAAATGACAAATATGACTTATAACCAATGAATCACTTTAAAATATGATCCTTTTAAATATGATATAAATAAACATAAACATAATGCTTACAGTTCTAATGCTAAGTGCGGGCTCTCCCCCGCGGGTTAGGGGCCTCTGTCGGTGTTCAGTGCGAGGGCCCGGTGGAGCCCCGTGCGCCAGGTCTGTCTCCAGAGAGGAGACGGGGGACTCGGCCTCACACTCAGAGGGGACTCCCCCGTCCTGGTGGCCGGGGTCCTGCCTGGGGGCTGTGCAGCGGTGAGACATGGGCAACACTTTAACACGCACACACCAACACAGGCAAACACACACACACACACTCACACACACACACGCACACACTAACCATAACACACACACATGCACTCTTACCTTACTTAATACACCAACACACAGAATACACATGCAGATACAAACACACACAAACTGACGTTACCTAACACACACAAACACTCACACACACATACACACACACACACACACACACACACACACACAAACAAACAAACAAACACACACACACGCGCATGCACACACACACACACGCACACACACACACACGCGCACGCACACACACACACAATTACACTATTTAGCACACCAACGCACAGTATACACGTCCAGGCACACAAACTGACCCACGCACACACTGCCTTTACCCAGGACAGACACACACATATGCCGTGTATAGCATGCATGTGTGTATCTATCTGTGCATGCACCTGTGTATACGTTCCTCTTTCCGTGAACATGTGTCTATCTATCTTTCTTTTTAATGTGCTGCAATGTGGGTGTAGCTCTTTTAAATGTGTGTGTTTGTGTATCTGTAACGTGTGTGTATCTATGTGGATGTGTGTGCAGGAGGCAGGTCTGCGAGAGGGGGACTACCTGGTGGGGGTGGAGGATCAGGACTGTAAGTGGTCCAAACACGCCGACGTGGTCCAGCTGCTGAAGACCTGCAGCCACCGAGCGGTCCGCATCAGTGTGGTCACCCTGCACCCGGCCCAACACACACAGGTCTGGGAGGGAGCATATGTATGTGTGTGCGTGTGTGTGTCTTTGTGTTTTTACAGACAAATGTGGTATCTCACCATATGTATGTCCGATGTTCATTGACGTTGATAATCGATGTTTGTGTGAGTTTGTATGTTTCCTAATATCTTCAATGGTCTTTGTATGTGTGTTTGTGTATTGCTTGTGTGCATGTGTCTGTATGTGTGTGTGTGTGTGTGTGTGTGTGTGTGTGTGTGTGTGTGTGTGTGCTTGTGAGCAGGAGGAGAGGAGAAGCATGGCGCTCAGCCAGGGTGATAAAGAGAACACTCGCCAGCGGCTGCTGATTGGTGGAAACAAGGGCCAGAGTTCGGCGTCGCTGCTCAACTGGAACAGGAAGAAGAAGAGGGAAGGAGGCGGAGCCAGCAGGAGACTAGGAAGCACTTTCAGCCTATCACTGGGGAGCATCCGGGACACGGAGTCGATGTACTGACGTGTTTTAAGGCAATTTCGTTGTCCTGCCGTGCCACATATGACAAAAAAACACTCCATATCAAAGCTCCTTTTTGTGTCAGCGCATTGATAGCGTTTGTGTGGTCTTACACAAAGCATGAGACTTTCACACGGGAGACGCATTTGGGTTTGTAACTTCCAACAGAAAAGGGAAATGACGCTCAAAGAATATAGGCCCGTGTTCCTTGAGTGCTGGGTACGGCTGGGCGGCTTAAGGGGGCTACCGTCAACCCAGCCCTCGAGTCCTGACCAGCAGAGGGCCGCCCTCCCGAGGGCCCTGTTTCTGTCCGTCCTCCGCCTGTGCTTCTGCATGTGATCCATTACATTCCAACACATAGATATTCCTACTGTTGAGTCACTCAGCAGGTGCTTTAATCCAAAGTGACTTGCGGTGTAGCTTCGATTCTCCTGTCTCTCTTGTGCCACCTACATTGTACAAGAGAGCCCGGGGGTAGACCCTAACAATTCTGCAGATTGGGCTGCGGTTGGGGTGAATTGGAAGCTTGACGGACCAATGTCGTGGCTGTTTGCAAACAGTAATCCGATTGCAAACGGAAGTAAGGGAGCTAGACTGGTTAAATCAAGGCATTGGGTCAGACTGCAGTGAATTGAGATGCATATCATTGATGAGCAGGTAGGGGTCAAGGACGTCCACAGGTAGACTGGGGACATTGGTGATCGGACCCCTTTTGGGCTTGGAGTCAAACGTCTTACCTACTATGCTGTCCTGTACCTTACAATATCCCTGATTAACTTAACCTGGTCCTCAATCCACTAGCCCAGATTAAATCATGATTAATCAATACACATCTCTTCTCTGACACTCCCAATTTGTGAATATGTCTTAAAACCTCTGTGTTGCCTGGAAACCACCTAATCAAAGAAAGCTGTTATTCTGCCTATTCAAACACAGCGTGCATTAGGCTTGGCTGGAAGTGAGAGGAGACATGGAGAGAAATAGATTCAGAATCGGAATGGCCTTCTTTCCAGGTTTCATTATTTGTGTTATGTGGAGTGTAAGGCACTTTGCTAGTAGTTTGTTAGTATGATGAGAATTACATTCCTGCCCTACCCTGGATGTGTCGTTCAGTATTTTTAGATGCACTGTAAGTCTGTGTACAAAAAGAGAAAAGCACAAGTACATTCTATTGAATAATATAATTTGCGTTTGTTTACTTACCACAATATTGAACAAAAATAATGAAACAGACTTGGTTTGTGATACTTTTTTTGGTACTATGATCTTACGAGAATATGTAGCCTTTGGGAGGTGCTATTAATGTGGTTCTAGAATGCTAGAGTATTCTTCTTAACTTTGCTTTTCTGCTATTTTCTTGAATGTTTCTGAGAATGTAAAAGTCTAGTCACTGTATGTTTTTGATTTGTTTTATGTAGAATGGTCAAACTAAAATAGTTTTGGGATCACAAGAGTGTTTGAAATTCCAAATGTAACATATTAACAATGATAATTTGATAAGACAGTTAGATTTTTTTTTCTTTTTACATTATTAGACCTGTGGGTCGGTGGTGACGCAGAGTATTACACCATCAGCACACTTCTGACAAGACAATTTTTTTAATGGTTACGTTTAACATCATTAGTCTAATTGATTGGAGGTTTTGGAGTTTTAAGACTTTAGAAAAGTTTTAAAAAATATTCTCAGCACATTTTGATGCAATCTTATGAATTGTGTTTGTTTTATTATGGGAGTTTGCATTGTTGCTGTGTGTTAATTTGTTTGCACGGTAGTTTGTTTTGATGAATGTGTCTGCATTGTGTTTTTACGTCATTGTCTGTCGTGTCTATATTCTTTTTATATTTGTGTCTGAAAAATATTCTGACAAATCGTAATTGTACTTTGTTGGGAGTTTGCACAAAACGTTTTTCCACGTCTTAATAAAGTCGTTAATTAAACATCAGTAGCCACCTTGTAGTGTTGTGTCGAGGTATGGCCACCAGGGGTCAACATAATACTCTATAATAAGAAACTGCGCGAAAATGTTAAAGAACAATCTCTCCATATGGATCACTCCATCCCAGATTCCCCTCAAGTGAATATCCGTGGACCAGTAGGTCAACGAGTCTTATCTTCCGCCACAAACCCATAAAAACCATGATAAAAGAGATATATAAATAAAGTGGTAGATGAGTGGGCTGCCTGCTGCAAGTCTCCAGAGTGACTGAAAGGCCTAATGTGCCCCCCTCCCTCCATCCACGCATAAATCCACGCTGATGTTTAGTCCACTTTTGACAGCCTTGCGTGCGTATGAACGAATACGCGGAGCGCGGAGTGGGCTGTAAATTTAATGAGATGTGTGCTCCCTCGCGACCCTCGTGTCTGAAGAGTGCTCGTGTGTCCGGTGTTTACCTCCCACAGCCAATCATTTTTCAATCACTAATCAATACACAGAACACAGCTGGGAGCTGGAGACTGTGCTTGTGTGCGTGTGTGCGTGTGTGTGTGTACGTTGTGTTTCAGAGCGAGAGAGAGAGAGAGAGAGAGAGAAAAATGTGTTGTGTTAGAGCGAGCTGTATATGCACAATGGCGGCAAAAATATAAAATGAAATGTTAAATAGATTATAATAAATTATATTAAGTTGTGTTATAAGACTTTAAATAACCTATTCAACATGTGAAAGCACAAATATCCTTCAGAATATTTACCATTGTCAATTTTCAAAATAAAAGCCAACATGCAGCACTGAGGGAGATGTGTTTATCTGCTCTGCTGCTGTAAGAGGCCATTACTCACTGCTAGATGTATTTCATACAAACATACATTATTTGGCCTATTATCTCACTCCTTTTTTCATGTCTGTGTGTGTGGAGGGGGGGGAGTGCCTGTCTCTCTCTCACTTTCTCTCTCTCTCTCATCACCAAGGTAACCCAGGGATGCCAAAAACCTGACCAAATGCATCAACAGAGCTTTCCTCATGGACGGTCTGGCAGAGTGAGAGGGTGTGTGTGTGTCTCTATCTCTTCTTTCGTAAACCAGAAGCTTTACCACACCTTTAAATGTTCTCGTCTTTCAATCCTTTTCTGTTTGACAGTGCATTCTCTCTTCTCACACTGACCTACTCCCATAACATTACAATGTCTGACATATCTCTGTCTCTCCGTCTGTCTCTCTGGCTGTCTTTCTCTCTCTCCGTCATGGATGTATGGATGTATATTTCATGCCAGGCTCTAAGGGCTTTTACTATTAATTATAGAGCAAGACTAAGCTCGCTATTTGGTGGACAGAAGTTATTCTTTACTTAAGGAGGGAGAGAGAGGGGACTGTTGTATAATTTAGAGGTCACTGAAATGAATAAATAAGCAAAACAAAGAAACAGAAGAAGACGAGAAGGAGAAAAAAAACATAAACATTCATACACATGCAGAGATGTATACACATGCATGGCTACACACACACGCACGCACCCATGCACCCACCCACACACACACACACACACACACACACACAAACAAACGCACACACAGAGTCCACTTTGAATGCTTTCAACGCAATAAATATGGAACAGCTAGTACTACTCTATTCGATTTTTTTGATTTTTTTTCCTGTTTTTCTTCTGTTGAGCTTTTTAATATATCATGAAAATGTCTCAGAAAGTGAGGATAAAGAGAAACACGTAGAGTCTGTTCACCACGTCACACACTGGATGATTCGGAAGCCCGGCTTTATGTATTTATGAATTAATAAATGTACAACAAAATAGGAAATAAGAAAAGCATAAAAATGCATTATTAAAATGGTAAATATACACACACACACAAATGTGTTAAAATACAAATGTATACAATTTGAACAATTAAAAAAAAGAACTGTTAACAGTTCTTTAGAGTTAGATAATGAAATAATAACATCATTTCTGAAAATAAGAATACGCAACTAGAAAGAGAAAGAGGGACAGCAAGAGTGGGAAAAATTGAATGCAAGAGAGGGAGAATAAGAGTGAGAGCCTTAGAGACAGAGACGCAGATACAGTGGTAAGCATATATATATTGATGTGTTTGGAGAATGGTAGACTTCCCTGCATGGTACACTGGGTTGAGAATAGTGGCTGTAAAGTGGGTTCACTTCTTGATTTCAGGCCCGGGGGTCTGTGGTCCTGGGACCACTCACTGACTGTCCCCCCGGTAGGACAAAAACACACCCCAGGGCCTGGACACACACACACACACACACACACACACACACACACACACACACACACACACACACACACACACACACACACACATACACACACACACACACACTTATGCTTGTTCACACACACACACACACACACACATACACACATGCAGACACACCCACACACAAACACACAAACACACGCACACACATACACACTTAAACGTGTGCACATACACACCTGCTTTTACACATGCAAACACGCATGCAGAAACAGATGCGGACACATACATACACACACAGACACACACACACACACACACACACACAACACACACACACACACACACACACACACACACACACACACACAGGAATGTCATGGTTTTAGTGAGGTTATGAATAGTGCATGAGTGTGTCTGTCTGGGAATCACCACATCGCCCTGCAGCCAACGCTGATAGCGCTGCACTGTGTATGTGTGTGTGTGTGTGTGTGTGTGTGTGTATGTGTGTGTGTGTGTGTGTGTGTGTGTGTGTGTGTGTGTGTGTGTGTGTGTGTGTGTGTGTGTGTGTGTTTGTGTGTGCATGTGTGTCTGTGTGTGTGTTACTTATTCATTGCTCATGTTGTCGGGACCGCCTGTGGTGAAAGTTACGAGATGGACACACTGATTTCAGTACATGTATATGTCACACAAACACACACATCCATCCCGCCTCCCCCCAAACAAACACATTGAGGAACTAAGTAATAAAGAAAGAATATTAAGGATAAATACATTGCATTTTCATCTGAAAATCAGCATCCATTTCAAGCTTATTAATATAATGACAAAATATATGAAATGATCAAATAACTGGGACCTAATCTGTAAGTGCATGCAGTTAAAAATGTATTGATCAAGTTGATCATTATTATAATATAATTATTAACAATAATAATAACAACACTGTTATTATTATGATTGTAATTATTATTAATATTACTACTGCTAACACCAATAATAATAATTATTGTTAAACTAATAATAATAATAATTATTATTAAAAACATGATTTACGATTAACATTCATGAAACAATTCAAATTACTTAGACAAATGGTATATTTTCATTTCAAGTGCCCTCTTGCATATTCCACAGCATAAAGCTCATTCCTAAACAATTAATCTAAAATAAAATTAAACTTCAAAACAATATAAGCCTGATGATGTACTAGATAAATAAATGAAAGTATCCAGGATTTATCTGGAAAAATAATAAGATTTATGAAACCAAACCGACGACAGCAAAAACTCACCAAAACAAATTAAGTGAACGCAGTTCACTTAATTTCTGCGACTGGCGGCTGTGGTTCGGTTTCCATCCAAAAGGCGTCGCTGCTTGCATACAAACCCTTTGAGTCAATTCGTGTAAAGGTTCGTTCGCGACGTCTTTTTGAGTTATCTGCGGGGAAATCAGCAAATTTAATGCTACGTAAAAAATATTTCCGATGTTAAATTTATACAGAGGGACTTGACTTAAAGTTGTGTTTGATAATAAATAGGCGTATTAAATATGCATTTTTTCTGTCAAGTTTGACATCAATATTTCCAACATTAATTGATCTTACACTTTTGTGAATACTTTTGTCACATTCAAGAAAAAGCACGAAAAGAGAATCAACCAAATGATCAACCAAACCTGTTTGAAAACTCACAAGGTCCCCTCCTCTCCTCACATAATCTCTTCCTCCTGTCTTCCGAGGATGGGCGGCAGAGGATTGTGTGTATGTGTGTGTGTGTGTGTGTGTGTGTGGGTGTGTGTGTGTGTGTGTGTGTGTGTGTGTGTGTGTGTGTGTGTGTGTGTGTGTGTGTGTGTGTGTGTCACCAAGGCGCAGGACTAACCTGGAATGAGACGAGACAGGCCGAAGGCTCACAGCGTCACAACTAACCCCCCCCCCCCCCCCCCCCCCCCCCCCCCTTCACCCCACGACCCCTCTCTGTTCGCTATGAGGAGAGAGTGGGACAGGTGTGTGTGTGTGTGTGTGTGTGTGTTTGAGTGTGTGTGTGTGTGTGTGTGTGTGTGTACAGTGCAGGTAGAGATAAGACAGAGGATATAGAAAAGGTCATCAGGGTCACTGTGTGGTTAACTCTGACAGCAGGACTCTGTGATGAAAAAAGAGATGGAGAGAGAGGGAGGAAGAGAAAAAAAAAGAGAGAGAATGAGCTACATTTTTCTTGTCACATAGATTTTTCTGTCTGATTGTTTTGTTGTATTAATTATCATATTGTATAATGAATAATCGTTTTACGCTGTTTTTTGAGTTATATGGCCGAGAAATAGAGAGCTAAAGATAGCGAGAGAGCGCAAGAGAGAGTGAGAGAGCGCGAGATGGATGTAGTTGGGTTGTCCTTGCTGTGGTTGTTGTCCTGAGTTTTAACATTTTTATCTTATTATTATTAAGTGTTTTACTGCTAATATAATTGAACATATGAACGAAGCGTTGAAGTACTGAAAACACATTGAGTGAGAGTATGAGTGAGAGACAGATTAAGAGACATAAAGAGAGAGTAAGAGACTGTGAATTAAAGTGATAATAGATGTGGGGGTGAAGACAACAAAGGAGACGATGAATTGTGCACTTTATGTGTGTGCGTGTGTGTGTGTATGTTTGTGTGAGTTTGTGTGTGTGTGTGTGTGTGTGTGTGTGTGTGTGTGTAAAACAGGAAGATCTGGCAAGGATGCAGAGGTTTAAACCCATTCTGTCCACGCTTCCATCAGATAACGAGCTGAATCAGCACACCCAACCACACAGATACAGTATATGCACTGATACACACACACTCACACACACATACACACACAAACTCACACACACACACACACACACACACACACACACACACACACACACACACACACACACACACACACACACTTGCGCACACATACATTTCCTCTTGCTTCCTGGGAAGCCTGTACTACATCCCCCCCCTACTCCACCAGAAAGCTGTCGGCGTATATTATATGCGTATTACTTGCTTAATGAATTACAATCAGAATCCAAAAGGGGGTCTTCCTCAGTCCCTATAAACTGCTGTAATCCACTTATTAGCAACAGATAATCCTGATCATGACGCTAGCTAGGGGCCTCAAGGGACCCTGGCTCAAATTACCCAGAGGGCTTGCTTTGAATTTAGTCTCTTTTTGTACTCCACTAATCCTGAAATGAGTCCCTGTCCGTGGTACCTAACTCCATATCCGCACGTACGCCATAGCAGCGCCAACTCCGTAGCAGTGCTAACTCTTTAGCACTGCTAACTCTACAGCAGTGCTATCTCCATAGCAGCGCTAACTTAGCATGCTAGTTGTAAACAAAATCGTCACTGGCTAAACATTCCCGCTGTTGTTGTCTGAGTGGAGAGATTGATTGTGTCTGTCTGTGGCTCCTATGTTTAGTTTTTTGTCTGTTATTTTCGTCTGTGCCTGTTTATGTTTTAGTGTTATTATTTAGGTCTGTGTCCCGTGATTGCATGTATGTCTGCTTTTCCTCATGCATCTATGCATTTGTGTGTGTGTGTTTGTGGGTGTGTGTGTGTGTGTGTCTATCTGTGTGTGTGTTGGTGTGCTTGTGTGTGTGATACACATTACACATTTGGATCCCCTATGGTCATTGCATCTTACACACAAACAAACCCACATACACATACAGACACACACACACACACACACACACACACACACACACACACACACACACACACACACACACACACACACACACACACACACACACACACACACAAACACACACACCTCACACACATCCAGATGTTGAGGGCTCCTACCTGACCAACACATCTGCCTCATTGGACACCATCTGGACAATCCCCTCCACAGCCAGGCGTAAAACACACGCTAACCACTAAATATTTAACACCAACACACACTCTTGCCCGTACGGACACATACACACACACACACACACACACACGCACACACACACACACACACACACACATACATGCACGCTCGCACAGAATGAAGGGTGGACAGGGCGAAAGGGAGTGTGAGTAAGTGAGGGAGAGAGAGAGAGAGATAGGATGACAGAGAGAGAGAGATCAAGAGCATGAGAGAGAGACAGAGAGAAAGATAGCGCGAGAGAGAGAGAAAAAAAGAGAGAGAGACAGAGAGAGAGAGAGAGAGAGAGAAAGCGACAGCTTCATAAATAGTCTATGAGGAACGCCTTGTCACTGGCCCTACAATGATTTATTGATTTCTTTATTTGTGACATAAAAGAGAGAGAGAGAGAGAAAAAGAGAGCAAGAGAGAGAGGATAGAGAGAAAGAGAGAGAGAGAGAGAGAGAGAGAGAGAGAGAGAGAGAGAGCGAAAGAGAGTAAGGAGAGAGAGTTTACACCAGTGTCTCTCGCTCTATTTCCCCTCTCTCACTCTGTCTTTCACCTCACCGGCCGTCCGCTCCCCTGACAAATAAAAACACAGAAAGCAGCGGAGGACAAACGGCCCCCTGACAGCTGGAACAGGGAAACCCCCGCCTGAGGAGTCTATGTGGGAGGGTGTGTGTGTGCGTGCGTGTCTGTGTGTGTGTGTGTGTGTATCCCTGCATGTGTGTCTGTAGGTGTGTGTGCTTAGCTAAATGTAGTGTTGCAGCTTGTTGTCTTATGCTGTGTCCTTCCTTCCCGTTACTTCTTTCTATTCTTTAGTAAATTTTTCTTTGAAGTATCTATTTCTTTCTTGTGTTTTTTCTTAACTTCCAGTTCTTTTTTCCTTCCGTCGTGTCATTAATTCCCTCTTTCTATCCTTCCCTCTTTCTATTATTTTCTTTCAATTATTTCTTGTAATCTTTCCTTCCTTCCTCCCTCTAGTCGTTCCTTCCCGCTCTAGTCTTCCCCTCATATTAATCAGACGGAGCTGGTCCGCTCCTCTTTGTGTCAGAACCGACCGTCCAGACGGATGGCTGGTAATAACCCCACAGCTCAGTCAGTGTCCCCACCGCCCGACCGGTCCCAGCCGGTCCCAGCCGGTCCCAGCCGGTCCCAGCCGGTCCCAGCCGGTCCCAGCCGGTCCAAACCCACTCTGACATCCATTACCATATGGCCATGAGTTGTGACGCGTTACAATCTAGATGCAGTATGTTTAACTAAACCCTCTCTAACCAGATACTAAAACTAACCATCCCTGACCTAGCACCTAAACTTAATCCATTTCTTACATATACCTAAACTTAACTATCTCTAACCTCATATCCAAACCTAACCATCTCTAACCTCTTAACTAAATTTAACCATCTCTAACAAAACGTAACCATCAGTAACCTCATAACTAAACTTAACCATCTCTAACCTAATCTTTACCTTATGTCTATCTCTTTACCTATCTCACTCTTTGTCCTTCAGTCTCTCATTCAGTCCATTTGTCTGTCTCTCCAATCAGTCTCTACCAGTCTGTCTCTCTATCACTCTGTCTGTCTTTCCATTCTCCATCAGTCCGTGTCTCTACCAATCTGTCTGTCCGTCCATCTCTCTATTACCATGCCTCTCTATCAGGCAGTTTGTCTGTATGTCTATCTGTCTGGCTGTCTCTCCGTCCCCTGGGTCTATGTTGGGTGCGTTACCGAGGGAACCTGTCAATGCGGGCGGGGCAGTCGATGGGCGCGACAGCGGGCTGTTATCCTTCTAATTAAGATGCCACACTTGAGTTAAACCACAGCAGTACGATCACATGGGGAATTGATCAGGGTGTCAAACCAGAGCAAGGGAAGGGAGGGAGAGGGGGAGAGAGACAGAGAGAGAGGGGAGAAAGAGAGATGGTTAGAGAGAGGGGGGGGGAGAGAGGGAGGGAGAATGATATAGGAGATGTATAGTGAGAAAGAGTGAGAGAGAGAGTGGGAGTCTGCTTCTCCTTCCTTTGGCTTTCTGTAGCTTAGTTGACACTCCCTGTCGCAGGAGGTCAGAGGTTAAGACAATCCTAGCTTCCCCTTGATCACTTAGTCAATACCCTTAATGACAGTAGCATTTGTGTTTGTGTGTGTGTGTGTGTGTGTGTGTGTGTGTGTGTGTGTGTGTGTGTGTGTGTGTGTGCGGGTTTGTGTGTGTTTGTGTAAATCCATGTGTGCTTGCATTTGCAGGCATCTGAGAGTTTTCTTTCCAGTGCATACAGCGTTTGTGTGTATGTGTACATGAACATACAACCTTTTGTATGTGCAACTGGCATTCGTCATAGGTAACTATAGGTAATACACAGTAGATATAGAGCATGTAGAACGGCAGGTAGGTGACAGAGCGTAGATATAGAGCATGGAGAACAGCAGTTAGGTGACACACCGTAGATATAGAGCATGTAGAACAGCAGGTAGGTGACACACCGTAGATATAGAGCATGTAGAACAGCAGGTAGGTGACACACCGTAGATGTAGAGCATCTAGAACAGCAGTGCATCAGATCAGGGATGTGATGCTTTACATTCCTGCGGATGACTGCACGCATCCAACATGTTTCAGCCATGCAGGGCCAACACAAACACATAAATACACAGACGACTCAACACACATCAAACACAAACACACACAGCCACACACACACATATGCCCCGTTAATGCATATTCAGCATTAATGGGTCAACACACAGGTACATGTAATATTAAGAAATGTGAGAGCCTTCTCATAGATATAAACTTCATTTTACATACTTTTTCAAATACATTCACTTTTTCAAGGAAACAAATGTATGACTGAGGTTGGGTCAGTGTTGTTTTGAGTTGTCTGTGGTTTCTCTGCATTTATTGACACTTATTTACAGATATTAACTATACTACACAAATGTATACAAATAAATGTGTTGCGTGTGTGGTGCATATGGCTGCATACATGCATGCACCCACCCTCACACACATACACACACACATATGCAAGTGTGTCCTTTGCGCGCCCGTAGGAGCGGCATCAACGTGGCTAACCGCTAATTCCTTGCGTCACTTCCATCAGAAACGATTGACTGCAATTATCTCAAAACAAATTAATTAGCAGCAGTCCATGCAGAGCCGGGACATCCCACTCTGGCCCCTCCAACACACACACACGCACACGCACACACACCCACACACACACACACACACACACACACACACACACACACACACATACACACACACACACACACACACACACAAACACATAAACACATCCACACAGACCAGGTCAATACAGTTGTCAAGACGACATCTTCAAAAGTCGTTATCGAGCTCCCAAAGTCTCGTGCATTGCTAGAAACGGACAGCCAGCACAACAAGTTTATTTCCCAGAGAATGATCACATATACTGAAGTACTAGAGGATCTTTTACCACTGATACTGATGTTGGCTAAAATACAATTGAGAGGAAGGTTAAAGTCAAACTGAGAGAAATGCTAAAATACCATTTTATCGATGTGATGGTGGTTACTTACGACGTAATACCTAATAGGGGACTCTTCACACCTCCCCTGAATGTTTTAATAATTTATCAGTCGATTCATGAGATAATTTATTCATAATCTAAACTTGTTAAAGTTGTAATTTGATATTTTAATAAAAGCAATTCAATTAAAGTGCATGGAAGCGTAGGCTCACTAAGAGCATGCTCTGTCCTGAAATGATTGAATTGGTGGATTGATTGATTAATTAAATCCAGATTAATGTATTCTAACCTTGGAGGTGAGGTGGATGGAGAGATGTGAGGGGGGTTGACACACAGAGACACAGCCTGATGATCACCGTATGTCCGCCCCAATGACACTGATTTCCTCGACGACATCATCGGCATCGACAGCAACTCACATTCCCCCCCCCCGCCCCCCAAGGACCGGGTTGGGCTGTTTGATTGGCTGAGGGGGTGATTGACAGCTGACACATGACAGGAGCCAGAGTGCTGTTGGACACTAATGGTTGCAAGGGAGGCGGGCTCAGACTAACCAGAGGAGACACCGCAGGGAACACACACCCACACAGACACGCAGCCATACGCACACACACACACACACATACACACACATAAATACATACACACACACACACACACACACACACACACACACACACACACACACACAAAAACAAACACACACACACAAACATACATTGACCTGGCCAAGAGAACCAAGAGAATGAAAACACACACATAAGATGCATATGTATACAAATGCACACACAAACAGTATTCTCACAAGAAGTGAGAAAACACATACACATAAATCATACCCACAAAAATCAGGCACAAACACACATTGAAGCGACAGTTATGGATACAAATGTGGTCTGTGTAACGAATGTGGTGGTGTAATTAATATATCCTCATTTCACCAGTCGTGTGGTTCATATTATTGTTAGCATAAAGCATGTTTTATATATTGTACAAAGTTATACGGTGCGTTTAAACAGTGTGTTCGCTCTAGACGGGTGAAAACAGACCAATCTTCATCCGCCGGTGTGACCTCCTTCACGGCGTCTTATGAGCAGAGGGCCGTGATATGATCAAAATGTTCCCGATAGCATTAAAGACCCCCAAGGCTAATAATCCTATACATTGATTACCACTGATAGCCACCATTTAAATACACACATGATGGGTTGTTCAAGGTTAGTTCACGGCAAAATGATTTCCCTAAAGATCGGCTTAAAGGCAATCTTCTGAAAATAATTTCCTGATGCATTTCCTATACGGGACATCAAGGTTCATGCATGTCCATCTTTTAAAGCTGTCTATTTCTTACCCTCTCTCTCTCCCTCCCTTGCCCCCCCTCTCTTTTTCTCTCTCCCTCTCGCTTGCCCTCTCCCTCACCCTCTTTCTCACTCTCTCTTTCTCTTTGTCTATTTGTCTCCATGTCTCTATAACTGAGGAGGGAGAGGGAGTGTGAGATAGTAAGGGGGTAAAGAGAGAGAGAGAGAGAGAGAGAAAGAGAGAGAGAGAGAGAAAGAAAGAAAGAAAGAGTGAGAGAGAAAGAGAGAGACAGCAGAGCTATCGACTAACCATCAAATCTGCTCTGTGCGTGCTTGGCCATTTCTCCTTGTCTCAGCAGTCCACACCTCCTCCATTACAGCTCATAATCTCTTCTCCACAGGCCGGGACCCTCCGAGAGAGAGAGGGTAAGGAAGAGAGAGAGAGTAAGAGAAGGAGAGAGAGAGAGAGAGAGAGAGAGAGAGAGAGAGAGAGAGAGAGGAATAGGGAGAGAGATATGGAGAGATGGAGAAGGAGATGGGAAAATTTGATGTATGTACAAAAATAGAGGCAATAAATATGAAAGTATGAGCGGGGAAATTTTACCACACAGTGGTGAATACATACCCTGGTCCCAGAAGTGGATGCTTGGACACCGCTGTGTATGAACTGGCAGAAGAAAACTCTTAAGGAATTTGAGCTATCTGCTGTTTTTGTTTTTTACTGTGTTGATGAACGTATCAATCCTTAATGGTTTTTTGTTATTTTTCTATAAAAGAAAACGTTAAATATTCAACCAATGATCTGTCTGCCTCTCTCTCTTCACCTGCCCCTCCATCCATGTGTCTGTCTGTCCATCAATCAATCTGTCCTTCTCTTAGCTTGTCTGTCTGTCTGTCTGTCTGTCTGTCTGTCTGTGTGTCGATCTATCGGTCACCATCTCTTTCTGTCTGTCTCGCGATCCGTCTCGCGATCTGTCTCGCTGTGTGCCTGTCTCCCTCTCGGCCCATGTGTCTGTCACCCTAACTGCTGTTCAACGAGCCATGCGATCGCCCTCCTCCTTCTCCTCCTCCTCTGTCCTTTCTATATGGATGCTTGGAGGGACAATGGGGCTTCCCCACCATCTCTCCCCCTCTCCCTCACCATCGCCTCTCATCGCTGGATGGAGAGGTAGCCTAACACCCCCAGAGTGAGGGATGGAGAGGGAGGCGTATTAACCTTGGCTTTATGGGGACTCCATGCACTGTGGCCCACTGCTGCCCTGGGTGCTACTCCCCCCGCCCCATGCTCTTTCTCTCTCTTACTTTATCTCTGCCTCTCTCTACTGCAAACACGATCCATCTCTACCTCTCTCTACCGCTAACGCAACCTATTTCTTCCTCTCTTTCGCAAATGCTATAAATCTCTACCCCTCTCTCTCTCTCTCTCTCTCTCTCTCTTTCTCTCTCTCTCTCTCCTATCACTCTTACTTTATCTCTGCCTCTCTTTACTGCTAACACAATCTATCTTTACTCCCTTCGCTCTCTATCTCTATTTCCTTATCCCCGCCTCTCAAGCTAACGCTCTCTAACTCGACCTCTCTCTATCGCTCTACCTCTCTTAATTATCTCACCTCTCTCTCACTACCCCGCTCTATCTGTTTCTACCTCTTATTATTTGACCATCTTTTCTTCTTCCTTTCCAACTCTTTCCTGCTGATTTTCTATCTTTCACAGCCCTTCTCTGTCTCCCACCTCTCCCTCGCTCTCTCCTTCGTTTTCTGTAGGTTTCTGCGAGTGCGTTTGTGTGCGCACTTCTGTGTAAGCATGTGTGTGTGTGTGTGTTTGTGTGTGTGTGTGTGTGTGTGTGTGTGTGTGTGTGTGTGTGCGTGCATGCACGCCTCATAAAGGGCCAGATGATGCGTACTGAGAATGGCCAAGAAACGAGCAGCCATTTTTCTCGGCTTAACCAGCGGCTGTTAGTCAAACTGAGGGGCCAGTAGCCATAGCGACGGTGACAGTGACAAGGTCTCGTGCACGCTCGGTCGACAGGGTGACACGGGGTAACTGTTATGTACGATGCGCGGCGGTGACTGAACTGACATTTATATTTTGACCCACAAGTGCCTGCCCATATATGGCAGTGGAAGGTAGAGAGAAAATTTCACCATCAACGAGCTAGTGAGAACAGTTTGCATAGACAGCTGTAAGAAATGTGTTTTAATTGAAAATCTTGTGATAAACACTAACAATTATTTGGCATGTTAATTATTTTTCTATATTGATTAAATATTGAAAAGATCGATATTTTTAGATTCATGGACTTTCACAGAAAACTGTTTGAACATTTCCCAAAATGTGCCTAAATATATCCACAAAGAAATATTAAACTTACCCATTCATACTTCCATATAAAAAGTCGGACAAAATAGCAAAGAACATTTCTTGATTTCACTAAGGCCAGTGATGGACACATCAACCCAGAGCCAACATGGCCGCCACCAGGCCAGACCCCTGTGACAGTGACAAGTCACATGTAGACATGCTCCTTAGCAGCACGCGCACACACACACACACACCCTCCAACACACACACACACACACACATGATGCACACGAACACAACAGCAGTGACGGGGCAGCTCAGTGTGCCAGAGCACCATGTGCATGCACTTGCGTGTGCGTGCCTGTATGTTTGCGTGCATGCACGTGTGCATGTGTGTGAGTGTGTGTGTTAGAGACGGGGATCTGAGGAAGAGGCCATGAGGTTAATAGTGTCTCCCTTCATGGGCAGTAAGGGCCTCAGACGATGTGTTAGTGCTCCAGTGCCAGGTCAATCTCACTCGTCCTCCCCTTCTTATACAGACTGGGAGTGACAGACAGATGGACGAGAGAGCAGAGGAGAGAGGTACTGAGAGGGGAGATAGGTATGAGGGGCGAGTTGAACAGAAGGGGAGACAGGAGGGGAGAGGAAAGGGGAGGAGATGAAATGACAAGGGGATGAGAAGGGAGGAGGGGAGATAAAGGAGGAGAGAGGAGGGAATAGTGGAGATGGGAGGAGAGAGGGGAGAAGACTGGAGAGGACAAGAGAGAGATGAGGGGAGATCGAATACACTGAAAAACACAAAAGCACACAAAAGCAGTTAGAATGACTGCAGGACAGACAGTAAGCAACCATCATTGTGGCACTTGGACTCCCTGTCGTGTCACCATCTGGAGGCTCCATGATGGAGCCGGTCTTCACGGCAGCTCGGACCGTAGCAGCTGACCTCTGACCCTGCTTGTGTCAAACTTTCAGACTGTGTGTGTGTGTTTTTTAGGAAGCAGATGACTGGCCTTGGCAGTTTGTCCCTCAGGATCAGTCTAACCTATGCAGACGCATGTACATAGACACTCACACACAAACACACACACATGTGTAAACTTATATTGAGCATGATTCATGGCTACTTTGCTGTAAGGAACCGTATAACTCATGTAAATAATATCAATCTGTTATATCTTAGGCAAAATACTGCTCAGGTAGACTCAACCTTTCTCATAGAAAAGGGCCTGGCAAGCAGTGTCCGTGAGCATGTGTATTTGTCTGTCTGTCCCCACATATGTGTGCATGTGTGTATACGTGTGTTTGTGTGCCTGTGCGGGGGGGGGGGGGGGGGGGGGGGGGGGGGGGGGGGGGTACTTCCTGCGTCTGAGGAGCAGCAGTAGACTCTAAGTCGATGTCAGGGCCAATCAGTAGTGGATATGTCACCTGCCTGCGCCTGGTTGGTCGGTTCATCCTTCACGTCTCTCTAAGTGAGCTTGACGAGCTCCAGCGAGGGTCAGGGCTCGTTATGTCACCTGTCCAAACGCTTACTGCTGCTGGTCGCCTCCCCTTTGCTCCTCTCCCCTCGCTATACCTCCTCTCAGCTCCTGTCTTCTCCTCTCCCCTTCTCTACTTTACTCCGCTTCTCCTCCTATCAATTTCCTCCCCTCTGCTACGTTCTCCTCCCTGCACCTTTCCTCCTCCTCCTCTTCCCACTCTTCATCTTCATCAATCTCCATCTCATCCCTCTCTCCCCACAACTCCTTTAGTTCACTCAGTGCCTCCCCTCCCAGCTCCTTTTCTGTCCACGCCTCCTCTCCATCCCTTTCCTCCCCTCCTCCTCTTCCCACTCTTCTGGACCTCCCCTATTCTCATCTTACTCCCCTCTCCTCCGCTTACCTTCCCTTCCTCCTCATCTCTGAATCTCCTCCCCTCCAACTCTTCTCCTCTCCTTCTCCAGACCCCTTTCCCTCCCATCTCCCTCCCCCTTCTCTCTCCTTATCCAACTCCTCCTCGCCACCCTCTCCTCCTCTACCTCACCCCACATCTTCCCTCTCCCTCCTCCTCCTCCTCCTCCTCCTCTTTTCTCCTCTCTCCTCCTCCTCCTCTCTCCCGCTCCCACTAACTCCCCCTCCCTCTTTCTCCTCCTCTTCCTCTCTCCTCCTCCACCTCCTACTCTCTCCCACTCCCACTAACTCCCCCTCCCCCTTGCTCCTCCTCTTCCTCCCCTCTCCTTTCCTCCTGCGTGTGTCCATGCCAGCTCATTGATCTCTGTCAGGATTGAATGTCAGAGACACGTTCACTGATGCTTTTCCCTCTTCATTAATAATTCACGCTGCCTGAGTCATCAATAATATTTCTCACAGAGCAATCATTCAGCTTCACCATCACTCTGTGCCCCCCGCGCAAGTCTTTCTCAACTCTCTCGGTCGCTTCGTC
>NC_136940.1:8810737-8820737 GCF_949987615.1 Pollachius pollachius
GTTTCATTAAGGTCATTAGACTAACGTAAAGGGAGGCATGTATGACGGCATATCACTGCCATGATTTGTGAGCAGAAATTGCTATGCACCCACGCACAGCTAACACGTACGGTCACACTAATTATTATTGCGAGCACTGTTACTGCAGTCCAAGGTATTTATCTGCTCACGAGAGAAAGAACATGAGCCTGGGAACCAGGCAAAACTTGCAAGCTCATGTTTCATTTACTCTGCATATAAGGTCAATCGGATGGCTTGGTTATCGCTCAAAACACCTTACTATTCAGATTGCTCGAAAACAAGAGCCATTCAGATCGCTCGAAATCCCCAGCCAGTAAGACCTTTCAAAAACACGGGCCAATCAGATCGCTCGAAAACCCCAGCCAGTAAGACCTCTCAGAAACATGGGCCAATCAGATCGCTCGAAAACCCCAGCCATTCAGATAGCTCTAATAAAAACGTTAGGAATAACTTTTGTTTAAGTGCCATAGAACATAAATGTACTATGTTCTGTTCATGTTCTAAATAAATAAATCATATATTTAATTTTAAGATGTAAAGGTTAAATTTGATATTAAACAGTTTTGTTCCATACAGTATAGGAGTATAAGCCGGGGAACAAGACAAATCTCGGGAGCTCATGTGTCATTTGCTCTGTAGATAAGGTCTGGCTCCACCCCAAACTAAAAGATTCCTGGCTGGTACGACATGGACTGCATTTCAACAACAACAAAGATGGCTGCTGGCGCTTATGTAGAATGGGCTGTTCATTCCACTCCCGAGACAGTATTTAACCGCGACACTGGTTCACAGATGTTGTTAGTACACAAGCACAGCTCTTCTCGGCTGCAAGCAATGTGTCGCTCATTGCTGCGTCACTCATTTTGTTGATGATTGGTTGTAGGCCTATCCAATTGCGTCCAGATGCATTATGGTCTGCGCCCGTTGCTGACGCCCCTTGGAATTAACAAATGAACGAGGGATATGTTCCTCACCATTCTAACCACTTACTTTGCACACACCGAGACAACATACATTTATGCAAACGCCTTGATTTAGCTGGCACTAGCCAAACATGCACAAAATACAAAAGTGTAAAGTTGTTGTCCATCCTGCCACTAACTATAAATGTGCAAAAACACACCTTCCACTTACAATAGCACAATTTTGAAATCTTAACTTGATTAAAAGTTTTCACTGTTGAAGCAAGGTAAACAGAACATCTGGGAGTGACTAGCTGTGGCGTCACGTGACATGAAATCCTCTGGAAGTGAAAACACGACTTTTGCGTTTTTGCTTTAAAGCAAACTGAACATAACAGGCTTAAACCGCAAACCATGATTTTAGATTAGACCCATATAAAATTGCACTTTAAATAAAATAACATTCACTTTATTCAGTGTAGAGCTAGGAGGATAGGAGAGTGAGGAGAGAGGAGCTGGGGAGGAGAGAGCTCGAGGGAGAGAGGAGAGGTCTAGGGGCAAGAGGCGAGGGCTAGGGGGGAGAGAGGAGAGGTCTAGGGAGCAAGAGGCGAGGTCTAGGGGCAAGAGGCGAGGGCTAGGGGGGAGAGAGGAGAGGGCTAGGGGGGAGAGAGGAGAGGGCTAGGGGGGAGAGAGGAGAGGGCTAGGGAGCAAGAGAGGAGAGGTCTAGGGGGGAGAGAGGAGAGGGCTAGGGGGGCAAGAGGCGAGGGCTAGGGAGCAAGAGAGGAGAGGTCTAGGGGCAAGAGGCGAGGCCTAGGGGGGAGAGAGGAGAGGGCTAGGGGGGAGAGAGGAGAGGGCTAGGGGGGAGAGAGGAGAGGGCTAGGAAGCAAGAGAGGCGAGGGCTAGGGGGGAGAGAGGAGAGGTCTAGGGGGGAGAGAGGAGAGGTCTAGGGAGCAAGAGGCGAGGGGTAGGGGAGAGAGGAGAGGGCTAGGGGGGAGAGAGGAGAGGGCTAGGAAGCAAGAGGCGAGGGCTAGGGGCAAGAGGCGAGTGATAGGGGGAGAGAGGAGAGGGCTAGGAAGCAAGAGAGGAGAGGTCTAGGGGCAAGAGGCAAGGGCTAGGGGGGAGAGAGGAGAGGGCTAGGGGGGAGAGAGGAGAGGTCTAGGGGGGAGAGAGGAGAGGTCTAGGGGCAAGAGGCAAGGGCTAGGGGGGAGAGAGGAGAGGTCTAGGGGGGAGAGAGGAGAGGGCTAGGGGGGAGAGAGGAGAGGTCTAGGGGGGAGAGAGGAGAGGGCTAGGGGGGAGAGAGGAGAGGGCTAGGAAGCAAGAGAGGAGAGGTCTAGGGGCAAGAGGCAAGGGCTAGGGGGGAGAGAGGAGAGGGCTAGGGGGGAGAGAGGAGAGGGCTAGGGGGAGAGAGGAGAGGGCTAGGGAGCAAGAGAGGAGAGGTCTAGGGGGGAGAGAGGAGAGGGCTAGGGGGGAGAGAGGAGAGGGCTAGGGGGGAGAGAGGAGAGGTCTAGGGGGGAGAGAGGAGAGGGCTAGGGGGGAGAGAGGAGAGGTCTAGGGGCAAGAGGCAAGGGCTAGGGGGGAGAGAGGAGAGGGCTAGGGGGGAGAGAGGAGAGGGCTAGGGGCAAGAGGCGAGGGCTGGGGGGAGAGAGGAGAGGGCTAGGGGGGAGAGAGGAGAGGGCTAGGGGTAGTATATGAGGAGAGGGGCTAGGGGGAGCGAGGAGAGGCAAGAGAGGAGAAAGGAGAGGCTAAAGGGGAAGAGTGGAGAGCAAAGGAAAGAGAGAGGAGGGGGAGGGAGAACGGGGGAGAAGGTGGGCTAGGGGTGAGACGGGAGAGGGCTGGGGGGAAGAGAGGAGAAGCCTAGGCCGAGTGAATGAGGTGAGGGGGAAAAAAAGGAGGAGTGCAAGAATGTTGAGGAAAAGGAGGAAGATGAGGAGGAGGAGAGATGGCCAGGGACTGGACACTGAGGGCCAGAGGCCGACCAGGAGCAGAAAGAAAACCCTGAACCTCCTGAAACAGAAGGCCGTCGTCAGCGTCTGATGTCGACACACTCCAGCAACAAACCCCGGAGCTCTGTTAGAAAGTTACGGAAAAAGAAAGAAACATAATCATTTCTACTCTCTTTCATGCCGTTCGTCCTGTTCACGGGGGAGTTTATTTTGGATCATAACGCGCTCTCACCTTTTTTATGCATTAATATGTTTGACACCAGCAGGTAGCAATAAGTCGTAGCTGCTAATGAATTCATCTGTGGAGCGGCGCAGTCGAGGCAGCTTTGATTAATTCATCGCAGAGATCCTGTGGCTCCCTGCGACCTGCCCCCTGCTTACACCCCGACCCAAAACACCTCCATCCCAGGGAGGGATGGAGGGCCCCAAGCTCACAGTGGTGCAGTCACACCCAGCATCTTGTCTCTCCTTTCCCTCCCCTCTCTCCCACTTCTCTCCACATTCCTCTGTCCCACCTCTTCTCGCTGTCCACAGGGACGAGTGGTGTGTTCATGGGGTAGAGAGAGAGAGAGAGGAAGAGGGCGAGATGGAGAGAGAGAGAGAGAGAGAGAGAGAGAGAGAGAGAGATAGAGACAGGGAAAGAGTTCATTGTTGTTTCTCTCGTTTTTTCCTTCTTTATTCCGTGGTTGGTAGGATCCCTCCGGCAGGTAAACCATTTGAGGAGGAGGAGGAGGAAGAGATGAAGGAGGAGAAGGACTAGGTGTAGGAAGGAGAAGCCGGAGGAGGAGGAGGAGGAGGAGGAGGAGGAGGAGGAGGTGGAGGACTGTGGATCCTCTCAGAGACCGGCTCAGACGGAGGAGGAGAGAGGAGAGCTTTTGATCCCTCACTCCTCTCCTCTAACAAGGGGAGATTTGAGCAGACTCTCCCTCCGTTTCTGGAACGATACATTCCCCCTTTCATCACCCTGGGCTCCCACGTTTATCTCCCCCCCTCCCCCAGAGCCAGACAGGAGGATAGCTCTGTTCGGTGAGAGTTCGGCGAAGACTTCGGTAAGCCTGCTGGTACACCCATGAGGAGGAACAACACACACACACACACACACACACACACACACACACACACACACACACACACACACACACACACACACACACACACGCACACACACACACACACACACATACACAAACATTCATAAAGACACATATTTTCCCCTACTCACATACACCAACATACAATAAAATAAGACATACATAGATATACTCACAGTGGCACAAGTACACACACCCAAACCCAGACACATACGAGCACACATTAGGCTAATCTTTTACTAACTAAACACAGTTTTCCAAATGCAACGGCTAGTTTTAGTTTTCTTTTAACACACACACACACACACACACACACACACACACCCCCGCACACACACACACACACACACACACAGACAAACACACACACACACACAGAACACACACCTACATGTGGGGGCAGTGGCTAGGGCTTAGCAGGAGTCGGGGTAATGTGCTGGTCGTGTTTGTCGCCTCCATTAGGATGCTTTGTGAGGGAGTGTATGCGATCAATTTAGTCCCATTCCCAGCATGTCAGACAGACTGACCACCGCTGGGCCCAGCCTGGCTGGGGGGGAGAGAGGGTGCGCAGGGTGTTTTGTACAGAGTAAAGGTGGCAGATGGAGAAGGGGTGAAGGGGAGTTTTTTTGGGGGGGGTTTGGTCAGTTGCAAGTCTTAATCATTTCGGATGAGATGGAGCTATGCTGCCTATGCTATGGTCCCCCATTACAACCCCCCTCACACACACACACACACACACACACACACACACACACACACACACACACACACACACACACACACACACACACACACACACACACACACTCACACACATACTCACTCACACACACACACACACACGTGTCCCTCGAGAGCTGCTGGAGCTATTTTGCTCGGTCCTATGATGTCGTCACAGTCAGTTATCCCACACCCCTGTCCCCCTTTCCTCCCCCTCTTTACTTAACCCTCAAAAGAACACACTCACACACAGACGCACACACACGCACACACACACACACACGCACACACACACGCACACACACACACACACACACACAAACACACACATACATACCCAATTATTAACATAAACAGGAAAACACAAACACACACACATCTATAGACAACCCATCCATCTACCAGCAACACTGCCTGCTCCCCCCCCCTCCCCCAGCGGTCAATGTTTCGGGGGGGTGTGGTGGTATGGGTGAGGGGGGAGGTGTAGTGTTATTGGTGAGGGGGGAGGATGTATTGGTATGGGTGAGGGTGCAGGGGGGCCTGCTGACGCAGTCCAACAGAGGTAACAAGCTTACCTGCAGATTATCTCCTCAGAGAAATTTTGAGGGGTAAAAATAAGAGAGAGGGTGTGATGCAGTGAGAGAGAGAGGTAGAGTGGGAAGGACACAGAGAGAGAGAGACACACATAGAGAGTGGGGGGAGAGAGAGAGGAGGGGGAGAGATAGAGAGAGAGGGGGGTGAGAGAGACAGAGAGAGAGAAAGAGAGAGCCAGAGACACAGAGAGAGAGAGCATAACAGGGATGGAGACAAACTTGGTGAAGTTTTTTTTAGCCACAAACTTGCTGTGCCAAGCATTTCGTCCTTCTCCAAGACACCGTCCTGTACCTGAACATACAGAGAGAATAGGAGAGGAGGAGCAGGGGAGGAGAGAGGTGATGAGGGGAGGAGATGGGAGAATAAGGGAGAGGAGATAAAGAAAGATTTGATTAGAGGAGCGGAGGAGAGAGGAGTCACAGGGAGGAGAGGGGAGAAGGAGGAGGAGGAACGAGAGGAGGACTGGACAGGAGTGGAGAAGAAGAGAATAAGCAGGAAATACGTCTTTTCCTATCACTGTTTAAAACATATATTTTAAACCTAACAGGAACAAGACAGCAGTTTAACATGATGCCAGTTAACACATGAAATATTGAATAATAAAATGTGTAAAATCTGGCTGCAGTGCTTTGTCTATAAATTAAAACAATAAGAGAGAGTAACCATTTAAGGAAAGGGCCCAGCCCCTATCTTCCCCTGCCTCGCCTGCTTATTCTCTCACTCCCTTTCTGTCCTTTTTTCTCTATCCCCCCCTCCCTTTCCTTTCTCTATCCATTCCTCCCTCTCTCTCTTTAATCAAGTCTATCTTTAATGAACTGTCCGTGGGCATCACCTTTATTAGCACATTTAATCGATCAATACGCTCCGTGTATTCAAGCAGTTCAATGAAAACACGAATGCCAAAAGGAATCTGTGATTGTGCACATACTACTGTGGGCCCGCTTGAATGTGCACGTGCATGTGCTTGGCACATGCTGTTATGTGAGTGTGTCTGGCTTCATGTAAATGTGTGTTTGGATGTGTGTGTGTGTTTGTGTGGTGGACCTGTTCCAGCTAAACATTGACTCCATTCCAAGACTCCTTCTGAAGGAATCCAGTCCATTCTGACTAGAGACACACACACACAAACACAAAAATACAGACCCACACAGTAACACACACACATACACAAACAAAGCCACAAACACACTCATTACTTCTCTAACCATTTGGCTCAAGCTTCCAATTATGTTTGCACTACACAACACCACACCACACCACACTCGCCACACCACACCACACCTCCACCATCACACCCCAGCACACCACCACACTACACCACACCACACCACCATAACCACCACCTAACCATCACACACACACCACACCACCCCACGCAAATGTGACCACATGTTTGATAATAGTCTGTGTGTGTGTGTGTGTTATTGTGGGCGGGTTATCGATCCGCAAGAGACACATGATTACATTGTCAATAATCAAAGAGGAAGGGACAGTTCTGCTTTGGGGGAAGTCAGGGTTTTTTCTTCTCATTACGATCAGAAAAGGCAAAGTGATTCAGGGAGACATGTGTATGCGTCTGTCTGTGAGTGAATGTGTGCATGTGTTTGCATGTGTGTATGTGTGTGTCTGTCTGTGTGTGTTTGTGTGTGTGTGTTTGTCTGTATATGTGCGTGCGTGCATTAAGTCTTTGTAATGGGGTTTAAATCTCAGCTAACTTTATGCGACATAATTGCCCAATCGGCACATTCCATTGTTCTCTTTGGTTTGCAGCTGTCTGATGACTTAATTTATTGGGGGGAAAAAAACTATTGACATCATGTTTTATTTTCTTTATTAATTTAGTTAATTCGAAAATAAGTGAGTTCTCAAAGGCTCAAAGTATGCGGGTTAAATCTTTTGGTGTATCGATATTTTATTTTAAATCTATACTCATATTGATTTCATTATTAGTAGATTTGATTCAAACTGATAAGATGAGATGGGTTCTTTATTAATAAAGGGAAAAGTCCGTAACTATGTTGTATGATAAGTGAGGCTTCCTCATATTAATGTTATTATTCGTACTTATGGGTTATGTGCGCTGTGCATACACTGTCAACTACTTCACATACATTCACATTTTCCCTCTTATCCTTCGGCATTATTCAAATCCTAATAAGCGTGTCAGCCTGTGTGCTGGTACTGTCCGTAAACAAGGCTGCATGAACACAACTGAATACAACTCGGTATTTATATTCTCCTCTAATACGTGTCCCATACCCACTGCCTAGAGGTGTTCAAAAGCCTTTTAAAGCTGGTTAAAGGCTGGCTGCTATATGTATAGTCATAGGGATGAGCCGGGCCCTTCAGCTGGTGTTGGCTGGGTGGTCTGGGGGCCGCATGCCCAGGGGCCTTCCGCTACTGTATGGTAATGCCCATGTCGGGGTAGAGGGGAATGGGTATGATAAATGAGGAATTATGATAAATAGAAGCCATAGCATCGGCATGAAGGAGCCCAAATCACCATCCTAACGCACCGTGGTGCATCTCATTTGAGTGTGTGAATTTGTGGGCCTGTACGTGTGTGTGAGTGTGTGTGTTTGTTTGCATAGGGTTGTGTGTGGGTGTGTGTGTGTGTGTGTGTGTGTGTGTATATTTCTCTGCCGTACACCCTCTGTCCCGGTGGAGTAGCTCCTCCATCACCTCTGACCAGAGTACTTGACAAAAATAAAGATTGGATAGAGAGAGGAAGTGCCTTAAGGGAGGGAGAGGGGGGAGGGATAAAAGAGACTGTGTCCCAGACATATATATTATTCCCCCTCCCCCCCCCTCCCCCCTCCCCCCGACATGGTCTGTTTGATCTCAGACCCCAAAGCACAGTGCTAGCATATACCGCAGTGCTAGCGTAGCGAGGCCGTCTAACACGGGTGACACTATTAGCTTGATGCAGCCGTTAGGTGATAGCATCCTCTCAGACATCAGAACAGACATGGCTAACAGTATCACCAGTTCTCTGCCACTTCGAAACCAGAACTTCACTTGTTTCTTCCCAATTTTCTCCAACTGATTTTTATTCCTTGAAAGGTCATGAATAATGCACAGCCTTTGTTGGCTGCCATGTCAAGGCGAAATTATGTTGCGTTTAGTTCATGCGAGGAAAAACATTGATTATTTAAAAAAAACAAGGGAAATTTCCGAGAAGGAGAGCATCAGAATTAATACCACGATTCCTTGTTGTTACTTTAATGATTATATGACCACATTATGATATCGGATATGTTGGATATTATCGTATCATATTTCCACCAGTCATCATTGCATCGCCGACAGTCAACATTTGTCTATTTTTCTCCATTTTTCTTTTTGTTTCGATCATTCTCGATCTCATCCCAGCGTGCAGTTGCGGATGTGAGACACACACACACACACGTAAAACATCTGAATGCAAAGCACACACATTCATCCCATCAGGTTTGACTCACAGGTTTGCGACTCTTGTGTGTGGGGACTGTATCGTTGAACAATTTAACACATTTAAACAGTCCTCACCAAACCCTACCCCCGGGGTCCCGGTGGTCCAGTGTGGATGTGTCTGCGGTGGGGCGCTGAGGTACATTTGTGTGACATCACGTGGTGAGTGGTGAACCGTGAACTCCGCCCACCATGTTTGCCCTGTGTTTCCAGAGGGCTGGTTCCTCCTTTTCTCCAGCGGTCCCAGAGGACGGGGGAGGGGGGTGGCATTACAGACGCATCACCCACTCAGATAATTGGCCCCTGATGCCATGATGACAACTCGGGTATAGTGTCGCTCACACTGAACACACGCACACACGCGCGGGCCCCTAAGCCACCCAGACACCCACACACTCTTTTTCTCTCTCTTACACACAGAACGATTTTTTTTTCCTCACACACACACAAACACACACAGATTGGTATCATATATCCACGCCGACAAACAAGGATGCGCAAACACACAGACATGCACAGACATAAGGTCATAATGAATGCGTAAAATAAAGTCGATTCATAGCTTACAATGACTAAATTATCAAATTAACTTATTAACCTCAAATTAACCTTATTTTCCCATGCTTCCCTCCAGCAGGTCCAGCTTGGCCATGGGAGTACAGGAAACACCAGTGCCAGCATCTCCACCCTCAACCCCACCCTTTCCTCCAGCTTCCGTCTCCAACCCCAAGCTAGCTCCCTCACCCCCTACCTACCTTCTTTTTCTCCCTCACCCCACACTAACCCTCATCTCGGTCCACAACCCACCCCCACCCTTGGTCGGTCAGAATGCTGAGGACAGCAGTTCTGGGATGTCCCGTGAGCTAGCGCATGGGTAAACCCCACCACTATATATATGCAAATCCCATTCATCCCTCTTCCAGGGGGTAATTGACAATCTATGAGAGCTATTGATTGTCACATGGATGTCTCTATTAGCGCACAAGTGTATATGTGTGTGTGTGTTAGAGTTGATAATAGGGATCCAAATAACATAAATGTCCGTAGTAGATATAATATGACCTCTGATCATAACCTACTGGTAACCTGCTTGTAACCCTTAATGACATCATTCATTGCAACGATAACTAACTTCAAACTCATAATACCATAGAACAAAAGACATTCTTTGTTACATGCAAATATTTTCTTCTAACATCTAACATTTTCGTATTTATTTGAATACAAATCGAAGAATTTAAAACCTACTCAATGCATTTTCCTCAAAATTGTATTTTAA
>NC_136940.1:8825737-8828237 GCF_949987615.1 Pollachius pollachius
TAAAATAACATACGTTTGTATGTGTGTAGTGTGTGAATGAGTGAGTGAGGCACTGAGATACTAGTGAGTGTGTCGAAACTTAAGTGTTTGTGTGTGTATTTGTGTGTATTTGCATGTATTTCTCTATGTGGAGAGGTGTGGCCAGTGTGTGTTAAAATCCAAGTGAGATCGAGAAATAGGAAAAAGAAAGATGGAAGGAGAGAAAGGTGGAAAGACAGATAGTCCAAGCGAGACAGAGAAACAGACAGATAGAGAGAGATAAAGAGAGAGATTTATGGCGGGGAGATATAGAGAGCAAGAGAGAAGAGAAAGTTTAGGGTCGAGAGCCAGAGAGAGTGAAAGAGAGAGAGTTTGGGTGGAAGGACAGATAAACCAAGGGAGAGAGAGAGAGAGAGAGAGGGAGAGAGATAGAGAGAGAGAGACAGAGACAGAGACAGAGAGACATAGAGGCAAAGAGAAACAGAGAGAGAGTGAGACAGAGTGTGACAAAAAGAGAGTGAGAGAAAGGCCCGAGAGCGAGAGAGTGAGCGAGAGAGAGAGAGTGTGAGAGAGAGAGAGAGAGAGAGAGAGAGAGAGACAGGGAGAGAGAGAGGGCGATAGAGAGAGAGAGAGAGAGAGAGAGAGAGAGAGAGAGAGAGAGGTCCAAAAGAGAGACTAAGAGAGAGAGAGAGAGAGAGAGAGAGAGAGAGAGAGTGAGAGAGAGAGAGAGAGAGAGAGAGAGAGAGAGAGAGAGAGAGAGAGAGAGACAGAGGGAGAGAGAGAGAGAGAGAGGAGAGAGAGAGAGAGAGAGAGAGAGACACAGAGGGAGAGAGAGAGAGAGAGAGAGAGAGAGAGAGAGAGAGAGAGACAGAGGGACAGAGAGAGAGAGAGAGGGATAGTTTGGGTGTAGGTGTCGGTGTGGCTGCGCCGGCTCATTTCACACTTGTCTGGGGATTATCTGGTGGAGTGAGGCAGGCTGAGCGCTGCCTTTTATCTCATTCAAACATGTTGCTAATTCAGCAGGGAGCGGCTGCGGCGCGGCCGCCGGCGCTGAGCCGCCGCCGCATCGCTACCCCCAGCCGTGAATAAACCGCCAGCCCTAATCCTCAATCAGCCGCCGTGACACGGGCCTTCACCTGCTACAAGCACAGCGACCCGGGGAGGGGCGGGGGGGGGGAGAGAGGCTGTGGTAGAATGCAAGAGACTTGCAGGGAGGGGAGGAGGTGGAGGGGGCGGGCTGATAGGGTGGAGAGAGTAAGGGAGGGAGGGAGGGAGGGAGGGAGGGAGGGAGATAGAGGGAGGAGAGTGGCAGGGAGGTGGGGGAGAGTGGAGGACAGTCCGAGAGAGGGGAAAGAGGGGACAGAGAGGATGGGGGAGAGGCAGGGTGGAGCAGAGTCACGGCAGGGAGCGACAGATAGCAGGAGCGGGCGGAGGTGAAGCGAGGGAGGGAAGAGGAGAGGTGGAGGAGAGTGGAGGGGAGAGAGGGAGAGAGAGTGGAGGAGAGGAAGAGAGATGGAGGAAGAGAGATAGACAGAGAGAGATTAAGGCAGAGTGGAGGAGAGTGACAACTGAGTGTTGGCAGGAGTCATTCACAGTAACACAGTTGCAGACAATTCATTTGACAAAAGTAATCTTTAAAGTATTATTACTCTGGAGGGCTCTGAAATACATATAGCAAAGAGTTCATTTGACGCATATTGCACAGCAATCCTTACGAGACACATTATCATCACACATCATTATAATAGAATGCCGTCTCTACGTATCTCTATATCTACGTGTGCGTCCACATCTGTGTGCATTTTTTCTTTGTGTGTACATATGTGCATGTGTTTTTGTTTGTTTGTTTGTATTTGTCTGTGTCTGTGTGTTTCTGTGTGCATTTTTCTACCTGAGCGTAAATGTGAATGTGTTTAGCTGTGTCCTTGAGTGTGTGTTTCTGTGTGTGTGTGTGTGTGTGTGTGTGTGTGTGTGTGTGTGCATGTGTTTTTGTGTGTGTGTGTGTGTGTGTGTGACGCCCCGGGGGACCTGCAGATTGAATCCTGCCCACAGGGCTACACACACCCACCCACACACACACACACGGGGCATCAAACAAGACACCAGAGAACACA
Organism: Pollachius pollachius; assembly: GCF_949987615.1. NCBI lineage: Eukaryota > Metazoa > Chordata > Actinopteri > Gadiformes > Gadidae > Pollachius > Pollachius pollachius. The sequence goes on from NC_136940.1 coordinate 8,827,831, forward strand.
CACCTTTAACATGTGTTTACCACAACACTGTACCCAGGGATATAAACCCCCTTGCTTCCCCCCCTCTTTTTACCGCTCTCTCCCTCCTCTGTGTTTGTGTGTGTGAGTGTGTGTGTTTGTGTGTGTATGTGTTTACTCGGTAGCTAATTGAGAGCTAATTGCTGCTACATGGTGTACAGTCCGAACCCAAGCCATCACCAGGGAAATGCTGCTAACAGCTAGCCAGTCCCTGCAGGGGATTGTGGGTAGTGGAGGTGTCACAACTGGTTTGTGTCAAAACATGGGGGCAAGGAGGTGGGGGGGACTGTAGTTCCACTCTGGGGAGTCCATAACAAAATAGAAAAACCCGCCCCACAGATAAAACATATCATAAACACACGATAAACAAATACTAAATAATAATAAAC
>NC_136940.1:8833237-8835737 GCF_949987615.1 Pollachius pollachius
AGTTCTTTAGTTTCTTCCTCCTTCAGTCAATGTCCTGTCTGCCTCCCCTGTCCTAAACACACACACACAATGCAAATGCACACAGACACACACACACACACACATGCACACACACACATCCGGATACAGGCAAACACAAACACACACACACACACACACAAACACACACACACACACATTGAAGCACACTAACACACGCATAGTCACAAACGTAAGCATGCACAGCCACACACACACACACACACACACACACACACACACACACACACACACACACACACACACACACACACACACACACAAACACAAACACAAACACACACTGTTTACAACAGAGAAGCATCAACGTCTCCGGAGTTATCATGGTCAAGTGTCTCACAGTGGGCTCAAAGCATCCACAAACACACACATACCCTAAAAGGACATACCATGAAACCACTCGCCAACATTACTGCACACACACACACACACACACACACACACACACACACACACACACACACACACACACACACACACGCACCCTCGTGCACACGTCACACTCAGGCTGGCAGGAAGGAAGTGGCGGGTGCAGGCAGCGCTCGACGGTCATCCCGGGGATGAGAGGGTTCTGTCAAATCCATAGTGATGGCATTGTGGTATCGTCTTCCTGGCCGGGATCAGGCGCTGGAGGAAAGCCTGCCAGAGAGGCCCAAAGCCTGGGGATTGAGGCCAAGGGCCTGGCCAGGCAAGAGAGAGAGAGAGAGAAAGAGAGAGAGAGAGAGAGAGAGAGAGAGAGAGAGAGAGAGAGAGAGAGGGGGGCCCCGTCAATCAGACGGTGGGGTTCCAGAGTGGAGTGGAGGGGGTGGAGGGTATGGATGGAGGGTCCTTCAGAGAGCTTCCACCGGATCAAGCTTGCTATTCTCTGCGGCTTAGACGGAGCGAAGCCATACAGAGCGCTCCGACGTACCAGCCCAAACTGGGGAAATAAAAACACAGACAAACTAGCAATAAAACAAACTGAAAAATAGAGAGAAGGATTACTACGTCACTTTATTTTTGGTCAGTTTTGTTGTCAATTTCTTTGTGACATTGTTTAATCGGTTTTGATGCGCAATAATATTTTTGTACAGTGCACATGGAGGAATGTTGTAGGAGGTGTGTAGAAAAAAACTAACGGTGAAAGAGGTATCAATAAATCCGGATCTGTTGGGGAGATCTATGGGGGATATCTGGGTGTATCGGCCGATTGATTTGCTCCTTGAGTGTCTGCTTCCTCTTTCGATCTTCCAGCGCGCCACAGAAGTGACCCTGACCCGCCGTCATGACAGTTGACAAAGGCTCGGTGTGACTTTTTAAGACATACAAAATGCACACGCACACATCTTTGCTTAATAGGACAATGACATTTACACATGTATAAACTGAAGCATTCATAAGAACATAACTAAGGTTACAAACTTAGTCACGCATCACAAATAAATACATAAACAAGTCTGTTTGTATGTTTTCTGAGCTGTCAGGAAAATTGAGAGTCCTTGTAGCGCAAATGTCCTTAATTGGAGTGTGTGTCTGTGGGTCTGTGTATTTGAGAGAAAGAAATATAGTCATGAATTAATGATGCTTGGAAAATCACAAAGCATTGAGTGGACATACACCCGTCCGCACCCATGCGCACACATGCATGCAACACACACAATTACACAATGCCACACACACACACACACACACACACACACACACACACACACACACACACACACACACACACTCGCTTGATGTAAGAGCAGAAAGCTACAGTCACAGCAGTGAAGGGGCAGTTGAGCGTTGAGTGGTTTAGCATTTCAAGTTCCTTTAGTATGTTTGTGTTTTTCTGGTCTTTGTGTATGTGTGTGTGTGTTTGTGTCTATTCTTGATGGCTAATCATATCATATGCCAATATGACAAGGTTGAATACAATAAAGGATATCAGTGTATAATGTCAAAGCACAAGCCATGACGACAAAAGCTTCTACTTATTTCTAATAAAAAGGTACAAAGATAATAGACTTCATGATGGACTTTGAAAAATTGCAGGGAGTTCAGGAAGGCAAATGAGAGTAAGAGTGAAGGAACCGGAGAGATAGAGAGAAAGAGAAACGGAGAGAAAAAAGAAAGAAGCTGAGGATCACGGACCCTTAACCCTTGACCTGTGAGAGCCTCTAGAGGAGAGAGTGTTTCCACTAAGGGGGGGGGGATATGTGCAGACATGAGTCTGTGTGCAGGGGATAGTGCTGGCGTCTGTGCACTTATGTGTGCATGTGTGTGTGTTTGTAGGTGTGTGAAGGCACATGTGCGTGTCTGCATGCATATGAATGTGTGCGTGTTCATGTAGGAGTATATGTGTACGTATATCTGTGAGTGCGTTTCTAGGGAGGTGAATGGGTTTGTGTGAGTGGGACACTGTGTGTTTGTGTGTGTGTGTGTGTGTGTGTGTGTGTGTGTGTGTGTGTTTACGGAGGAGAATGAGTGTGTGTGTATA
>NC_136940.1:8840737-8853237 GCF_949987615.1 Pollachius pollachius
GCCCCTCTCTGTCTCTGTGCGCGTGTAGAGCTGCTTTCTCAAATGACCAGAGATTCACATCGGGCATTGTCCGGACTTGCACTTTCACACGTACCGCACAACATTAGATTGGCCATCTCAGATGTGTACACGCATTCTGGAAATACTCTGTTTAGGTAGACAGAGTTGAGTGGCGCTGAGTCATGCATGTAGGATGCAGGATAAAGGATCTGACACAAAAAAGTATGCTGAGGGAACAACCTTGCCTCCCCTTGAATTTTGACGGTTTAGGTGTAGGCCCTTAGTGACAGAAGTTCATGACTCTCCTTGTTTTGGACCCTTCCCCTTCAACCTCTGAAGTTGGTATCCTGCATGATAGGTAGTCATCAACACTCGCGCTAAAAGCTTCTTTCTTCTTTGAATTTAGCCCCACCTACCGTATCGGGAAAATACCTTTACTGTCCAGTCTAACAGTTTCTGACGTGTGTGTGTGTGTGTGTGTGTGTGAGAAGGAGGGAAAATGTATGTGTGTGTGTGTGTGTGTGTGTGTGTTTGTATGTGTGTGTGTGTGTGTGTGTGAGAGAAGGAGGGAAAATGTATGTGTGTGTATGTGTGTTGAATTGTGTCTGAGAATGTGTTTTTGAGAGTTGAGCGTGGGTTTGTGTGTTGTGTCTGAGTGTCTCCCTTTATGTTTGTTTGTGATTGTGTGTGTTTACGGGTATTTTTAAAACAGATTTTCTGTGTGTGTTGTATATTTTTGTGCATCTCACGGTGGGTGTTTGCGTGTGTGTGTTGTGTATTTGACACGAAAGGTGCTAAATCTCAGGTGATGAGCCAGGTGATGTGTGTGTATCGACGGTGGGCGTGCGTGTGTGTGAGCGTTCTGCTGAGGTATGTGGTGCGCGCGGACGTGCGCTACCAGGGGCAGACGCAGCAGTTAAAAGCTGGGACTTCAGCACAAAGTTAGCTGCGCTAGCTAACCATCAGCGCTTTAGCTTCCGTCCACCTCCGAGGGGGTTGAATCTGTGTGTGTATGCGAGTGTGTGTTCTTGCTTGTCTGTGTGTGTGTGTTGGTGTGTGTGTGTGTGTGTGTGTATGTGTCAGCATTGACCCCTCAAAGTGAAAACCAACTGCCTTCCCCAGTGCCCTGGGGCCAGGCAGCATGATGAAGGAGCCGTCAGGTTCAAACGCGCTCCTGTTAGAGAATCAAACCAGCGCCAGGAGCGGCCCGGGGCCAAGGCGCCGTCTCCTCGTTTCTCCTCTCCCATCACCTTCTTTACTCCGCCGTCTCCTCGTTTCTCCTCTCCCATCACCTTCTTTGCTCCGCTGTCTCCTCTTTTCTCCTCTCCTATCGCCCCCATTACTCCTCTGTTCCTCTCTTCTCCTCTCCCACCTCTCTTCTCCTCTCCCATCTCCCCCCTTTACTCCAATCTCTCCTTTCCTTTCACCTCGTCTCTCTCCTTCATTCATTCTCCTTGACTGCACTTTTGTCCTCTTCTCATCCTGTTCTTTTTCTTATTTCTCTTCTTATCCTATCTTCTCTCCCCTCTCTCTCTCTCTCTCTCTCGCCTCCCCCTCTCTTATTTCCTCTTCTCCTCCTTCCCTGTCCTCCTCCACCTCCTCCTCCTCCTCCTCTCTCTCACCTCTCCTCCTGCTTGAGGAGCTTCAAAGCGTGTGGCCTCCTCAGCACTTTGATCAGAGATGTTTACGCCACGCTCAGCCTGTTTACTCAGCCGCTGTGTGCTCAAGCCGTGTCTGCGGGTGTGTGTGCGTGCATGAAATGCGTGCGTGCACACGTGTGCGTGTGTGTGCGTGTGGGCGTGCGTGTGCGTGCGGGCGTTCCATGTTAAACCAACTTGCTGATAAGACGTCTGTCTACCAGATCCTGAGGCTGCTCAGGATAACAATAAAGACAGCGATAAACTTTACACTACCCTTTCCTCTCCCTCCACCCTGGTCAGACTGACATAAGTGCACACATTTACACTAATCCTCCGTGTGTGTATTAGGTTGTGTGTCATAGCTGCAGGCGCGATTAAACAAAACACCTCAACAGCATCGTTGACGCCTTTAATACAAGCGCTTTGCATCTTTTGTCCCAGTAGGCGTTTTGTTTCCAAAGTTTTTGGATGGGCACGTCAAAGGTGAAGCAGAAGCTGACTCTCTGAATAGGAGCACAATGAAAGTATCGAAGTTGTTGGGACAGACAGACAGACAGACACAAACACACACACACACGCACACCACATACACACACCTAACACTCTTTCACATACACTCACACACACAATCAAACACACACACACACACACACACGCACACACACACGTACACACACACACACACACACACACACACACACACACACACAAATGCTTACAGACACACATACACACACACACACACGCACACACACACACACACGCACACCACATACACACACCAAACACTCTTTCACATACACTCACACACACAATCAAACACACACACACGCACACACACACACACACGCACACACACACACACACACACACACACAAATGCTTACAGACACACATACACACACACACGCACACGCACACGCACACACACACACACGCAGAAACACACACACAGACGCAAGTGTGTTAACAGTAATGTGGATCAAGTAAAACTCCCAGAACAAAAGACGAGAAGCAGCAAACAAATAAACCCACACCGCAGGTCAACAGGATCCAATAGAATAAAAGCAGGAGTGCGTAGAGGCTGGTCCTTGAGGCCAGCGTGGGTTCTCATGCCGGGCAGCGTGTCTGCCGACCTCAGACACTGGCTGGAACCAGCGTTTATGAGCTCTAATGAATGATTATGGATTCTGCGGTGGTCTGTCATTAATATGGATGAGGCCAGCAGAGCCATGCTGACGCGTGTTGTTCACGCCTGTGCTCTGAAGTTGTGATCATGACCGTGTACACGTTAGTGGACATGACGACCGACAGAGGTCATGAGAATGACCCTGGGAAGGTTCTGGATCGCTGGGAGTTGAGAGGTCCAAGGATCACATTTTTGTGACAGGAATGAAGCCAGACTATGTCCGACGCATGTTCTAAGTAACAAAGGCAATGCTGTTTACTTTTCTGTTTAATTTATGTGCGAGTATGTTTGTGTGTGTGTGTGTGTCTGTGTGTGTGTATAGTAGAAAATCACTTCTGATCGATAGGTGAAAAGAAGTGTATCGGTTATTGTTCATAAATCGTAGCGATTTGACCAGATAATATTTTAAACCAATCACAGGGGGATTTATGATGCCCTGCGAAGACATGAAGTGCATGAAACTTGACTCACCTCCAGATGGCTGGGAGAGGAGAGAGAGGGCGAGCAGAGTAGTGATGGATGATGAATGGATGGGAGAGTTGGTAGTGGATGGGGGGGGGGGCAGGGGTGAAGGTGGTTATGTTCCAACTCCGTCCAGGTGAATCCACAGCTGTCACTCATTGGAGACATCAGGGTTTTAGTCCCGCCTTCAATAATTCAGGAAGTGGCCAGGAAATGGAAGAGGGGTCCATTAGGCGCCTGGACAGCCCTCACTCACCTGTCAACTGGCAGAACACACCAGCATCCATCTCCAGGTACACCACTATCTGGCACAACGCAAACCACCTTCCACCTGCAGGAACACCACTATCTGGCAGAACACACCGCCTGCCTCCACCTGCAGGAACACCACTATCTGGCAGAACACACCACCTGCCTCCACCTGCAGGAACACCACTATCTGGCAGAAGACACCACCTTCCTCCACCTGCAGGAACCACAACTTCCACCTGCAGGAACACCACTATCTGGCAGAAACCACCACCTTCCACCTGCAGAAACACCACTATCTGGCAGAAGACACCACCTTCCTCCACCAGGAACACCACTATCTGGCAGAAGACACCACCTTCCTCCACCAGGAACACCACTATCTGGCAGAACCACAACTTCCACCTGCAGGAACACCACTATCTGGCAGAAACCACCACCTTCCACCTGCAGGAACACCACTTTCTGGCAAAAGACACCACCTTCCTCCACAAGGAACACCACTATCTGGCAGAACACCACCTTCCTCCACCAGGAACACCACTATCTGGCAGAACCACAACTTCCACCTGCAGGAACACCACTATCTGGCAGAAACCACCACCTTCCACCTGATGGAACACTACTATCATCGTAGGTTAGGGTTCCCTATGGTTTAGGTTGTTGGGTTTGTTTTTTAGTTCTTGGGTAAGAATTAGGGTTAGGGTTCCTCTCAGGGTTTTGTTTGTGGCAATATGGTTTGGAATTAGGGTTAGGGTTATTCTAAGGGTAAGGTTTTTTTTATTTCTATTTTTTTGGGGGGGGATTTTGTTAGGTTTAGGGTTAGGGGTTCGGATTATGTTTGTTTTTTTTCCATCTTGGCCAACGACGACGTTGGAGACGTAAAACTGTTAAGCGACAATTTGATATTTAAAGTAACATCAGTTATGCATGGAGCAAGAAGGAAGAGAGCAATTGAATATTGTGGGTATGTTCTAATAGTGTATATCCAAAGAAACCCAGCTTCAGTCTCTCTCACAGGTCCGAGGAAAGTTTGGTTTCCTCCAACAACAATGTCCTGGAAATGTAATGACTTTTTTTAAATAATCTGATGTTAAATTGGATGTCAATTTTAATCTCCAACCACATCATAAGAAGTGTTTAGGTGGCTCGGTCGTTAGAGGTGTTGGTGTGTTGTTCTGGATACTGGTGTTTATGTTAATATTGTGTGGCAGGGTGAATGCCTGTGAATTAGAGTTGCAGTGTATCGGTCGTGATGGAATACTCTTGTTGTTAAGTCACGTCTATTCTAATGTTAAGGATGACTTTTGACCAGCTCACTTGTTTGTTTGGGTGGTGCAACAGAGATAGCCCAAGTTATATGCTCCAACAGACATCGGCTCGTATCCTGGATTCTACAGTCGGGGTGAGGGGTTTCTATGGGTTGGGCTTCAGAGATAGTTTTTCAGTTCTGGGGTTAGAGTTAGGGGCCATCATTGTTGGGTTTGAGGGTTTGGTTTTTCGGTTCTAGGATTAGGGTTAGGGTTAGGTTGACATATCTGTGCGTTAGGGAGAGAGAGAGATCGAGAGAGAGAGATTTAAAAAGTAGGGTTACAGAGAGGGAGAACGACAGGTCCGGAAGAGGGAGTTCTGAATAATTCACAGAGGGGTCTGGCAACATTACATCTCTCCCCCCCCCACCCAACCTGCTATTTTCCATGTATTATTTGGTTAATATACTGGCATGTTGCATTAGTCAACTAACATGGACAACAGTATGTAACACAAATGACACGATTTGAAAGAGATTCTCAGATTAGTCTCCATTAATAATACCATCAGACTTCACAAATAGTTCCCCCGAAATATAAAGATTAAAATAATGAAAGACAATAGGTTTTCAATAGTTATTCCATTACCATTTCTATGAAGTAGACTTAACGTTTAGATACGTTTCGTTTTCTTATTTTACTTTAATTAGGAGGGATTCTACTGGATTCTCAGATGTTCTGAATTTCCAACATAAAGCGTCAACATTTGGTTCAGGTGAACGTTATATATCTGATCTGGTGGAGGAAGAGGAGTGTTTAAACACTGTTATACATCTGATCTGTGGAGGAAGAGGAGTGATTGAAGACTGCTATACACCTAATCTGTGGAGGAAGAATGGTGTTCAAACAGTATAAAACAACAGGGATTAGACCAAAGATTGTGTTTTTAACATCCTTCGCACATAAGATTCACAACTCCATCAACTTGAAATGTTCTGTCAATTCTGTCTCTTTTCTATTCAGCACCTCTTTCTCCCGCTATCTCCCTATCCCTCTCTCTATCACCGTCCTCTCTCTCCCCAGTCAACCTACCCATCTCACCCCACCGGTTTCTCTCTCTCTCTCTCTCTCTCTCTCTCTCTCTCTCTCTCTCCCTTGCATAGACACACCGGTCTCTCTCCCTCTTTCCATCTCTCTCATCCTCTCTCTCTCTCTCTCCCCCCCTCTCTTGTGTATTTAATCCATGCTGATGCTGCATTTTCCTTCAGAGTTGATACCCCCTCCTCTACTCTCTCTCTTTCTCTATTCACCTTCCTCTCTCTCTCCCTCTCTCTGTCTCTCTCTCACTCTCTCTCTCTCTCTCAGCAGACGTAGGCTGCAGACGTACTGGTCTAGTCTCGGAGGGGTTCTGGCGAGTCGCGGCACACCGCGAGTCCTGGGAAATGAACGTTTAATTGGAGAGCGGATGAAGGAAGAGGAAAAAGAAGAACTAATGGAAAGCAAGTAAGAAATAAAAAAGTCTGGTGGGTTTGAAATTTTCACCAGAAGACAAATAGGTTCCCTCTTTATCATTTGATCCTTCTTCCAACAGCAGATATTATATTTACCATAATATTGTTCCTGATTGTAACATAATCCAACAATGAGGACTGGAACAACGGCCAATGTCGTAGGCTCCAGGAGAGGTTGAATCATACAAATGTTCACAAAAAGTATACAATGAATAAATATTAATAAATAAATACAAACCGGCAGCTTGTACAATTATCTGAACATGGAATAGAGGAGGAGGGGGAAAAATTAAGGTTAACACATTAAATAAAGAGTGGGAAGAGAAGGAGCGAAACGGCAGGGAGAGAGAGAGAGAGAGAGAGAGAGAGAGAGAGAGGGAGAGAGAGAGAGAGAGAGAGAGAGAGAGAGAGAGAGAGAGATTAATGACGTGATACTTTACCAAGAAGAAGGTGTTGCACTCATTAGATCCAAGGCGTGAAGAAGAGAATTGGGTGGTGGTGGTGGTGGTGATAGTGGTCGTGATGGTGGTGGGGATGGTGTTGTTGGTGGAGGAGTACTTGTACAACTGCAGCATTCATTTTTTAATACCGTAGCTAGCCAATAATAATAATAATTATTATAAAATTACTACAATTAATGATAATAAATGCATATTAGATAATGATAATAATAGTAATAATAATAATAATTTAATTATAATAATATAATAATGAAATTCAAAATAATACACAATAAATCATATTGATAATAATAATATTAATGATGATAATTATTGATTGATAATATCAATTATTTAATCATAAACACTCATCAAGCTAAGGGGATTTATTTAATAGTTAAAGTAATGTCACTAAATAGTTGCTAATACTTTACAATAAGTTTAACACACAATTAATTAATAATGAACGCTGTGACTTAGTGAATGCTGTCATAAGTATTAACTCACAGTTACAGTTAACTTATGGTCATCTCATAATTTTCTGATGGTGTTTATAAGGTATTCATTAATACATTAATTAATAGCCCCAACTCTAACCTCTTTGCTAATGCTTTATCATAATGCCTATTTCTGCATTCACTTCATCAACTAATGGTAAGTGGAAAGTGTTACCAAACTTTAACTAAATTGTCATTAAAATGATAATTAATATTAATTAATTAATAATGAATAATATTCCAGATCAATTGTGGAATGACACAGCCTATATGAAATGTAAGTGACCTACTATATTATTATCGCTTTATGTGATCATTTAGGTGATTATTTTATAATTGTCCACAGTCAAAGAGCTTGGACATCAAAGGTCTTCCCCCCTCTTGGATGAGTGCATGCACACGGGAACGCACACCAAGCCACACACACACACACACACACGTGCAAGTGAACCAATACATACACATACTTGCATGCTTACACGCCTCAAGCCTCTGTGTGCACGATTAATATTTGATGGTAAGAAGTGGTCTGATGAGCAGCAGTATGGGGGTTCTGCGGGACTCCCCCGCCCCCCCGAGGTGAAGCCCTGGTAACCTGCCACAGCTCAAAGGCAGAAAACGCTCAACAACACGTCTAAAACATCAACAAAATGTGCTTAAAAACACAGGATCAACAGGCTTAAAACACACTCCACAAAATGCTTAAAGCATGCTTCACTGCGTGCTTACATCAACCTTCAAACATGGTTACAACAAACTTAATATAGGTTTCAAACCCTCCTCGAAACACACTTAAAACACTTTGCATAATGCTCAACGACATGCTGAATGCACTCATGCTTACAACATGATTGAAAAAGGCTTAAAAAACTCCTCAAAAAGCCCTTTAATGCTGCTCCACAACACCCTTAAAACACAAGCACAAGTTGCTTGATACACGGTAACCACAAGCTTAAGACAGGCTTGAAATGTGTTCCAGAACAGGCTGCAAATGCTCACTTACACATATCCCAGAACACTCTACATAACACAATAATTCGGGCTCTCAGTAAGGTTTCCATCATTCACCTCTTCCTCCCTCTGTAATTGCGTGCTCAAGTCACCTGACATCAAATATTTTCCAGGTTTAATACACCAATATACAATATTTCCTAATACCAACGGATTGTACACAACATCTAAACTTAACTCTTCACAGCCTTTAACCTAACCCTAAAAAAATATCAATCTTCATGTAGGCGTTCATAATCATTTAACTTTACAGAGCGATGGAACATCCAAAGTCACCAAACTCCAGCCCAACCGGAACCTAAACTTCAGGACTGCATCTGCATATTATGGGATGTGTCATTTTTCCCTATCTCCCTTTGAGTCCTGCCCTCCTTACATAACAGAGGAGGAGGACGGGGGCGGAGGAGGCAGGGAGGTAGGAGGAGGGAGGTAGGAGGAGGAGGAAGAGGAGGAGTGGTCTGACAGATGAGGAAGATGAATCTTGCTCATCATGGGGGGGGGGGGGGGGGGGGGGGGGTGATCTTCCCGACCGCCGCCTGAGCCGGCGTTCCACCGAGGGTTTCCCGCTGGTTCTCCTGCTGACAGATGTGATGAATCTCCTTCTCTTCCTTCCTCTGACGCAAATCCCACGGCCGTCCCACAACGCACCGCTGCCTCCTCCTGCGGTGTGCGGGGCGTCCTGGGACAACGGGCCCTGTTTTTCGAAACACTGCAGATGCTCGCACACGTTCACGCCATGTGGGGGGGGGGGGGTGTCGGGGGGAGGCTGGCTGCGACCTTCTTCTGCAAAGTCAAGGTCATCCAGCCCTGAAGGTCCCAACGTCTTATGGATATTTCGATCTGAGCTGATTCCGAATCATGCCGATTCATGGCTCTGAATCTCAAAAAAGCACAATTCCAAATATCTTTGAATATAAATATACAGAGAAACGACTGATTCAGCGTTAATTCAAATCCGCGTTTTCCCATTTAAATACATTTGATTACAGGGAAATAGCACTGATACTTATTACCTAAAACACTGTACATGTGCGTGGGCATGTGTGTGTTTGTGCGAGCACGTGTGTGTGTGTGTGTGTGTGTGTGTGTGTGTGTGTGTGTGTGTGTGTGTGTATCTGTGTGTGTGTGGACAAAGCCAAAACGTATGAAGGAAGTATTTAAGAGCAGTACATTGGCCTGTGGCTCTTAAATCGTAATAAACGGCATGCATATTTCAGAACGGTAAACAGGAGCAGGTGAGTGGACCGGTGGACATGACTCATTTATAAGGGCCGACCGGACCAGCCTCGGGAGAGAGGTGGCATATGTGTGTGTGTGTGTACATATGTGTGTGTGTGTGTGTGTGTGTGCGTCTATATATGTGTGTGTGTATGTGTGTCTATATTTGTGTGTGTTTGTGTGTTTTGTGTGTGTTTGTCTACATATTTGTGTTTGTGTGTGTGTGTGCGTGTGTGTGTGTGTGTGTGTGTGTGTGTCTGTCTGTGTGTGTGCCGTGTCAAATCACTTGTCAGACTGATGGCGTGTGAATGTGGTCACGCTTGATCGCCCCACTGCACCACACAGAGAGAGAGAGATAAACAGGAAGCCAGTATGCCATCAACAGAGCAGCAGGCAAACACACCACCGTCACACATGCATACAAATAGGTAAACAAACACATGTGATACAGATGTACACAAAAATAAACAAACAGATAACAGTATGTATGTATTTGACATTATTATGGTTGATATTCAATGCTATTCTTGGTTAATTAAATTTCTATATATATCAGATTTCAGTTTCTATGATCCTTGTTAATAGTCATTTTTCTTCCCTAAAAGTGACCGCCCCGTTTTTGAAGAGCTCTGGTTCCGGAAGTAAATTTCCTATTTCTTTTCTCAATTGACTTTTCAGAGAATCGTTATGTAAGAGGTTTTTATTTACGGAAACACACTTTGTGCTCCATAAAATCTGATTAATTGAATTGAATTGAATTGAATTGAACTGAACTGAACTGAACTGAACTGAACTGAACTGAACTGAACTGAACTGAACTGAACTGAACTGAACTGAAATGAACTGAATTTAATTGAAAATAACTTGAAAGAACATGAGTTAACCTGAGTCTCCTGTGACATACTTTTTAACGAGGTCGAGCAGCCAGCGCCCTGCGGTCTCACTGGTGGGTTTCAAAGAGTGTCAGGAGTTCCGGACAAATGCAGACGAGGCGATTTTAGGAGGTTTGGAGAGAAAGAGCACAGATACTGTACATAACAAGTAGCAGGAACAACACTGCAAAAAACACAGACACAAAAAAGGGCACTGGAAGCTTAAAAACATATCAGACAAATCCTTAGACGCGTGACTGACAGCCACAAACACAACAAGCAGACGATGTGGGAACACAAAACGCTGACGAAGACACTCAGAGCCACAGGTGAACACAGCAAACTAATTGGCACCAGTGAAATGATTAAGACAAATGAGACTGAAGTTACTAGGGAGACATCTAAAGGATGGAAACGTCAACTACAATGGTGTTACAGGTGTAACTATGACAGAGAGAGAGAAAAGCTAAACTCCCATCTTGTATCATCACAATAGACAACAAACAATGGCAGTTAAGTTCCTCCCCCTCTTTCGCAATCTCTTTCAACTTTCCTTTACTTTCTTTAACCTAATTTCCATCTCCCAATTCTCTTAGTTTTTTTTCATTTTGTTCAGTTTCTTTGCAAAAACATCCCACCGACCTGTCAACCAAACTGCCGCCATCGTTGCCGAGTGATGGCTGCCATGACGACCTCAGCATCCTGTCTGTGTCTCTGCTGGGTGCCGGCGGCGATGCTGAGTGTGCACTCGTCCTCACCGCATTCTGTTCATGTCTGCTATGTCTGCTCCTCCCGCAGCACTCTGATCTCTGCTAAGTATTAAACAGGATAAATGGGGCCAGGTCCTCATATCACAGCTAAACGGGGCCAGGTCCACAAAACAAAGCAAAACAAAGTCAGGTCCTCATAACAGCTAAACAAGGCCAGGTCCTGATAAAACTGCTTAATGAGGCCAGGTCCTCATAACAGCTAAACGAGGCCAGGTCCTGATAAAACTGCTTAATGAGGCCAGGTCCTTATAACATCTAAACGAGGCCAGGTCCTGATAAAACTGCTTAATGAGGCCAGGTCCTAATAACAGCTAAACGAGGCCAGGTCTTGATAAAACTGCTTAATGTGGCCAGGACCTCATAACATCTAAACGAGGCCAGGTCCTGATAAAACTGCTTAATGAGGCCAGGTTCTCATAACAGCTAAACGAGGCCAGGTCCTGATAAAACTGCTAAATGAGGCCAGGTCCTCATGACAGGACAAGGTACTAAGACAGCTTGATGAAGCAAGGTACTCACAACATAGCTAAACAATTCCATCATAACGCTGATAAACCATGCCGGATCCTCAGCAAAATGAAGCCGGTTCCTCATAACACAGCTAAATGAGGCCGGTTCCTCATAAGACAGCTAAATGAGGCCGGGTCCTCATAACACAGCTAAATGAGGCCGGTCCTCATAACACAGCTAAATGAGGCCGGGTCCTCATTACACAGCTAAATGAGGCTGGGTCCTCATAACACAGATGAGGCCGGGTCCTCATAACACAGATAAATGAGGCCGGGTCCTCATAACACAGATAAATGAGGCCGGGTCCTCATAACACAGCTAAATGAGGCCGGGTCCTCATAACACAGCTAAATGAGGCCGGGTCCTCATAACACAACTAAATGAGGCCGGGTTCTCATAACACAGCTAAATGAGGCTGGGTCCTCATAAGTAAGCTAAATGAGGCTGGGCCCTCATAACACAACTAAATGAGCCCGGGTCCTCATAACACAGCTAAAGGTGACCAGGTCCTAAGACAGCTAAACAAGATCCTCATAACATAACTTAACGGTCACCATAAAAAAGTTAAAGTATGCAGAGACGTCATAAGAGAACTAAACATTTAATGTTATTATTCTGGTGCATTTATGCAACGCCACTTCCAAATTAAGCTGAGAATGTTCAATGCATTCGATCACCATTGAACAACTGTTCTATATATATTCGTAAATTAACTCAAACTTCTTTCCGATAACTTATTTATTTTACAAATGGAATTGCTAAAAGCTACAAGCTTGTTCCAAACTGCCCAAAACTCAACTGTCATGTGTCTTCTTCTTGTGACACAAGAAGAGGTCAACCAAATGTGTGCACACGCACACACACAGACACACATACACACA
>NC_136940.1:8858237-9110737 GCF_949987615.1 Pollachius pollachius
TACAATATTGCACATATATAGGCAGTTGATCACACGAAACAGGGATAACATTTATTTTGGTTTTGACATGAGATATTTTAACTTGAACAATAATCTCTCCAATTTACTCTTTTTAAAGACCCCTTTTCTGCTCTGAGATATGAATAACTTAAGACAAGAATCCGTAGACCTAATTATGTTTAAAGACTGTACATTTTTTTAATCATGTCATCATAATAATACAAAATAAGTTAATAAGTATCGGGTTTGTGCATAGAGTTTTAGCAGCAAATGCATTCCTCGTTTAGCTATTTAAGTATAAGGGACTTGTCCAATCAAATGTGCATTGTGTATCTCTGTTAGGATGAACAGATCCCAAGTCCTTGAAGGTACATAAATAAAATGTTTTGCCCAATTGGATCGCTTCTAGTGCAGAGATATGCGGGCCTTGGACGCAAGGCTCCACGTTAAGTCGGAGGATACAGGAGACAAGTTGCATGCTCTAACATACAAACATGTTTTAAGACGTTTCCAAGACTCAAGCGGAAATCAGTGTTTTTTTTTAAAAGAGAGAGAAGATAAAATAACAGTTAACTGTTTTCTACACATATGTACAGTTGGAAATAAATCTTTTTTAAAATTCTGGCTCAGTGGATCTATATTTTTGAGTTGTTTTCCTTTTCTTTAAAACAATAGAAAAAATTGATTGGAAATAGCGGCAACGATGCATCCGTGAGCAGATTGTTCCGTCGAGTCGCGAGGTTTTCCGTACAGTCTTTGCGCCTCTCGGGGTGTTTGTGTGTGTGTGTGTGTGTGTGTGTGTGTGTGTGTGTGTGTGTGTGTGTGTGTGTGTGTGTGTGTGTGTGGTGCATGTGTGCATGTTTGCGTGTCTGCGTGTGTGTGTGTAAAGGTGTGTCTTGAATACCCAGGCCTATAGCTGATTTCAGAGGGTGTGGGGGGCTGGAGGAGGCGACGGGGGCCATGCTGTCCATCCAGGAATCAGGAGATGGCGGGAAGAGGTCGGGGTGGCGGTGGGTGATTGAGGTCGGGGTGGGTTGGTTTCCATACATGTCCTGCATGCAGGGTCGCTATTGGAGGAACGGGGAAACTAGACTTGCAAGATTTCAAAGATTCCTTAGCTGCGTCCAAAATCGCCTCTCTCCTCTCTCCTCTCCAGCACCACAGTCCGGTTACGACATGGGAGAGATGGCGAGCAGGCCTACTGTCCTACCTCCTAAAATATATCTATTCACTTCTTTTTTCAGAGTCCCAACTGAACAACACAAAAATCTCATTCATTCTGAGGTTGAAAACGAACGAATGACAAAGAATCGACCGTTTTAAAAGATTCTGATCGGTGGAGTAAGACTTGATTTGTTGGATCAGAATGTCCTTGTTTCACATTAGAGAGAGAGAAAAAAAGTCTCAAGTTCGACCCAACAACAAGTTGAAGCATCAATAATACAGAACCAGAGGTGTGTGTGACGCGGTTACAAAAGGTTCGGCCAAATATCTTTAAGACTACTTTGGTGCACCTCTTATACCTTCCATTCCCCTTCAGACATGTTCGTTGTATTTTAATAAAGGGCCTTCAACAATAAAAATAACATTATGTTCTAGGGCATAACTGTAAACAATGCAAACTGAGAGAATATAAATAGGGTTCAAAAATCATGTTATTTCCCCTCTGGGGGGGGGGGGGGGGGGGGGGGGGTGGTATCATAGTCTCTGATACACGAGTCTCTCTCTCTCACTCTCTCTCTCTCTCTCTCTCTCTCTCTCTCTCTGCCTCACATGAAGAACTCGGCCTGCTGCTTCCCGTGGCCCCCAACCGTCGGATCTCGAGTGTTTGTGGGTCCGCCGCCGCTGTACCCGCGGCCGGCCAGCTTCTCATACTTCTCCTTGTAGAGGTCCCGCTCCTTGGCAAGACGCGCCACGTCCTGCTTCAGCTGTTCCACCTGGCTCTGCAGCGTGCACTTCTCGGTCTCGAGCATGTGCCTCTGCTGCACGCGCTTGTAGCGGCACGACTGCGCGTAGCCGCGGTTCTTCAGCGTGCGCCGCTTCTGCTTTAGTCGGATCACCTCCTCCTTGCTGAAGCCACGCAGCTGCCGGTTGAGCTCCCGCACCGTCATGCTCACTAGCTGGTCGTCCGAGAAGCGGTCCTCGAGGCGGGCGTGGTGGCCGTGGTGGTGTCCGTGGTGGTGGCTCTGGTGATGGTGGTGGTGGTGCGCCGCCGAGGCCGCGGACAGGTCCTCCCCGGCGTACTGCTGGCCCCCGCGGAAGCCCTCGTAGGCCTGGTGGTGGTGGTGGTGGTGGTGGTGCGCGTTGCCGATCAGGGCCTCCACCGCATCCTCCGGGGTGAGGTTGAGCGCCTCGGGGTTAATGTGGTGCTGGTAGCCCGGGATCCAGTACAGGTCCTCTAGCTGCGGCTTGCCCCCGCCGTTCTGACTGTTGTTCCCGCCGCTGCTGCTGCTGTTGTTGCTGCTGCTGTTGTTGTTGTTGTTGTTGTTGTTGCCCCCGCTGCCGAGACCCCCGTTGCCGAGGCCCTGGTTGGGCTGCACCCCGCCCGGGCTGGGGGCGCAGAAGCTGGGCGACGAAGGCACGGAGGAGCAGGGGGTGCTGATGGGCGTGGAGGACAGGGAGCCCGGCGGGAGGCGGTGGCAGTAGCGCTCGGATTCGGGCGGTTCCTTCTTCACCTCGAACTTCATCAGGTCGAAGTCGTTGACGTACTCGATGGCCAGCGGGCTGTTCGGCAGCTCGGTGCTCATGGCGAGGTCCGTGGCCATGTCAGTCCATGCGACGACCCCCGCCCTCACAGCCAAACCGACGGCGGAGCGGACGCTGCTACCAACACAGAGACTTCTGCGGCGGGGGGACCCAGAAATACAGCACGGTACGGCGTGTGTGTTTGTGGGAGTATATATAGACACACGCACGCGCCCGGTGCGTGGAGCTGCAGGACGGTGGGGAGGGTGGGGTGGGGGGTTGGTGGTGGTCTAGGAGCAGCGTGTATTGTGGCCGCGAGTCCCTAAAACAACTTCTATATATAGTGGCGTGATTACACGTATGCATGTGAATTAACTTGTACACCTGCCAGTTCGCTCCCCGTCCGCTCCTCTTGTTGACAGCTTATCCCAGGTCAAATGCAGCCCCTTAATACCAGGAGCCCCCACGGGGCCCGGCTGAAACCTGATCCCGGTGAATTTAGAGACACCGACCTGTCCTGTCCTCGCTTCACCTCTCCTCTCTTCTCCTCCGTGGCCGCGGCCGCTTTCACTGTCCGCGGTGTCGCTTGTTCAGATGAGATGCAGGGAGGTGGTGTGTCGTCTCCACGCGGGTTGTCAGCTGTTATTTCAACCATTCGTCGCCTATATCCTAATTCAGGTGCAGCAGGTTTACACACGCACACCTGCCGGGAAGCCAAGTCCGTGTAGCGGTGATTTAAAAGCAGCGTCGGGCCGGTGGCACAGCCCCAGACCGTAGCGCGTAAAGATGTGACAAAAGTCCCGCTTCAGCGAACAACAAATCCGAAACGGAATGGGTTGCAGAGACAACAAAAATAAGTTTGCAGAGTTCACAGAACACACAGTTGCGTTGAGGATGTCTTAACTTGGAAGTCAAGAAAAGTTGACACTTTCTTTTAACCAAGGGACTTGAGAACGTGTCCCCCCTTCAAACTAAATCAACACAAGTGGTCAGTCCAGATTTTGTTCTCGAGGTCTCTACTCACGGATTCGGTCCCAACGGTGCAGCACCGAACAAACCGGGGCTGCGTTTGTTGTGCGTTGGTTGGCCGGCGCGCACGTTAAGACGCCAAATGCATGAAAAAAATATTATTTAAATTCCTTTCATTATCATTATTTTTCCTGGATTTTGAAAACAGAAAAAAAGGAAAGCAGGCGGTGTTGTGCTTGTGCCTTCCGACGCGAGCTCACAGTGTTACACTGAGGCGCTGCGAAAGGCAATCGCCACTTATAAAGACGGCGTTGGCGCGCGACCCTCCCACCGGGAGCCGCGACGGGCCAATAGGCGAGGTGGGGGAGACAGCGGGGGATTTGCATCCGCCTATACCAAGCCCCCTCTCTCGGAGGGTCCCCTAGGCAGCTGTCGGGACAGCGCGTGGAGACGTAGGAGGGGAGGACCCCTCCTTCCCTCCTCCTCCACCTCCACCTCCGCGCGCAGGGAGGAGGGGAGCAGCAGAGGCAGCAGCAGGCTCGCGAACAGGTGCACATCTCCCCCCTCTAGTGACGGAGCAGATGCAATTGCATGCGCACCGGAGGAGCAGCGTGAGGATGGAACGCGCGGATGAGAAAGACGATATACATCCGTCAAGTTTGTCAAGGAAGAAATGTTTCGGTAAAGCTCACTCGCACTCGCGGCCTCGCGGATTCAAACCCCCCTCATATCATCAGTGGCGACGAGAGCCTCTTATTAATACACACCGTGGTTAAGTGTGTCAGGTTCTCCGTTGTGACTTCATTAATTGTCCCTATATAGATAGTTTATATTAAAAGACCACCGTGCGTTACCATCAGATTGGACCAGGCTAACGCTAAAACAACAAAACACATATGTACCAAGATAATTAAACATAGAAATCGTATTTTTATTGAGGTTGATACAACTGTTACAAACATATCGGGTTAATTTCCATCTCAATGTAACACAAACGTTTGCTTAACAAATCCTTGGTATAACGTTCAGTTTTTTTCACACTTTTAAATATTTCAAGTTGATGGTCTTAATTATTAAGCAGGGCTGTGACACCATTGGCCAATGCATTTCCAATTATCAATATGAATCTGTAATAGATTGCATGCAAGGACCCCCCCCCCCCCCTTGTGGCTTCCTGATGACCGTCCGTTCGTCGGACGGCCTTCTAGATGAACGCTTTTCTTTCCATCCCGCAATTAATCAGCCGCTGGATTAAGCGGCTCTTATCGGCGCGCGCCCACGGATAATTAAGGGCAGCGACGGCGAGCGCCGACGCGTGCACGCTCAGCTTTTGAAGAAGCAGTTCTGGAAATTAAACCAGTGGGAGGATGTAGTTGAATATCGATGCCATCGAAAAGACAATCGTGGGTTCAAGACTTTTCTGTCCCCCGTGGGTTGGCAAGATGCGGCCGCGCTTGACCCTCGTACATGCGTGTGTGTGTGCGTGTGTGTGTGTGTGTGTGTGTGTGTGTGTGTGTGTGTGTGTGTGTGTAGGCTATAATCATTTTAATGCAAAGACTGCAGTTGGGGGACGCTCGCGCAAACGACCCCCAAGTGTGTCATCTCGGGAACAAATGGACTCCAATCCGCTGCATCCATAGTGCCTATCTTAGTGAAAACAGGCCGGGCAGTAAGTTAAACTTGGTCAGATGCGAAGCGCAAAGCTTGCACTGAGCTGAGTGCGCGTGTAGCTGCTCCCCATGGCCGAGCGGCCGGTGAAATACGCGCTCTCGACGTCGCCTTTAAATCTGCTGGCGTGGATGAAAAATAAAGGAGAAGAAAGATGAAGGGATGGAAATCACATGGAGGTATTTGAAGTTTGAGGCGCGCTAAGTCATTAGAAGGGGGTTTTATCCAATAAGCAGCAGCAGCAGCGCATCTCCCCGCCCTCCCCCATCCCACATCCCACATCCCACTCCTCTCCAAACGCCGAGCTAAGCAGTCCGTATTGAAATGCAACATTTAAGACGATCTGCCGTGGTCTATTCATTGTCCCGAGGAGGGGAGGAGGGGGAGAAACGAGGGGGGTGGGGGGTGGTCTGTGGCCGAGGGCTTGGACATAAATATTAGAAGTCAGGGTTTTCATTGTGTCTTTGCATATTGTAAGTTCGCTGGTGATGCAGTTCTGACGATTTAAGGAGAATGGACATCAGGGACAGTGGGCTTTGAGCCGGGGAGAGGCGAGAGGCCTACTTCAGCCAGGTATACCCGAACCTATCCCCCCCGATTGGTTCCGGTGAGGGTGGTCGAGGTTATCTGCGAGCCATAGTTTCCTCCCGAGAGACCCGCGTGCCACTAAATACCACCAGCGTGAAGTAATCCGCTTTAATTGTGTACGAGCAGGTAACCCATAAGCTCTGAGGACACGCAAACACACTGAGAGTCCGACCTTTTAAAACTCATGTCGGAGGGCTAACTTTGAGTTATACAGTTATTTGGGCCTATTTATTATATGTATATATATATATATATATATATATATATATATATATATATATATATATATATATATATATATATATATAACAAGCTTCCACGTGAAGGCAAAGCAAAAAAAAGAGATCCTAATGGTTATTAATGAAGCGACCATGTCCTGTAAAAATGTGATTGCTTTGGATCACATGTCGGCCGTCCCTTTGTCTGCGCGCGTCTTGAGCGACGGACGATTTCTCTTCCTCTTGTCTTCACTCCCGTCTCGTTCGCTTTTACAAAAAAAATTGGAATATTGATCTTAATTAGAGTTTGCCAAGCTCAGCAGCACGCGGTGAAGATTTGAAGCAAGAGGCAGCCGTCATCTGTCTCAGGCACTTAAAGAGAGAGAGAGAGAGAGAGAGAGAGAGAGAGACACAGACAGACCGACAGACAGACAGACAAACAGAGACAAGGAGAGAGGAGATACAAACAGAGGGAGAGAAGAGAGAAGAAGGGGGTGAGAGAGGAAGAGAGAGAGAGCGATAAAGTAAGAGAGAAAAAGGGGAGCCGAGAGCGGAAGAGAGGAGTACAGAGAGAGGAAAGAGAGCGAGTGAGTCGGTCATATATATAGAGAGAGATGGAGGGACAGAGATGGGGAAATAAGGAGGGAAGACAGCGAGGTAGAGGTGGAGGAGGAAGAGTCGTCCAGACAAGACCGATGTGCTCCTGTCTCCTACATTTTGGGAGAGCCGTGTGGTACCGCTGGTCTGTATCGCACGCTGACCCCCCCTGACCTGAACGCAAGAACCAAGACATCTGATGGCCTGCGCACTTTTCTAACTGATATATTAATGCGGTGCTAGAAACGTTCTAACATTGAGGAGTTGTTGAGGGGGATTTTTTACTATGTTAAGGACGAGACTTCCAGGGACACAGAAAATGCTCCCTCAAAACATAAAGGTCCTAGTGGGGTTCGAACCAACAACCTTCTTGACAAGAGTTGCCAGTTGGTTTGTGTCAATGTGATTAGAAGGTATGCCCCTTAATGCATATGTGTACTGTGTTTGTACCATGTGTGAACTATGTGTCTATACTATGTGTGTGTGTGTGTGTGTGTGTGTGTGTGTGTGGACTGTGTAGTGTAGTGTGTGTGTGTGCTTGCATGTGTTTGTTTACATTCAGACGCACAGACAGTTTGACCCTATGCGTATGTCTGTATGTGTGTTTATAAATATATGCCATTTGGTGAACACTTACACAACACCACAAGTGCATACATTCTTGGCACGGGGGATTTCTCTGTGTTTCTATGCGTGTGTGCGCGCTCTGTTGCTGTGAGCGAGCGTGCTCCCGGGTGTCGTCACGCTGGCTCGTTTGTTACCATGACGAAGCGTCGGAATAACAGCGCGTTAATGCTCTTGAAATCAGGGGCCCCACAACAACAAGTGTGTACATAGAACGAGACGGTCAACAAAATTTTAACTGTGAGACTCAGTCCATGAGCATAAACACAGAATCTAAAGCTTTGGATAAGTTTCTGGGCATTAGTAGAAAAAACTAACTATAAAGGGAAGTTTGTTTGCACTTAATTGTGTTGAACATAGTGTGTGTGCATGTGTGTGTGTGTGTGTGTGGGTAGCGGTGATGTCAGCGTGCGCTCATGTATCTCGTCTCCAATACTGCCCCCCCGCCCCACCTGCCTGAGGCCGCTGTTGCTGTCATCACCTCCCAGAAGATAGGTTCCCTCCCTTGAGAAACACAACCACCCCCCCCACCCCTGGCTCCCACACACATGCAAGTAACATTCATAGAAAGACATGTACGTATACGCAAATGCACACGCAAATGCATGCACAAAAACCCACATGTAGATGCACACACAGACACACACACACACACACACACACACACACACACACATACATACACAAAGCCCTTTGCTTACAAAGTGTGACACAACATGTGTGTACATAAGCACTTTATTTGACATGCCATATGTCCTCTTAAAATTAATCTGCACATGTGCTGATAAAGGCTTTCAAAAACATTCAAGCAGATTGTAAAACATTTTATATATACATATATATATATAGATATATATATATATATTTCAATTAAGAGAACTGCATTTTTAAGGACTTTACAGAGGATGCACATCGATAATACCCTGAGTTGAGAACACTTACAAACCGGAACCTATCACTAAAAACACAGCAACAGCACAGCCTCCGCTCAAACTGCAACTCAATGCCTGGTCATAACTGGTTCTACTTCGGGCCAATCCGGAAACCACAACTGTGTTTTGATTTCAGTGTTCGGCCCAAAATTGAAGAAACTGAGAAAGCGATTCTTTCTGAAAGAATGAATGAATTAAGAAATCACAAACAATATGTTCAATAATAATAAGAATACTGTTCTTGTCGGCCTCAGAACTTGGTTAACAGTTGACACCATGCGTTGCAGGGACGTGGCTCCACTAAAGGCGTGGCTTGATCTGGAGCTTCTTTTCTATAAAGGCGGAGACAGCAAGGTCAAAGGTTAGAAAAAGCACATGTTTGGATCAGTTTTGCTGCCTTCACTTATTTTTCCATACCGATAGTAGATGTGAACAAGCAGGTATAGCATTCCAACCAATAGCAACACAGCTGGAAAATGATCTCCTGTGACAGTAAGCAGTACTCCTATCATCAACAATCACATGTCTGTGTATTATCCAACCCCCCTGATACAAGGAAATGGATCCCATTACAGAAGCCAGGAAGAGACGAAAGAGGAGCTGTAGTGACAGTAAATACACAGAGAAACCGTAAAGCAGTTTACAAGACGCAATGTATGTGAATGCATGAAGGAAAGCTAAGTTTGACTATGTGTGAAGGAGAGAAAATATGCATTTGTGTGTGCGCAAAAGTAAAAGTGTATGTTTGAACAAGTATTAGTATAACAGTGTGAGAGAGAATAAGTGTAGATGCATGAATATGAGGGATTAAGTATCAGTGTGAATGTGTATGAATGAGTGTGTGTGTGTGTGTCTGTGTTGGTTAGCGTGTGTGTGTGTGTTTGTGTTTGTGTGTGTGTGTGTGTGTGTGTGTGTGTGTGTGTGTGTGTGTGTGTGTGTGTGTGTGTGTGTGTGTGTGTGTGTGTGTGTGGTTTTGCTGATGACTGCTTCCCGTATGTTGTAATTCTGAGTGATGACATCATAGTAAATAAGGAAGAAAATGAGACAGCTGCGATTGATGAACCACAGAATTGAAGCGTATATGTGTGTGTGTGTGTGTGTGTATACTCTGGCAGTGATACATAATGTCTAAGCTAATTCATTCGGTAGTGAGGAACAGGTTGTTTGGATGGCTTCCAGGTATAAAGAGTTGGGATTTTGTGTGTGTGTGTGTGTGTGTGTGTGTGTGAAATATGTTAGTCTAGTTACCAGGGCGAGGTCAAAACACTGAGCTACCGCCTAGCGCCACTCTAAGACAAAACATTTAATAGAACTAGTCCATCAGTGATCGACCAATTACAATTACCAATTACCAATAAATGAAGACCCAGAACTGAGAAAAATGTGTGTGTATGCTTTTATACCTGCATGTGGGCCTATTAGTGTGTTCACATGCATATTTGTGTTGCATTGAGTATGCAAGTAAGCGTGTGTACATGTTTTTATTAAATGTGTTGAGTGAGCATAGGGGTTTATGAGTCAGTGTGTGTTTTTCTGTTTGTGTGTGTGTGCGTGTCCGCGTGTGCGTGGGTGGGAGCGTGCATGCACGCGTGGGTGCCAGCAGACTGGAGCAGGTGTCAGGGGGTCGGGAGGGGATGCCTCTGGTCCGTCTGTCAAGTCTGCCGACGGGACCCTCAGCTGTGCCCACCCCTCTCACCCAGACACACCTCTCACCCAGACGCCAAACATTGGGATTACACTATAATTATGGTCAGACCAACCATTGGTAATGCTTCCATTTCCAACTAACAACAAACGCTAACAATTAACAACGCTTCTATTTCTCATAAATATCAAACATTAAGCTGTGCTCACACCAAAAGCGAATACATTTTTCGTGGAAAAATTTCTGTTCCTCGCGCGAGTTTGACAGCACGTATCGCAAGCGTTTACTCGTGTGAAGAGCGAGTAAACGCCTACCTCGCATAATCCCCAACGTTTCTTTCTGCCACCCTTTGCTGAGATAACCACCATGACCACTCTGTTCTTGTTGTGGAAGTCCCGGAGACGTCAGAGATGTCAGAGAGCCTCATAACACCATCCGGTGGCACACACCATCCGCCTTCTCCCTGAGCTGCGTCTGGATGACTGACGCTTTTGTGATCCAATCAGGGCTTCAGGACGTGAGTGACGCTGAGAGAATCGCAACGCTAACAGGCTTTCATGACACAGCTCCACGCAAATTAAGCAAAATATTTGAACTCTATTTAACTTTTTGTGTTGTTGGCGCCTCGCTGTTCACGCCACCTCCCATGCCCGGCGAGAAATCTGCGTCTATTCCCGTCTTTGCTTGACTTTGCCTTATCCTTGCCCGCCAAAACAACACTTTGCTTTTGGTGCAACAGCAACTTGAGGATTCCACTCTTTATTTTTAATAGATTAAGCAGGTAATGTCCTCATAAAAAACCCAACAATAATTGGATTCCGATAATTGTAATTAGCGAAAACCAATCAGTAATGTTTCTGTTTATTTCAAAAATAAATATTGAACTGCTGGACAGGCCCACATTAGACGACGCCTCCGGCAGAGGAAATACGTTGGATACTGTCCAGGTATGGACAGTATAGATGTCAATTGATCTCGTCTTTAGGTTTGATTCCCAGCTGAAAGGGTCTGGGTTTGAACACCAATGACAGCAGTCTGTATCTGTAGACAAAAGGGTCTTGTTCCCATAAATAGAAGCAAAGGAAGCAAAACTTCAGATAAAAAGTACTTGCTTTGTTGGATAGTCTCATGGTTAGAGTGTTTCTGTCTACAGTCTACCTGTAGGTGACGTGTCCTTGAGCAAGATGACCCCTAACCCCTACCTGCTCATAAATTAGCTGTCTTTGTACCGTCTCACCCCCAGCTGCCCCTGAATTACCCGTCTCTGTACGGTCTAACCCCTACCTGCTCCTTAATGACATGCATCTGTTCTGTCTAACCCCTGCCTTCTCCTGAATGCCCTGTCTCTGTACTGTCTAACACAAACCTGCTTCTTAATGACCTGTCTCTGCACAGCCTAACCCCTACCTGCTGGTTAATGACATGTATTTCTATCCACCATCAGTCACTTTGCACAAGAGAGTCTGCTGATTGACTCTATAGTTAATAGTATATTAGTTTAGGGAAAGGGTGGGGGGCTGGCAGAACACCAACTCACCCTGGAGGGGGGAGGGTCCATCCGCCGTGTCCGGTAGCTCCGTCTCCTCGGGCGAGCTGGAGAGAGAGATGAACGAGGGCAACTTCAGGTCGCCAGGGGTCGTCGGGGGTGTGGTCACAGAGAGGCGGAGCCTAGTGACACAACGACACAAGAAAACATAAGACAGAGTAAGACTGGCCTTACCTGCTTCTTAATGACATGTATATGAACTCACTAAGTCTTTATGAATCAAAAGCATCTGCTAATTGACTCCAAAGCAAGTTATTGTGGCGTTACGGAGTGATCTGGAGGAACGGCGCTCGTATGAGTGAGCAGGGACACACTACGGTTTACTATGACTGTGATGTAACATGTCACAGTTACAGGCCAAGTAAGAGGGTCAAGTGGTGGCTCGGGTGATCCATTCCCAGCTGAAACGCTCCTGGGTTCGATCCCCAATGTCCGACACCTAACCTCTGAGCATCATTCAGTGTGGGCCCGATGTCTCAGTGTCTCTCGGGGTTATTCTGTGTTTGTGAGGGTGGGCGTTGTGGTGTTTTTGTCCTGACCTCTTCGTTGGCTCCTTGGTGCGGGCTCTCCTTGCCGGCTGAGTGGCGGAGGAGCTGGCGATGGCCGTGGCGGGGGCGGGGCCAGCAGGGGCGGGGCCAGCAGGGGCGGGGCCAGCAGGGGCGGGGCCAGCAGGGGCGGGGCCAGCAGGGGCGGGGCGTCTCTTGCCTCTCTGGCGGTGCTGCAGCTTGCAGCGGGTACCCTGCGGACAGGAGCCGCTGCGGGAGAAGTCCGGACACACCAGCGTGTGCTTCTTCTTACACTGCACACACAAACGCACACGAATGAATATGTCAATGGTCGAAGAATTTATTCATTACTTTGTTTAGTTAACTGTGATTACAATGTAAGGTGTATGTGCCTTTAATAATACAGTACGTAAAACAGTGTGTTGGTGAGTGAGAGGGAGAATATGGGCGCCTTATATTACAGTGTGTATGTGTGTGTGTATGTGTATATTTATGAACACGTACACGTCTGTGTGTGTGGGGGGGTATTACAGTCTGTATATGTTACAGTGAGTGTGCGCACATGCGTGTGAGAAAGTGTGTCTGTGATACAGTGTGTTTGCATGTATTCTAGTGTTTATATTACAGTGCGTATGTATTAGTCTGTGCGTGTGTTTGTATATTACAGTGTGTACATATTACAGTCTGTGTGTGTGTGTGTGTGTGTCTGTGTATTACAGTCTGTACTCATTACAGTCTTTGTGTGTGTGTGTGTGTGTGTGTGTGTGTGTGTATTACAGTGTGTATATATTACAGTGAGTGTGTGCAAGTGGGTGGGAGAAAGAGAGTGAGTGTCTGTGATACAGTTTGTGTGCATGTATTCCAGTGTGTATATTACAGTGTGTACGTATTACAGTCTGTGTGTGTGTGTGTGTGTGTGTGTGTGTGTGTGTGTGTGTGTGTGTGTGTGTGTGTTCCAGTGTAAATTAGTGGCTTCATTCTGTAGGAGATCGGATCTGTTCCACCTGTCAGACCAGCTAATTATACACACTATGTGGCGTAAGGCCTGTGTGTGAGCAGTGTGTGTGTGTGTGTGTTTTGAGGTCCTCAGCTCATGTTCCTAGATGTTTCAGCCTTGAGGGACCTGGAGGTATACCTTAACTTACATGATCTATATCTGCATGCCATCACTGTCCCTCTACCACACGTGCGCAATACAAGCCACTGGAGAGCTTTCCTCCGATGACATACTCTAAAATAAACACTGGCACTTGAAGTGTATGTCCTATCCGGACCACGTTTGTACATCATTTTAACATCTGTTCGTATTCACGTCCATCCGTTAATTATTGTCATCCATCCATCAGTCCTTTAATTTATCAGCCATTCATATTTCCATCCAATCATTCATCCTTCTATACATTCATCCATTTATCAACCATTCACCTATACAGAGTGAAAGAGTAAAAGAAATAGAGAGAGCAAGAGAGACAGAGAGAGAGAGAGAGAGAGAGAGAGAGAGAGAGAGAGAGAGAGAGAGAAGGGGATGGGGAGTGGATATGTAGAAGTGGACAGATCGTCTTTATACCACGGCAAGTTAACAATTTTCCACCTGATTTAAGGAACCCTGCCAGGTCTCTTGGGCCTATTAGAGAGAGCTCTCTGCTAGGGCCAACACCGGGGAGAGTCAGCATATTTAGCACAGGAGACAGGGAGAGAGAGAGCGAGAGAGAGCGAGAGAGAAAAGACCCATCGGGAAAGAGAGTAAGAGAAAGTAAAGGCGAGAGAGATAAGTGAATGGAGATGAAGATTCAGAAAAGAGGGACGTCTATACTAATTTACATTTTCGGCATCAAGCCTAAAAATGTGAAGTTTTTATAGAAGCCGTTTTACATTACGCAGAAAGAAACAGTAAAATATGTTGAGTACTTTTATTGCCCACTCAACAAGTAACAAATAAGATAAGGCCTTCTACTCTAGTAAAGTGGATTCCTAGTGCAGTGTTTGATCCAGTAAATGGATCAAATATAATTTTAATTATGCATATTCATACTTATTTTAATCCACCAGTTTAAACCTGTAGTTGTTAAACATAATGAATTAACAATCTAGGTATGTCTTAGTAGATGTTCGGTTTATAAATTAGGCATACATTTTCTTATGTTTATTTTTCAGAATGTGTATTATGCTTTTCTCTTTAGAACCATCATTTGCAATTGGTTTACAACAAACACTTTCCTGTGTTTGCAGATAATGCCCCTTCAGAGAGTTAGACAAAGCATTATCATACTTTTATAATGTTGTTTTTTGAAGGCAATCATCGTAATGTGAGGCTTCCAAAGTAAAGGTCAAAGATGAACTTGAATTAATTTGATATGAGCATAGAAAGTCAATTTTCCTTTAACACACAATACAGCCAGGCTTTTAGTTTAAAAGTAAAGTTTCAACAATTAATTATGAACAAATATGAACGGGGGCGATGAGAGATGAAAAAACAAGACAAATAAAAAAGAAATTCTGAGTGAGTGAGAGCAGTTAGCAGACAAAACCAGACTTGAAGAAGAGGAGGAGGATCAGGAAGAAGAGGAGGAGGAGGAGGAGGAGGAGGAGGAGGAGGAGGAGGATGGAGAGGAGAAGGGGTTTTAACCCGTAAGCTGCTGGAGTGTCTGGCAGCCCGGCTCAAAGTGCCATCCTCAGCACTTTCCCATCTATAATTACTGCCTGCTATCCATCACACTGCCGCCACACTCACACACACATGCACACACACACACACGCACACACTCACAGATACCCCTCTACACACACACAGCTGCCAGACCCCGGCACTGTGGGCCTGGTTTACAAACACACACACACACATACACACACATACACACACACACAGGAAACGTATACACACACACACAAACACACACCATCAAACCAACACACAAACAGCAGAAAATCACAGACCTAAGCACTTTGGCTAATAGAATAAATATTAATATTCCTTTTGTTTTCCGTGCCCTGGGTGGCGGTGCTCTATTTAAATGAGCTCTGACAGTAGGAAGAAGCATGTGTTTCACACTCACTCCAACACACCGACACAGAGGTGACAGATAGAGGGGAGGAGTGGAGTGAGAGAGGGAGGGAGGAAAAGGGGAGAGAGGGCGAGGGAGAGAGGGAGGGAGATAGGAAGGGAAAGAGGGAGGTAGGGACGGGGGAGAGAAGGACAGGGGGGGAGGATAAGGGAGAGTGAGGGAAGTGCGGAAGGGAGGGAGGGAAAGAGGGAGGTAGGGAGGGGGGAGAAAAAGAAAGGGAGGGAGGATAAGGGAGAGTGAAGGAAGGGAGGGAGAGAGGGAAATTGGGATAGGGAGGGATAAATGCGATAGGGAGAGCGGGTGGGGAGAGATGGAAAGGCCCTATCCACACAGAGACGATTTTGGTGAAACTGCATAAGTCTTGTGCGTTTTCGGCCGACAGTCCAGACGGAGCCGGCGGATCCGGTGTCCGAAAACACACATTTCTGAAACCATGTCCCAGGGTGGTTTCAAATCTATCCGGACCGATGCGCTTTCGTGTTAGGATTCGTGTGGACGCCTGAAACGCAAACGATGACGTCATTGCCCCCCCACCAGCTGGGCAACGCCAGAGTTGCGTTGAATTTTTTATTTATTTTTTTATTTGTATTCTTTTTGCAGCTTTAAATGCAGCCCCTTGATAAATGTAATTACTAACTGTACATTAAAAAGTATTTCTGCTCAATTTAAAAAGGTTGAATATCCTCGTGACTGAACGTTTGTATACAGCGCGCAGGCTGTATGCGTGCAGGCTGTATGCGCGCAGGCTGTATGCGCGCAGGCTTGATGCGCTCCACTTTTTTCTGTGGAGAACCAGCGCCTTGAATATTTACTACAGCGTTTCTACAGCTCGATGCGGTTTCACAATGAATCCGTCTTTGCGGAGATATTGAACCGCATGAAACGAAACCAGATCGTTTTCGCCTGTTTCGGCTCCGTGTGGACGGGGCCTAAATGAATAAGAGAGTTGAGGAAAGAGAGACAGAGGGAGTGAGAGAGAGAGACGGAGGGAGTGAGAGAGAGAGACGGAGGGAGTGAGAGAGAGAGACGGAGGGAGTGAGAGAGAGAGACAGAGGGAGTGAGAGAGAGAGACGGAGGGAGTGAGAGAGAGAGACAGAGGGAGTGAGAGAGAGAGACAGAGGGAGTGAGAGAGAGACAGAGGGAGTGAGAGAGAGAGACGGAGGGAGTGAGAGAGACAGAGGGAGTGAGAGAGAGAGACGGAGGGAGTGAGAGAGAGAGACAGAGGGAGTGAGAGAGAGACAGAGGGAGTGAGAGAGAGAGACGGAGGGAGTGAGAGAGACAGAGGGAGTGAGAGAGAGACGGAGGGAGTGAGAGAGAGAGACAGAGGGAGTGAGAGAGAGAGACAGAGGGAGTGAGAGAGAGAGACAGAGGGAGTGAGAGAGACAGAGGGAGTGAGAGAGAGAGACGGAGGGAGTGAGAGAGACAGAGGGAGTGAGAGAGAGAGACAGAGGGAGTGAGAGAGAGAGACAGAGGGAGTGAGAGAGAGAGACGGAGGGAGTGAGAGAGAGAGACGGAGGGAGTGAGAGAGAGACGGAGGGAGTGAGAGAGAGACGGAGGGAGTGAGAGAGAGAGACGGAGGGAGTGAGAGAGAGAGACGGAGGGAGTGAGAGAGAGAGACGGAGGGAGTGAGAGAGAGAGACGGAGGGAGTGAGAGAGAGAGACGGAGGGAGTGAGAGAGAGAGACGGAGGGAGTGAGAGAGAGAGACAGAGGGAGTGAGAGAGAGAGACGGAGGGAGTGAGAGAGAGAGAGCGAGACAAACAGAGGATGGGGAAGGTAAGGTGTGGGGTAAACAGTGGAGTATGGGTATGGTGGGACGGGGGACAGGGGGGACAGGGGGGGTTAGGGTGGACATGGGGACAATGCCTGGTTGGCAGGGGGGTTCTAGTTGGTGAGGGGCATGGCCGTCTCCGTTACCGTCCGGCCCTCAATGTGTCACTCATCCACTAGAGTAATGCCACTACACACACCTCGAACCCACAGCTGTCCCTGCCTGTGTGTGTGTGTGTGTGTGTGTGTGTGTGTGTGTGTGTGTGTGTGTGTGTGTGTGTGTGTGTGTGTGTGTGTGTGTGTGTGTGTGTGTGTGTGTAGATCACAAAGCAACTTGTTTACCTGGTCCTTATCTCTTTATGGATCATGTAACATTCTTCAGGATAAAAAAAAGCTTTAATACCACAACATAAATATAAAAAATACACAACAACACACATGCCTGTTTCCAGCCACCAGGTCTGCCTCACTCAAAGTTGAAGGCTAGTTTAATTCACTCATTTTCACATACACACAAGCTTTTGACAGCTGCATTCACACATGCACTCACACTTACACACCCTTCCATGCAGACATTCATGCATCCATTCATACTCAACATCCACCCACCCATTCGCACAAACTAATTTCAAAATATATATACACCAACATCCACCATTTCGTTATGAACATAATATATAGACGCATTGCTCAAAGACACTTTGCCTCAACGATGAAGTCTGGGACAAAACCCTGCCATTACAAGACTAGCTCCACTGAACTACGCACTGTTGTTATTATTGTTACTATAGCATTTTAATTAGGGTGTTCCCCACTAAGTGTGTGTGTGTGTGTGTGTGTGTGTTTGGGTGTGTGTGTGTGCGAGCCTATGTATGGGGAGCCTGAGCAGAGTTAACAGCGGCAGTATCTTAAAGCAGAGCTGCTGTTCAGACCGGTCCTATTCCTCCTAATGGCCCTCGATCTCAGGAGCTCTCGTTAATGCGTGTTAATACAATGATACAGTGAATGTTAGCGGGGCCATAAAACCACCGCCGTTCACCCCGCGGGAACACTGGAGCACTGTGGGGGGGGGGAGATGTATACGGCTGTGTGTGTGTGTGTGTCCGCATGCTAGCGTGTGTGTCGTATAGAGAGTGTTCCTGTGACTGTGTAGGTGAGTACAGTAGGCCAGTGTGTGTGTGCGTTCATGTGCAGTGTACTTTGTGTGCCGGTGTGTGACAGAAGTCTAGTGTGTGTGTGTGTGTGTGTATATATATATATGTATGTGTGTGTGTGTGTGTGTGTGTGTGTGTGTGTGTGTGTGTGTGTGTGTGTGTGTGTGTGTGTGTGTGTGTGTGTGTGTGTGTGTGTATACGTAGAATAGTGGGTGTGCCTGTGTGTGTGTGTAAACCAATGTCTGTGTGCGTATAGCATAGTGCATAGTAAGTGTGTGCATCTGTGCATTGTGCATGTGTGAGTTTTAGTGTGCATGTTTGTATGCATGTGTGCATGTATGTGCATGTGAATGCCTCTGCGAGTGTGTGTGTGGTACCTTTTCCCCCTGTGGGCAGTAGCCCTTGATGAAGTCTTGACACACGGCGGCTGTGCGTGACACATACACATGACTGTAGGGACAGCTACTGTTGTTACAGATCCCGCGCAGGAAGTAGGAACAGACTGGCATCTGGAGGGAGAAAATGGTTTTAGAGCTTGTTTTACGTTTGTGCTAGGCCCATGTTATGTAGTTTTCCATGATCACAAAGCCCATTGAATCTCGAGAGGGACAGTGACAGAGGGACAGAGAGACAGGAGAGACAGCGAGAGAGAAAATAAAGCAAAAAAGAGAGAGAGGTTGCGAGAGGGGGAGAGGTTGAGGATGTGAGAGGGGAAGAGAAAGAAGGAGAGTTGAAGAAAGAAGGAAAAATAAGTAGGAAAATGAATAGAAATGGCAAAAGATTAAATTAATTAATTAGGGTTTCAGAGGTGCAAGCGAAAGAGTGCAAGGATTCTGGTTGGGTAGCGAGGGGAGGACTTCCCCGGGGGGCAGGGCCTGTGTAGATTGTGGTGATAGTCATGGTCAGGACAGGAGAGGATCCTTTGGCCTGCAGTGAACAGCTTTCTAAATATTGACCCGGGCTCCTGCAGCTGGGGAGGCCACGGTGATGTGTTCATGGACAAAATGTTCTCTCCATGTCCAGAAGGTGGCTACTGAGCTCTCCCCTTTCCCCCTTACAGGGGAGAGGGGGAGTCGGTGTGGTGATTAGGGGCTCAGTCTTCTCTGGTTTCCTGTTAGTTATTTGTAGGGCGACAGGCCAAGGATTGAGTTGGTATAGATAGACGAACCCCAGGAGAGAGAGTACAGTGTGTGCGGTGTGTTGTGGTTGATTTGGGGGGGAGAGGGGTTTAAAGGTTGAAAATGTTTTTTATTATATTCAGACTTGTAAAGACTGTTGATAGGGTTGTTACTGCTTTTGCACGTTGTATACATTTATTAATTGGCCAGGGTAAAGTGCTTTAGTTTGGGGTTAGGGTAGAGGGGGATAGTGAGTTAGTTCATTTTGGTCTGGGAACAGTTCATTTTGGGTTAGGATAGAGTTAGATCAGGTGTATTTAAGTTAAGAGTCATGTTTGGGCATGGCTGGGGTAGGTTAGGGTTAGGTTGGGACTAGGCTGGCGTTACGGTAGAGTTATCTTAGGGTTGAAGCCCGAGAGGTTAGGGTCATGTTAATGGTAGGTTCATATGGGTAGGGGTTAGGGTTGAGTCCAGGGCAGGAGGGTTGGAGGCGTGGCAGACAGACAGCTGGACTCTCAGTACTCAGTGAACGTAGCATGACATCTGACACAGGTGCAGGCCATTGTGAGTAAGTGAGTGTGTGTGTGTGTTTGTGTGTGAGAGTGTGAGAGTGTGAGTTTGTGCATGCACGGATACAGGCACTTCGGAATAGGAGCTCAGACACCTGTTGAGGGTTATTTATCTTATAGAAAAGACAGCTTTCCCTCTCAAGTGTCCTCACATCACACACACACACACACACACACACACACACACACACACACACACTTAATCATCTCATGGCTGAGATGTAGGAACCATGGGCCAAAATGAAGACACACTGTGGTGCGTTGAGTTCAGCCGTAAAGTTTGAAATGTACGACAGCATGTAGGGCCGAGGTGTTTTCAGAGATGGTTAGGGAAATGTTTCAGCGTGGTTGTTATTTCAAAGATGGTTAAGGTTAGGTACCAACATTCAAATGATAATGTTTGGGTTTTAGCTCCGAGCTGTTTAGATGTATGTCTTAGGTCAGAGGTGTTCAGGTAGAAGTGGCCGAGGTTAAGGTTAGGTGTGGCCGGGTTCAGGGTTTTTCTTCTTTTAAGGATCTGGGTGAAAGCACCATGTGACCAGAACAGTGCTTCACGTGACACCGCTCTTGCTCCACCCCACACCTGAGATGCTAGCCGTAAAAGACCTCGGGAACTCAAGTACACAGGGGAACAATGTGTTTGGACGAGGTCACTCTCACGGATGAGGTCAACTCCGGATGACGTCCACTCCGGTCCTTATAACTCCTTAACTTGGCACATTGTAGGTCCTCCAGGTTGCTCAATCCTGCTCTGTGTCCACAGAAAGCCCGAGCGTGGTTGAGGTGCACGTCACGAAATGGGACACTAGACATACACATGCGTCAGGGCCCAGAGTGTTAAAGGGAGGATCGGGTGTGGAAGGTGGATCAGAGCCAGTACGTGCTCTGGGCCCGGACCGTACCGCGGTGGTTTGTCAGGTCATCCTTTTCTATGGGTTGAGGCCAAATAAACCACATATGTTGTATGCCCTTTCAAAACAGGAATGACATTTCCTAATGTTAAAACAAACAAGATACAAATCTAGAGATAGACGTTGAGAGAGACTGAGAGCAAAGCATAGCTCAAACAACTCAGATATTATCTTCCTCTACCATCTCTTTTCTTGGTGTCTCTCTCTCTCTATCTCCATGTCTCTCTATCTTGGGGCCTCAGTTGCACTCGACGTTAGAATGTAAGTCATCCAGACCTAAAACTTGGATGCAAGATCAGTGTTTGGATCTCTTGGTCGCGTTCAATATCAAAAATACTTCCTGGAACAATGGTGTTGGTTCCAGGAAAAGTAATTTGGTCACGTTCTATATGATCTATAATTATATATATTTGCATGCCTTTTCAGGCAACAGACATACAACAACAAATCTGACAGCAATGTTAGGCAGAGTACATT
Source organism: Pollachius pollachius (assembly GCF_949987615.1). Classification (NCBI taxonomy): domain Eukaryota; kingdom Metazoa; phylum Chordata; class Actinopteri; order Gadiformes; family Gadidae; genus Pollachius; species Pollachius pollachius. Next base: position 8,879,275 of record NC_136940.1, read on the forward strand.
GGAGGTGACCAAGGTGTCACCTCAACTTCTAGTTTCATATTCAGCACTCACGTGAAATGAATATCGAATACGAGACAAATTTCAATCTGTCCACACCTGACGGTTAATGTGTTTTGGTGTCATGCAATGATACAAGAGTGACCAAGACACCCTTCTCTCTATTCCCTAAGCATATAGCATAATACTTGATAATACATAGTAATCATAACAACTGCTATCATGTTGCTTTGTTATGGTTGTTTGTTCATTATTTTCTTCATGTAATTGGGACACGGAACTATCTAATATCTTACATTCATAAATTTCAATATGGAAATAAAATAATGTCTCTCTCCACACCCCCATCCCCCCATCTATTTCTCCCTCTTGCTCCATGTCTCTATGTCTCTCTCTCATACCTCACTAATCAGGTCATGCCTCTGTGGCCCTCTAGCCAGGGACATGAATCCGAGCTGGCCCCCTGACGGTAAGCACGATAGTCATGACACAATGTGTTCCAGCAACAGATAAAGATCTACATGTCTGGGTTGTGGTGAGGATTAGTAGGAGCGTCGGACCTCATTAAGAACTCCAGTGATAATGGAACTGCGAAGCAGACCTCGGCACCAACAGGGAAAGGTCAACTGTCAGTTGATGGGAGCAGTTAGTAGTTTGGACACACAGAAAACGTTGGGATCGAACCTGGTACCCCCCAGGAACCAGATGAGCTGCTAGATCTACAGATCCGCTATTGCCACCGTGCGTGCGTGCGTACCATTTATTTTACAACCCTATGTGAGAAGTTACAAGTATGTGTGTCACCATGTGTATGTCTGTGTCTCCATGTGTGTGCGTGTGCATCTGCTTGTGTGTTTGTGTGTGTGTGTTTCCATGCGTGCATGTGTGTGTGTACCTTTTCTTTGTCCACCCTATGTGAGAAGGGACAGGTGCCTGCTGCCTGTTTACAGGTTCCCCGCAGAAACCTGGCAGAACCATTAGAAAGACACCTCGTTAGGATCTTGTCATCACCAGAAACTCAATGTTCAATATGTTAACAATAAATACGCAAAACGTGAATTAAAATGAATAACAAAACTTGCTATTTAGTATTTTTTGGGTTCACTGGTGGGAACTTCTTTACACTTTTTATGCTAATAAGAGAAATAATGGATAATAATAAAATGACATTTCTGAACGCTGAATGCCAAACTGTGTGTGTGTGTTGCTTTGTAATTGTTTTGATCACCTCCAGAGGAGGGACCTGTTGACAGTACCTCATGGATTTTGTTCATTACCTGGTGCAGACAGCCACCTTGTCTGGGTCGTGGATGTACGGGCAGCTGTCGCCGCGGTTACACTTCCCGAAGCGGTTGTAGTACATGCAGTAGTTGCGCGGCTGCTGCTTCTTGCTGCGGGCGTTCCTGATGATGGCCAGACTGCGCTGCACCGCTCGGCTGAAAAAAATAGTTAACAGAGGGTATATTAGAGTTTATGGCACCGGGCTACAGCTGATGCCAACAGAGAGTGTAGTTGTAGTTCCTAGCTACCTGTCTACAGGTGAAGCTAACAGAGAGTAAAGTTGTCGTTTACTGATACCTGTCTACAGGTGAAGCTAACAGAGAGTAAAGTTGTCGCTTATTGATACCTGTCTACCGGTGAAGCTATCAGAAAATATAGTTCAAGTTTATAGCTACCTGTCTACAGTTTAAGCTATTAGAGAACATAGTTCAAGTTTATAGCTACTGTACCTGGCTACAGGTTATGTTAACAGAGAATATAGTTATAGTTTAAAGTTACCTGTCTACATGTAATGTTAACAAAGTATAGTCGTTGTTTATGCCTACCAGGGGATTAACAGATACAATTTGTAGCTCATGGCTACAGTTGATGTCAACAGAGTACAGTTGTAGTTCCTAGCTACAGGTGCTGTCAACAGAGTACAGTTGTAGTTCCTAGCTACAGGTGCTGTCAACAGAGTACAGTTGTAGTTCCTAGCTACAGGTGCTGTCAACAGAGTACAGTTGTAGTTCAAGGCTACCTGGCCACATGGCGGGTGCTTGAGGGGCGACCTCCGGGAGGAGTAGGGGAGCAGACCTGGACAGGACTCGACCACTTTCCTGGTGGTGGAGAACAGGCACCAATAAATATCAAGAAAGGAATGTTTGAACCTTAATAGCCTAAGCCTATGAGAAGGGCTGTTAAGGAGCTAAACCTCGAAACATGTTTCTTAGATGCTCTAGACTTGGACGAGGATGTTTTATGGGCGGATCGAGCCAAGAGACAGGAAGGAAATTGTTTTTTGCAAATGTAGAGGGTGAGAAACTAGTGACCATAGACCAGCATTCTTAATTTAGTCAATTTAATACTACATCGACTTCGGTGGTGTTTGTGTGTGTGTGTGTGTGTGTGTGTGTGTCGAGGCACATCCTGCATCAACTTGATCTCTGGGTTTATTTATACAGAGTTGGTTTGACACACCAGTGCCAAAGTCAAACGTGCCATGAAGAGCCACTCTGACAACATCATAAACACCATGGAGGCTAGACACTATGGTGGGATGAGATGGGGCCCCATGGATGGACAGATACATAAATAGACCTATAGATCTATAGACAGACAGACGGACAGACGCACTGACGTAGACATGGACAGACAGCTCAAGATAACATATGATCCTATCTAAGCTTCTAATTTAGGAAGGGGTTTCTGGCTGTGAGGATTGCGGTCACCACTGGCAGGGGACCAGGGGCTGCAAGCTGGGTGTTGTACATGCGAGACCCCAGCTCCTGTCACCATCCTGGGGAGCGGAGACGGGGAGCGGGACACAGCCTGGCTGGAGCACATGGGCCGGCTGCTTTCACCGTCACACCCACGTAGGTAGAGGTGAAGTGAGTGGGTGAGAGAGTGATTGAGTGAGTGAGAGAGAAAGAGGGAAAGAGAGAGCGAGAGAGAGCGAGCAAGAGCGAGAGACCTTGTGGGGTTGTGCAGGCCCCAACCCCCTCGCTTTTCTGACGGATGACAACTTTATTATTTCAGATGGCAAATCCAGCCAGGTATCCCCCACTAGAAGATTACTGTGGTCAAGCCGGGTCTCCCACACCAGTAGATTACTGTGGTCCACCTGGGTCTCCCACACCAGTAGATTGCTCTGGTCAAGCTGGCTCTCCCATGCCAGTAGATGACTAGGTCCATGGCACCTAACAAACCACTGTCCCCTCCACCTTACTACTGCTGTCACACTACCACCACTTTACTGTATGGCCCCTGAGCCCTCCTCCACCCAGTCAGATCACAGAGAAGCCACGCTGGGCCAGACATTTGCTTTGAAGACCTTCAAAGTTAGGGGTAGGAAATGTTGTTACTGGAAGGATGCCTACTGGAAGACGTACATTGTGCTTTGTATGTAGAACTTTTCAGCTGCCAGTCAAACCCCCCATCACACATACGACTACCCTGCCCCTATTTCCTTTTAACCCCCAGAATTTTGAGTGAAGCATCTAGTTTTACAACCTTCTAAAAGCACAACTCAACATAAACTAGTGAACTGCAGACGGCTATTCTTCCCGTCAGCAGTCAGGGTACCTGTTCGGTTGATTGACATGCTGGCTGCCACGGTGCGGGACAGTTTATTGGCCGACACCCTGTACAGGGACCCGCCGATCCAGCGCATGTCCCGCCCCCTCCAGTGCTGGGCAGTCTGGTGTCGATCCTGTGGGGAGCGCAGGCGACTCTGAAGAAGACTCCTGGGGAAGAGATGAGGAAGAGGATGATGAGATGAAGAGGACAAAGAGGACGAGGAAAAGAAGAGAACGAGGAAGAGATTAAGAAAGAGGAAGAGAAGAGGAAAAAAGAGAAGGAGAAGTGGAAGCGGGATAGGTGGAGTGGAGGAGAGGGAGAGAGAGTGACAAAGTGGAAGTGGTGGAAGAGGAGGAAGAGGACGATGAGGATGATGAGGAAGAGGACAGGAATAGTAAGAGGAAAGGAGGAATAGGAGGTGAAGAGGAAGTTTGAGATTAACAGGAGAAGAATGATTGATAGAAAAGAGGAGAGGAAAGAAACCCCAAATGAAATACACTTGCAAGATAAGTCACATCCAGTTTATTTCTATCAACTTCATAGCTTACACCCAATGAATTGTGATTAAATGGCCGCTCCGAACACAACGAGAAACCTTTATTGAAGAATATACACACAAAACACATGAAAGTTACAGCTGTGGCCAACAGTCTCTTCTAAACCTTGGTCCATTGATAAGGTAGTGAGACCGTCCGGACCCCATCCCTAGATAGATTCCAGCTACACAACACTCCATAATTAAAAATGTTTTAACCAACAGCATGTGGTCGAATATTAGCCTCCATCCACACTCTCACCGTATCTCCTCTCTTCTACTCTCTCTCTCTGTTTCACACATTCCCATCTTCTCGGACCAACCCCCACCCCTTCCTCCTCCTTTCCCTCCCTGCCCCCTCCCATGTCACAGCACTCTGTTAAATTGCTCTTCTAATGGAAGGGACGGCGGTGTGGAAATGGAGAGAATTGAAAAGAGGAGGGTAGGAAATCAATGAGATAATAGGCAGGGCAGGGGGCCAGAGACGAGCAGAACACTGGAACCCTCCATGTTGGATCTTAAAGACCACCGAAACACACACGTGCACACACATATATCTCATGAACGATGAAATGTGTAGGGAACACGTAAAATACACAAAACGTGTACAGTTATGTCCACTAAACGACACTCGCTTGAAGGAGTCGCTTGAATGAAGCCTGTGTGTGTGTGTGTGTGTGTGTTTCTGAGATAGGTGTGTATGTCTGATCTTGGCAAAAGTGTGTGTATTCCTGGGGTAAGTGTGTGCATTCCTGGGGTAAGTGTGTGTGTGTGTGTGTGTGTGTGCGTGTGTGTGTGACAGTACGAGAGTGTTGACTCCAAAGTGTTTCAAAAGTGTGTGCGTCCAATAAGTGTGTATGTATGTTTTCATAAAGTGTGTGTGTGTGTGTGTGTGTGCGTGCGTGCGTGCATGCGTGCGTGCGTGAGCATGCGTGCATGGGGTGTGTGCGTGTGTGCGTGTGTGCGTGTGTGCGTGCGTGCGTGCGTGAGCATGCGTGCATGGGGTGTGTGCGTGTGTGCGTGTTAATGTGAGTGAGCATGGACTGTGAGTGTGGTTCCACACTGTGTGTGTGTGTTGGGCGTGTGGGGGGGGTGCAGGCAGAGGCTGGCGGAGGGGCGGGAGGGGCTGCAGGGCCGGGGGTGGGGGGCAGGGGTTATGGCGATAAATTGCGCTGCCCTGTCAGTTCCACTCGCCGTGCAGCGCGGCCGGCGTGCCCCAGGCCCGGCCTGCACGCCGGCGCTGGAGGTAATTTGCTGCCGTATTTCAGGTGGGCTGGAAATGGTTTTAGAGCGAGAGTTCAAGTCTTCCATTATAAAGAAAAGAGAGGGTTACCCCAAAAACACACACACACACACACACAGACCCACACGCACACAGACCACACACACACACACACACAAACAGACCACACACACACGCGTTAAACACACGCGACTACCATTACACACTATATAAGCCGTGCGACACTTACATGAAGCAGAGAGGCCGCACGCTGCCTCGGTGGAGAACAAGGGAAATAAATAATAAAAGACGGCAAATATGAGCCATCATGGGGCCATCTCGCGCGCTCCGTTGCTGACCGCCTGCCATAACTCACCCGGCAAACCCACTCAGTTGCACTGCGAGGAGATCAGTGGCTGCCCTACACCGGGGCAACTGCAGCCAGGGGAGCCGTAATGGGGGATAATGTGGGGGCGGTGACTGCCACCTGGGGAGGCTTAAACAGGGCCCCGGGGTGGCCGCCGGAGCCACAATGGAGGTTAATGGGGATATGACATGAATGGTTAACATAGACAGCAGTTAACCCCGGGGGCCTGGGGCAGGGAGAGAGCGGGTTGGAGGGGAGGAGAGCGCGAGGGCTGGACTGGACCGAGGAGGCAGAGCAATGCAAAGGAGATGCGAGTTTGTTAACCTGTAGGAGCTGAGGGGAGAGAGAGCACTGCACATAGATGTGTATACTGTGTGCGATGATGCAATGGTTTGTAGAGTGCTTTTCTTGCCAATAAGGACAATTCAGGGTGTCTCACACACTCACACACACACACACGTGCACACACACACACACACACGCGCGCACACACACACACACCGAAACCCACACACATACAATCTTATGGACATATGGTGTGTGAGCATGCCAGAATTGAAACAGATAAAGGCAAGACACATTGATTTTTTATAAAACAATGGTGACAGTTCACACTATATTGAACAATTTATCACTATGGTACTCAAAGGAAATCATACCGAATATTGATTTAGATATCACAATCTACTTATGAATTCCAAATCAATGGCAAAGAATCCTACAGAGGTTCATTCATTTGATTGCTGTATAACACCGTAAATATAAATTCGCTTATACACTAATTTAAGATATCCAACATGAATATTTTTTTTGGGTTGTTTTTTTTTTCATTTCGAGGACCAATCAAGAGATCACGTCCCTGAGAAACGGTAAAGGATAATACTGAAAAATCAACCTGCGTTATGGTGGTGATGGTTGTGGTAATGATGGCAATGATGGGGATGACGATGATGATGATGATGATGATGATGATGAGAGGGAGGGAGGAAAGAGGGGAGCGGTGATGGAGAAGGGTGGGGGGTTAAGAAAGTCCCAGGGCAGATGGGAGAGAGTGTGAGATACAAAAGACGATTGGAGCGTTTCTCAAGCCACACTTCTCCTTGACCTGGTCACCATGACGCCTTTGACCTCCGGAAGGGATTTCTGTTATCTAAGAGCGTCCAGGCCCAGCCAGGACACAAATCCACCCTGGGCAGACAGCCCAGCCCTTTCCCCAGGCAGCCATATAGATCTGTGTGAGGTCAACACTACAACACTACCCACTCTGAGTGGCCTGAGGGGTCCGGGCCGTTCACACACATTTCATCAACCAGCTTCGCAGGGGCAGGTGAGATTAGAGGGATTATTATAGGGACGGAAGGGTTGACTCCGAGGAAGGCATTGAGCACATCGTGGGGTTGATACTGGAGATCAGTCCAAAAATACGGTCATTTTCCGTGGGTTAGTTGAAGTTAGCAGTGTGTCTATTGTGGCGTCACTTCCTCACTCACAGGTGGGATTTAACCATGTGAGACATCAACCAGCTAGTTATAGTTTAAGGGTCTTGTTCAAGGGCACAATAACTCTATTCCCAGAAGATGCAGAGGGATCGAACAAGCAACCTTTCAGCTCTCAGGTAACCTGCTCTGGCTTCTGAGCTACTGCCTCAACTGCCTGAGGTCAGAGTTTACAGACAAAGCCTAACTTGTGCATCAAATACCTTTTTACATGGTTTAATTGAGTTGGTTAGCTGTAGAGGTCAGGGACTGGTAAGCAGGGTACAGCCGACGACGCTTCAACACGACGCTTGACAATCACAGAATGTCACCGTACCAAAACTGAAGTTGAAGAAGGAGAGAAACTGAGGAAGATTGGTGGGTGGGTGGGTGGTAGTGCAACGAGGACGGTGTCTCCACACTGAATAGGGAGATGGAGGAGCTTGCAAACAGGGTCTGCAGGAAGTCCCTTGTGAGCAGTCAGCACAGTGTGTGTGTGCGTGTGTGCGTGTGTGTGTGTGCTCTGCTCTGACCATGCGATGCACAGACGAAGGGGAGAGCAACTCAGCACTACCCGTGCCGTTGATGAACGATCTGACTTTTGTTTTGGTGACGGCGAAGGATTCGGAGGGTCGCGCCGCTGCTCAGAATAATGCTGCTCTCGTCTATTTGTCTGCAAGCCAAGCATTAGTAAGCTCATATTGGGGAAACAGTTACCCTTGAAACAGAGCACAGCAAAAACACTCATCGGGCTAATTCCGCCAATGAGCGCTGCTGCCTTGCTTCGGGCGCTGCGCTTATAGTGAACTAAAGCACCGCCATAACGCGCCGCACGGCAATCACATCCCACTAAAATAGAACCCTGTGGAAATGAGCGGACATTTTGATTGTTCGAGGAACAACGCAAAGACACCGGGAGAGGGAAAAGGACGGGGGGGGGGGGGGGGGGGGGAGGAGGTGGGAGGTGGTTGGGACGCACGTAACGCTGTGGCGGGGAATAGAGTGATGAGGAAAGAAAGGATGAATGGGTGCATGAGAAAGGGATGAATCAGGGAACGGATGTGAGAATAGAGGAGCGGTTAAGAGAAGAGAGAGAGAGCAATGGTTCACTTTATTACCCAGTCTATCACATCCTCTACATTCTGTGGTGATCAATACTGGAGCACTAAACCAGATGAGGGCAAAATAACGGCTGTACGTGGGGGCCGAATAAGGGGCCAGATGAGGCCTGAACATGGACCCCGGACGGAGTACGCCCCTAGCCTCTGTGGGTGTTTATGTGTTCGTAAACGTTGAGCATTTTTGGTTAACCATTGTTTAACAGTTCCCAGTTAATTAATCATCGAACATCATGTTTTTTTACTGAATTATTTACACACCTTTTTTTCATCTAGTAGTTTGTACTTTGGGGGGCGTCCAAAGAGGTAAATAAAGAGTTGGGGGGGGGGGGGGGAAGTTGGAGTAGAGAAAAAGAGTTAGAGAGGGTCACACTTTGACCTCAATGAAAAGAGATGAGGCAGGACTCAGGTGTATTGCACAGGGTGAAGAGGACACGAAGCAGGTAGACAACAAGAGGGCAACGGAAAGGGCAAAGCCGGCAGAGATGGGAAACGGAGTGAGGAGGTGGGAAGGGGAGAAGGGGGGAAGGGAGGGCTGGAGGAAGGGGAGGGGCAGGTTGTAATTCATCATCCAGCGCACATGCTTTACGGCTTTCTTAATTCAACTGCTGCTACTATTAATGGAGTTAATGTTGAGATTATATCTATTTTCCGCTGGCGGGGGACTGAAATACGGCGGCCATTTTCTCCTCCCGTCCGGATCCCCCCGCCCCTCTGCGGCACTCAATCACCCACAATGCCCATTACCGCTGGCATCACAGGAGCGCACGGCATGATGGGTATACGATGGGAGTCCTGGACCGGGGAGTAGGAAGCTTGGGTGGTAAGAGTAGTAGTTAGGAAGGCGGAGTAAAGAGTGAACATCTTGTAGCGCACAAACATCCCAATAACCCACTAGGCTAATGTTGTTCAAATTAAGCCATGACGGACAGAGAGAAAGAGAAAAAGAAAGAAAGACAGAAAAACCAAAAGAATAAAAGAAAGAAATAACCAAAGGAACAAAGAAGCAAATAAAATAAATACAGATACAAACAAAGACTGAAGGGAAGGAACAAAACCAAGAAAGCTTTCTTGTTCCAGCTTGTGGCTAAGAGCCTAGCATTATGTTTTCTGCCTCTGGTGGGCTGATGGCTGCCGGTGTTATGTACACTTGTTAGTGGGGTTCGTCTCTGATTCTAGGGGACATATTAGGGCAGACCTGAATCGCGCAGCACAGAGAGGAGAACATGACCTTCCACTAGCAAGCTGAGGAGAAGAACCAGACTGGTACCAGCCGCGTGGTGTCTGCAGTCGGCCAGATGTTGGAGTGTATGCGCAGGGGGGTTGGGTCAGGCAGTGAAGGAGGGGAGGGGTGGAGGTGGATATTGCCAGCCTCTCCAGGGAGCCAACATGTCCCTCTCCCCTGGGCCTGGCCCGGCCCGGACAGGCTGGGCCATATTTCACAGCGTGTCCAGACCTCAAATTGAAAATCCCTTGATGAATCAATATTTACTGCAGCAGCTAAATGAATAGTAATAAGTCACTAGAGGAGAGACGGAGACCTCTCCTCTGTCTCTCAGGTCGGGATTACACAAATGAGCACTGCTTCCCACACATGCATAGACAGAGAAGCACATAGAGAAACACAAACATACACACAGACACAGACACACACAAACACATACAAGAGATACAGACACAGAGAGTCAACATATAAACAAATTGATCACATGTACAAACAGAAAAGTATAGAAGCTATAGAAACAATAGATCCACACACACACACACACACACACACACACACACACACACACACACACACACACACACACACACACACACACACACACACACATTCAAACATTAAACACACAGCCATACAAAATGTAACACACCCTGAGAGTCACACACAAACAACCCACACAGACGAACACATACACAATTGTGCGCTCTAAGATTATCACACACACGTAACACACAGCCAAAATCTTGAAGAGGAATAAATGTATGTTTGTGAAAAGTGCTGGGAGCGCAGAACCCTGCGCAGTATGAAGTGTCAGAGCCCTCTCCTGCTTATCCGTTGAGCTGGGACCAGAAACACACCTCCCTGCTGTTACAATGGCGGCTGGCGGATGAACTCTTACGCTGCTTCCTCTGACTCCAACTCACTCTATTCCACTCACTCAAACACAAGTATAACAAGCACATTTGTGCATGTTACCGGTGAAGTAAGCGTTGAGGGTAATAGGGCTTTGATATACTTTCGCCCTGAGGCAGCGGGTAGAAAAAAAATGAAGATTTGGGCAAAATGTGTGATTATATTCTGCACAATGGTCACAAAGACGAAACAGATGATGTTTTTAGGAGAACAATCGTGACATGATGAACGTATTGCAATATATCTCTAGATAAACGTGATGGTTTGATTTGCAGAATAATCACAGAGCAGAAGAAAGCCAGGCTAGGAGTGGGTTGACTTGCTATATCGCCAGAATCCAAATGTCAGGATAGGAAGCCAAACGGACTATCCTTCAAAATAAAAGCACAAGTCTACTGGAGATAAATGAATATGCATGCGGCAAACATCTGTACACAGCTGGCCAGCAGCTGGCCAGATGATCAACGCACCTGTGTACAGGTGTTAACCGCATGGGCCCGTCTACTGTACATCAAGGTTGTTATGTGAGAGTGTGTGGGTGCATGCACATGTGTGTGTGTGTGTGCGTGTGCGTATTCTAAAGGATAGACAATCATAACCAACCCAGGTAATCAGTTCAGTCATTTTTCACGACTGCTAACTACATACAGTACATAGACACTGTGATAAAGGGGAGAAAATATGCCTCGGTTAATAATCATCATAATTAAAGTGTCTTCCTTGTGGCAATGATGCCATGAATATGCCATTAACTAATCCCGCCTGTGGCCTGGTGATGACCTCCTCATAAACATTAATTATTAATTCGGTGTATTCTGCCGGTGACACCCCTTTACGACATAGGACTCAATCTGGCTTGCGCTAACGCTGCAGGCTAACGTTGCGGGCTAACGCTGTGGGCTAGTGCTACGGGCTAACGCTGTGGGCTAGTGGTATGGGCTAAAGCTGCAGGCTAGTGCTACGGGCTAATGCTGTGGGCTAGTGCTATGGGCTAAAGCTGCAGGCTAGTGCTACGGGCTAATGCTGTGGGCTAGTGCTACGGGCTTACGCTGCAGGCTTGTGGTACGCGCTTATCCGGGATGGGGATATGATGAGTGTGAATTCATTGGTATGTTAGTAGCCATAAACATCAATTGAATATTTTATATTTAGTAACAGAGCAGATGCTTTCATTCTGATTGAAAGTGCCTAAACGGCTGTCATGCACTACAATATTCTAACCCCATCAATTCCTTGTTGACCAGTAGCAGATTTTTATTTGCATCACCTCCACGCTGCAGGATCATGTGTCTAGACTACTGCACCTCCCTTCTGGCTGGTCTGCCTGCATATGCTGTTCGACCGCTGCGGCTCATCCAGAATGCAGCAGCCCACTTGGTCTTCCACCTATCCAAGTCTCCCACACTACACCGCACCTAGGCACCCTGCACTGGCTACTGATGGCTGCTCAAATCCAATTTAAGTCACCGGTACTTGCCTACCGTGCTGCGAATGGCTCAGACCAATCATACATCTAGACAATTTTCAAAATCAACCCTACACACTTTGTGTCACAGACTGAAAACTGATCTGTTCAGGCGGAAACTTGGCCCATTAAGTTTTCTTTTTATTATGTACTCCCAGGATTCTTGCAATGTCTGGGCGGTATCTTTAAGGTTGAATGCACCTATTTAGGTTGCTAAGGTCAATGGATTTGAGTATGACGCAGGTGGAAATGTTGCATTCTCTGGGGGTTATTCAGTGTGTACGAGTGAGTGGCATAAATCCCAAACCTTCCTCTATCCACACACTCATATGTACGCTACACCGCGTAACAACCGATGAGTGATCATCGCAGTGGAAACACATCAAACATGTATTTTCCTGGTTAAATTTGTGGCTCAGGGGAAAGATCAGGAATATATGCTTCATATTCAAATCAAAAGGTTTCACAGGTTGTTTTGTTTTGTTTTCAAACGGCATTAGTATTGGAACTTAACAATATGAATTTTAAATGTTTTAATATGTTGAGCCTGATTTATGCTTTGTTTTATTAATTTTGGTTGTCAGACTCCATTACAAATTCTGTAAATAACAGTGCTGAATAAACACAGTGCTAAATTCATGAGGGAAGTCAAACTGCATAGGGTTTTGTAAATGGATGTGTATGTACGCGCGTGCGTGTGTGTGTGTTACCTGGCAGTCTGGATTCTCTTGGTCCTCCAGGACAGGGAGGGGCTGTAGTGCTGTGTGTTGGCGACGCCCACACGCGCCACCATCTTGTAGCGGCTCCGGAACACCCGCTGGTAGGCGGGGCTGGACGGAGACGGAGGCGTGTGGCCTGCAGGGGACACGGTTGCAATAGGAAACAAAATCAGTGAACATGAACGGAGAGCTACCAGCAAAGATCAATCCGACTGCTGAGAAATTGAAGAACAAAAAAAAAAAAAAAACATAACCAAACTTTTTTTTATCTGACGTTTAGGTTATTTTCCACCACATCACCCTGCTCATTTCCTCCTAAATCAGAATTTGTTTTTCATTTCTATTTCGAGATCCCGGGTATGCTTTTACCCCGGCTACCATCCTGTTTTCCTTGGACATGTGTCATATTACAGCAGCAGGTATGCTGCTCCGCTCAGTCATTAACGAGTCTGCTGGTGTGCACGTGAGCACGTGCGCTCATCTGCGCGAGTTTGTCAGTTGTACTCTGGCAGGTCTACTCTTTTAATAAGCCGCACATGTAAAAATGAGAGCGAATAACAAAGGCAGAATTTTTATGAGTCTAATAAATCATCTCTTTCTCTATGCCTCCTCTCTCTTCCACGACCCTCCCTTCCTCCCTCCCTCTCCCTCCCTCCCTGCCTCTCCTCTACTCCCATTCGTTAAGTCCCTCCACAGATCCATCGTTGGGGCGCCCGTCGAAAAAAAAACAACTAGCACAAACGCTTTTATTTTCCGTTCTCATATTCATCATGTTGTTTTACGACGGCGGTTCTGTGATACCGACACACACCAACGCTCCGCAGCTGAAGGATAGCGCTAGGCGGCTAACGGATAACGCTCTGCCGCTAACGAATGGCGGTCCCATGGGCGGAACCCGGATAAGTTCTGGAGGACTGTACCGAGTTATCTAAGCTAGCAAAAAAATATCAAACAATAAGAGCTCATTAATGCCAGCGTCATCCACAGTGATATCAATTAAAACAGTGTGTATTTAATAGTGCGTCATATAACTGTTTGATACTTTAAGCGTGACTAACTTCTGACTTCCAAAAATCTGTGAAAGTGCAAAACAAAAGAAAGTGAATGAAAGAAAGCGGAGAAAAAATGGCTGAAGTAAAGAATGGGAGAAAGAAAGAAAAAAATAAAGAAGAGGCGTAAAAGAAAGAAGGAATCAGAAAGTGTGTAATTGCCAACTGTTGTGATTGCTGCCATTTTAATTAGCATCATATAACAAAGCATGAGAGAGGAGAGAAGCATGAGAGAGGTACATTGGCAGACAATAAAATGATTCCATTTCCTTCTATACCATTATACACTCCATCTCTCCCTCTCCCCCCACCCCCTCTGTTTCCCTCTCCAGGGTGTGTTTGTTTCATTTATCAGCAAGGAAGACGCAGCTTCGGATCAGCTGGAGAATTCATCTCAGACAAACATTTACCGATGAACAAATCACAGGAAGCTGGAGACACGCCAACAAACACACGCCAACACACACACACACACACACCACCATTCTCCTTTCTCACACGCAGGCACACACAGACCAACATATACACAGGGCAAGGAGAAACACACAGGGATGTAGACACACACACTTGCACACCAATATGTCTAACACACACAATGGCAGATGAAAACATGCTTCCTCACTGAGAGTGATTATAATAGTATGTGGTGGCCGAACACAGGCTCAGACATAAAGACAGAGAGAGAGAGAGAGAGAGAGAGAGAGAGAGAGAGAGAGAGAGAGAGAGAGATACAGAGAGACAAAGGGATGCAGACAGGGAGAACGAGCCAAAGGGAGAATTGGTAGGATACTGGTGTGTATGAATGTGTGCGTGCGTGTACAGGATTAGTGGCTTGGTGGTAGTCACTCAGTCTCCCAGCAGCCATCCGTATTCTCTCAGAGCTATCTGGGTGTCCAGCCAGGTGACGAATGAGACGAGGAAAACACCAGCACCCCACCACCGGCAACAGCACCTCAAATCTGCCTCGTACACGCTCCCTCCTCCACCAGCACCACCACCTACCTCTGACAAAGCACTTGTTCCAGACCACCTGCTGTATCTACACCTCCGTCCCCCCCACCCATGTCACAGACCTGTTCCACCTTAGCTACTGCTTAATGGCATCCATCAAGCTACTGGTGTGTGGCCCGTGTGTGTGTGAGCGCAAGTGAATTACATTGTGTGCTTTTTGTTTGCCAGTGTGTGCTTTGTGTTTAAAGGTGCACATGTGAGTGTGGGATAGTTTGTGTACACAAGTGTGTGTGTTAGGTGTATTATTGTGCGTGATTGTGCAGGAATTAGCAGTTTTTAATATGAACACATGTGTTAGTGTGTGTGTGTGTGTGTGTGTGTGTGTGTGTGTTAGAAAGTCAGTGTACGTGTCTGTGTTAATGCGTGAGCGTGTCAGCATGTGTGAGAGTGTCTTTGTGTGTGCGAGTGTGTGTGCGTGTGCCTGCTTATTGTGTGTGTGTGTGCTTGTGTGTGTCAGCTGGCGATGGATGGGGCTGTTGAACTGATTGTAAACCACAGCAGGTTGTGTTGGTTGAGTGGCTCCACAAGCGATGGGGTCTCAATCTTACCACACATACACACACACACACACACACACACACACACACACACACACACACACACACACACACACACACACACAGGGTCTCAATCATGTGCTAATAGAGTGGTGACGGATGAGGTGTCGTGCTGGGCAGCAGGAGCAGCTACCTGAAGGCGCCCATGAAGACCCCAGAACCAAACGCCACATCCCTCTACACCTGTCTGTCATCCACCATGTGTCACAACTCTGCAGTCGCCCCTACCGCTACTTCATACTGACCCAGTGTCCCAATGGCTCTCTGTCTCCTCTCCTTTTCCCTTTCCCTCTCCCCTCATGTGTGAATTTCGATTGGGTATGCATGTCAGGCGGCTAGGTGGTGCTGTGATACACCATCACACAACACCACCATGTCTGAGCGCATGTGTAGAACCTTCCTTCTTCTCTTATCTGCGCCGCGAAAACCAAAACATGATTACAGATCCTTCTCTGTTCAGTAATACTATCTGTACATACCCTGTACATTTCGGGGAAAGACTCCTGTAAGTTTATTAGATCTGCCAGAGCAGCTTGACGGTCCGATGCATGGAAATAATACAACATGTTTGTTTATTTCCCTGTACTGGCGCTGTATGTGTAAACGCGTACGCGACGTGAGCAGATCTGAGCTTTTGCGTCTTGGCAGTGTAGACGGAAACGCTACGGCGGAGCGTATTCAAGTTTTCCACTCTGGAGGGTGGTTTCAGATGTTTGCGTTTTCAAGCCCCAAAAACGCCGTCACCGTCTAAACGAAAGGCACGTCCGATAAAATATTTTGTCGTTTTTACCCGCAAGCGTCCTCGTGTAAACAGGGCCTTAGTCTCGCTCTTCTCTCTCTTCTCTCTCTTCTCGTCTTTTTCTCTCCGTCTCTCTGTCTATCCTTTTTCTATCTCTGTTTTGAAGTTGGAGTCTCTCCCTCCCTCACACTATATATCCCTGTAGTTAATTCTTCCTCTCTCTGTCTCTTAATTAAGTTAATTGGACTAAGAAACAAAAGGTTTGCATTGCCAACACAAGAGAATATTAAAACTGATAGAGATAGTTTGATTCAATGAGTTGGTCTGCTCTCTAGTCGTCCAGTGCCACAGAATTATGACTGTAAGTTATAAAGGGACCTCAGTATTTTCCTCTATTTCATTCTGTACCAGACACACATCCACCAAACTTTCCATAGCGACTCATCTGACAGTTCCCCCGCCCCCCCCCCCTCCTCCGTGAAGATAAACGAAGTGCCTCCCTCTCTTAATGAATCACACGCAGGCCGTATTAAGCAGCGCAACAAGACAGATGTACCAGGCTCTAAGTGGATCTGGGGAGGGTGTTAAGTCCCGGTACTGCTACAAGACCGTAAAGACACGCACACACACACACACACACACACACGCAGAGACCAAAGAGTCGTCTGCCAATCCAAGGAGCTGGGTTGTGGTGTGGTTGGAGGGAGGGGAGATCCGGGACCCTGGCTGGGTCTGTGACAGGTCCATTCAGAGAGACCCATCCCCCCTCCCGCCTCCCGCATTCCTCCCCTTGGGGATTATCAAGAGTGTCATTGCGTGGCAACGTGTATCTGCTGTTTCTCCTGCAGTGATTTCCCCCGATCTCTCTCCCTCCCTCTCTCTCTCTGTCTGTCTCTCTATCATGCTCTGTACCTGACGGCTAATTCTGCAGAACAGCAGTCTTGTTCGCACACACACACACACACACACACACACACACACACACACACACACACAGACACACACACACACACCAACCCACACGGATTTCCAACGGATCGTTAATCGTATTATTGATGTAGATAGGGGGTCTGTTCATGCTGCCGTGCCCATGTTTGCTGTCTCCCCTGGGGGGGGGGGATCCTCTGATTCCCCCAGCTCCAGCGCTCCGGGACCCCCGCCTCTGTCCCACCAGCGAACATCACTCCTGACAACACAACAAGGAATCCCTGCATGGTGACGTCCCCTACCCACCCACCCTCCCATCCACCGATGCCAACACCGAACGCCAAGACCACCCCTGGTGGTGCGACTCCCCCCTTGCTTCGCGACAGACCTGCTGGAGGCTGGGGTTGTCTGTCACGTCGTGTGTCCCCCCCGTTCTAGGGGTAGAGAGTTGCATTCCACACTCGTAAAATACGCCCGCATATATGCACATGGGTGTGTGTGTGTGTGTTGATGGGATGGGAGGTGTGATTGGTTGTGTGCCGAGGCTATTTTAAGTCAACTAAAGATCTTAAGATGTATTCTTGAGAAAAGGAAGCGATATTTTGGACCAGATATATCTTGATCTTTGCACCGACTGGCTGGCAAAAGGGAGGCGTTGTTCCGTGCTACATGCTAACCACAGGCTACATAACCGCAACAAGCTACATGCCAGGTTGATGCTATATGCCAGCTGAAGGCAACATGGGCCGTGCACGCTATAGGCTACATGCCAGCTATATGCTACATGCCTACTGCATGGCAGCTACATGTTCCATGCCTCCACTGCCTCTCGTGTGTCTGAGCGCTTCAGTGGTGATGTCAGGGGGCGTGTGTTTCAGGAACGCGGCATTCTGGGGTTCTCTTTGGGGCTGGGGGGTTTGGGGGGGGGGTTAGCTACTGGCCTCGTCCATCATCGCCACGGAGCCATCAGCTGTAACACACACCGGCTGACCCGGGCCCAGGGGCCCTCCTCGCTGACCAGAGAGGGGCCGGGCTCCCTCACATTCTAATTTACAAACACACACATGTGTACACACACACGCGCACATGTGTGTACACACACACACACACACACACACACACACACTAACAAACACACACACCACACAGACAACCACAATGTGCTAATATAATAATAAGTCATCTAATAAAAATCAATCATATTAATAGGATTATGTCTTCCACATAAATTATTTATTCCAAAAATAATGTGAGAAAATAATACAGATAACAAATTTAACTAACAATTAAGTAAAATATGATGTATGTTGTATGGATGTATGTTGACTTTTCCTCCAACGATCTGTAGCCTACAAGGAGTAGGCTCAACCCTGGGAACTGATCGAGTGTGAATCTCCTGCTGCAGTCACTCATCAGTTAAACCCGGCCCCACCCAGTTGGGACACCTGTGATCGATAATTTAATCGTAATGCTCTTTACATACGGCCTATCGGAGCGGACGTAAACATCCAGCCTGACCCTCAACTCCAGGAGACCTGACAGCGTCACCAACACAGCCTAGCATTCAGGGGCAAGGCCCACGCTACACACAAACCATTTCCCTATCTGTCCCGGGACGACTGTCACAATCTGTCCGGTGTTCTGTCGTCAAAGACATGACGGTGGCCGTCAGTCACCCCCTGCCATTAGCCACTTAAACACAAAGAGCCTAGGGGCCTGTCCATTACCGTGTGTGTGTGTGTGTGTGTGTGTGTGTGTGTGTGTGTGTGTGTGTGTGTGTGTGTGTGTGTGTGTGTTAGTGTGTGTGCACACACACGTGCCAAGCAAATAACCATTTTCTGAGTGTGAAAGGGAGGCCCCGGAAGGTTAAGTGTTTGGATCCTTGAAGGGCGTAGCAGGGTTTCACCAGGGGACCTGAACCCTGCCCCTACTGATCCATGTCAGGACCCCAGAGCGTCCAGGCGGTACCCACGAGACAAAACAAGAGGTGTGTGTGTGATTGTGTCGGTGAGCAAAAGTGTGCGTGCGTGTGTGCGTGTGTGCGTGTGTGTGTGTGTGTGTGTGTGTGTGTGTGTGTGTGTGTGTGTGTGTGTGTGTGTGTGTGTGTGGAAAGGAGAAAGTGGGAAGGGGGATTGTGGGCTGGTGAGTGTGTGTGAAAGGGGGGGGGGGGGGGGGGGGACGTGTTGAGGTTAGGGTAGCAGAGGAGCAGGTGTACTAGGGCAGATGTATGTTGGGCCGAGTGTTTATTTCACCATAATGAGTGACGGATTGGAGACATATGCTCGACCTGATGATGTATCCATCACCACTCACACAAACAAACACACATGGAGAAACATGCTCTGCACGACTTTCCTGTCTCCCTCCCTCAAACTCTCTATCTACAAGATTCCCCCTCTCCCATCCGCAACACTATGACTCTCTCTCTCCCTCTCTCTCTCCCCCGCTCTCTCTCTCTCTCTCTCTCTTTCTCTCCCCCGCTCTCTCTCTCTCTCTCTCTCTCTCTCTCTCTCTCTCTCTCTCTCTCTCTCTCTCTCTCTCTCTCTCTCTCTCTCTCTCTCTCTCTCTCTCTCTCTCTCTCTCTCTCTCTCTCTCTCTCTCTCTCCCCCTCATAGGTCCCTGGTGAGGGTTTGGTAGCAGTTACTGGCCTGGTAGAGAAGTACAGTTCGGTCCACATCCATCATGCTGAAGATTCTCTGGACCCAGTGAGTGATTGAGCCCCAGGCGTGACTCTGGGCGGGGGGGGGGGGGAGGAGCAGAGGGTTGCGGGGTGGCGTGTCCGGGGGACCAAGGGTGGGTAGGGGGTGGGGGGCACTGAGTGAGAGACATGGGGGTGACTTACAGCCCCGACGGGAGACAGGCGAGCACCATGAATAAGTCAGAGAGTTAAAAGAGGAGGGGGGAGAGGAAGAGAGGGGAAGAATTAGAAACAGAAGATAAGTAAAGAGGAGAGAAAACAAGAGGACAAGAGAGGTGAGGATGGGAGAGGAAAGACTGGGATAGGGAAGAGGGCAGAGGACATGAGGGGAAGAGGAGAGGGAAGAGGAGAACGGAGGAAGGAGAACAAATGGAGGAGAAGAGAAGCCGGGAATTAAACATTAAACAAGAGGGGAAAAGTGGGGAGGAGAGAAGAGAAGAGAGGAGTGGGTAAGGAGAGAGAAGAGGAGATTGGCGAGAGGATCAATGAAATGAGAAGAAAAGAGAGGAGATGGGGCAGAAGAGAGGAGTGGAAGGGGAAAGGAAGAAGGGGAAGGAAAAAGAGACACCGGCAAGGTGTGAGGAATGGGAAGGGAGAACTGAGAAGAAGAGGGAGGGGACTATTTTCAGTGTTTCTGTACTCTTTTCAAATGCCAGACCAGGCCTCTACAAGAATAACACATGCATAAAAATAAACTATACATAGATAATGTGGACAGAATAGGGTCAGGAAAATAGCCCGATAACATTACAGCCAGGGGGTTGTATGTCCACACGAGCGCATAGCTGTACAGGAGGAGACCTTTGACCATCTGTCTGACCACTCACTCCTTCCCTCACTTCCAGTAAACACAGAACCACATTTACATGGGGTGAGGTTAAGGGGTTCAGAGGTCACAGGTGGGGGGTCAGGAAGGATATAGTAGTGGTATTGGGGGTGGTGGGAGGAGGGGGGGGAAGGTTGAAGGCGCGACGAGGGGACAGTCATGCTCCTTGTCGGCTCGCTCGCGCTAATTTGGTTTGGGGAAGAGAGGAGGATGGGCGGGTGGATTGAGGGTGTCTGCTCCTCTCCCCTTTCAAACCCTTTAAAAGACAAGCCCACACTAACTCTCCCCCCATGCTTCTATCTCTTCAATCACAGCTCTCACCTTTTCCTCTCCTCCTCCTTCACTTCTCTCAACTGCTCTCCTCCCCTTCTCCGCAAAACAGAGCTAGCCCCCCATTCCTGTTCCCCATGTCTACAGAGAAGCGTAACTAAATTAGACTCATCTTCTGGAGATTATTCCCATGATGCACTGCTCTTAACCGTCTCCGTCTTAACACCTTAAAACTCCAGATTAACTTTAGCACCTCTCTAATGCACCATGGGAAATAAACTCCATGAAAATTCCTCATATCACCAGACCCAACAATTCTCCTTGGGTCCCACCACCTTCACCCATCAGCCAACACACCCATACCTGCATCCCTCCCTGGTTCCCACAGGGGCAGAGTGGGTACAGCTGCCAGCATCTAATTGGTCCCTTTGGGTCAGGGGGGGCGGAGCTGGCACCACCAGCCTGATAAAATGCTGAGGGTGACCAGGAGGAAGTGGGCATCTGCTTGGAGAGGGCCGCTGGCCCAAGCCCTGACTGAGGCAGATGTAGCGGCCAAGGTCGCTCAAAGTCAGCGCGTAGCGCGGCGGGAACGTGGTGCAAAACCGCCGTCTCAACACAGTGATGTCAGCAACACTTCAGGCCATTTACGCAGATATTAATACACCTGTAAATGTATGTATTGGCCCGCGTGGATGGCATCACAGATTGGTAAGGGGGTGGCACGGTGTGAAAGTTAAGGAACACATCTTGATGGTACCGAACTGCTCTAAAAATGAACACATACAACCTATTTCCTTAAATGTCATTGAGTCGCTTTGGATAAAAGCCTCTGCTAAATGACTACATAATAAATAGTAGCAACATATAAATCCCTCCACCTATTCATTCATTTATATAAATGCTACCAACAACAGAGATCTGTTTGTGAATCCCATTGGCAAGATAAACCAATGAACAGGAATCAACTTAACACCAAAGTCGAAGCCTTGGTTATGCCAACCAGATTCCCATGTGTGAGACACTAAAATAGCTCCCCCAGCATAAGTAACAACATGAGTGAGAGACAGATGAACAGACAGGGAGACAGAGGCAGTGAGACAGAGTGAGTGAGTGAGTGAGTGAGTGAGTGAGTGAGTGAGTGAGTGAGTGAGTGAGTGAGTGAGTGAGTGAGTGAGTGAGTGAGTGAGTGAGTGAGTGAGTGAGTGAGTGAGTGAGTGAGTGAGTGAGTGAGTGAGTGAGTCTCTATAAAGCTGCCAAAACTAAAACGGACACACACTGGGGTTAGTGGCATCAAAAATAAAATATCTGAAGTAGAATGTATTGTTACATTCATGTATGTGAGACACAGTAATGTAGCCATTTAGGATGTGAATACATGTCTAGCCTTATGTTTTGTTTTTGAATACATTTACTCTTTTACCATTTAGTGATTAGTAGACACTTTTATCCAAAGCAGAGGTTAGGGGCATCTTTCTCTAGGGTGATCACAGGATGGCTGGGTATCAAACCCAGCTCCTTAAGGCTGGGAGCCGACCACCCAACTTCTATTTATCCTGTAGGACCTAGGGCTGGTCTCTGCGCAGCATGTCTGGTCTGGGCTGGCATCACAAGGCCTTTCCATTACCTCCACTGGTTTATCTACAACAGTGGAGCCCCACTTGTTAATGACGCCCGTTTGCCAATCACTCCTGCATTACTGTCACCAAACAACTGGATCAATGATATCAGCATGCGTTGCCACGGAGACAGAGTGAGGGTATTTAACAGCTAACATCCCCTGCCCCAACACACACACACACACACATTCCCTCAACCCCATGTCAAGAGACAGGTGACAAATTGACCACACATGGGGTAAACATGCACACACACACACACACACACACACACACACACACACGGTGGGGACAGGAGACAAATTAACCACTTCCCACAGCACGTCGCAGGGGAGCAGGGACAGTAAACGACAAATGATCAATTTCACCTCCTTCAGGCAAGCCTACACACTATTAACCTGCACACACACACACACACACACACACACACACAGCCCGATGCACACAGTCAAACACACACACACACACGGATGCACACATACATAAATGGATCCACACAGACACACAAACAAAAACAGATGCGTTCCTCCCCATACACACAAACAAACACACTCTCTCACAAACACACGCATTCACAAGTGACAATAGGGCAAGCAGACACACACATACACACCACAAAAATGTAAATTCATGTATTCACACACTCAAAAACACACACACACACACACACACACACACAGTTGACCATGGGTATTTATTTAGGGGTGTGTTAATTAACCTGTCTGTTAAAACATCATTTGCAGGGTGCAGCTCGAGGGTGGAACACCCACGGGACCCTGCACGTCGCCGTGACAACGTGTGCCTCCTTGGGGGTTG
This sequence comes from Pollachius pollachius, assembly GCF_949987615.1. Taxonomy (NCBI): domain Eukaryota; kingdom Metazoa; phylum Chordata; class Actinopteri; order Gadiformes; family Gadidae; genus Pollachius; species Pollachius pollachius. The sequence goes on from NC_136940.1 coordinate 8,902,377, forward strand.
GGATGAGAGTACCCCCCACCCCCCACCCACAGTGTTTAACTGTGAAGCTAGCATGACAGAAGACAAACTAGCCATTTCCCCCACAGCAGTCACCAGGGACAGCACAAAATGAACTGCCTTAGATCAATAGTACTCTCTTCTCTCCCTCTCTCTGTCATTAATGCCCGTCTCTCGCTCTTCCCTCCCTCCCACTGGCTCTCTCTCTCTGCCTCCCGCTCTCTCTCTCTGTCGCTAATGCCCGACTCAGACACAGAGAGACAAACAGTGTGGGCCACAGAGAAACAAGCCTAACTGTAAAACTGGTGTGTAAATGGCCTAACAAGTGGCCACTCAAAGCGCTTTACCATATGGCCCAACATTAACCCATTCATGTACACATTCTCACACCGAGGGCGGTTTCAACCATGCAAGGCGACAGCCAGCTCGTCGGGAGCAGTTAGGGTTAGGTATCTTGCTCAGGGACAACTCGACACTCAACTCGACACAGCTAGCAGGAGCTGGGGATCAAACTAGCAACCTTCCAGTTACCAGCCAACCTGCTCTTTCTCCTGAGCCACATGCCTGCGTGTGTCACTGTGTGCATCTGCTGCATGCGCGTGTTTGTGTGTTTATGTGTGCGTGTATGTTGGCCATCAGATTGCCGTCTGTCTGTTAGCAAGTCAAAGTTGCGCAACATTAGCAGCTATTTACTCTTACTAATTATTACTGTAGCAGACGCCAATATCCAAATAGTGAATTCAGATAAATGTCATTAAGGAGCAGATAGGGATTACACATGCTGACCAAAGATGCTTTCAAGTTAGGCTGCGGGCATAGGGGATTGAACCCAGAATCTTGGATCCTTGAACACCCTACCCACTATGCTAACATGCCATGTCTTCCTCTTGAACAGATGTCATGTTGGTCATTCAATGTTACCATCATTTTACACCCACACGTAAAGAAACCAATCAGAGACGCATTGTATTTTAAAGTAGATGTTAAATTAACCTGCTTTAATGGACCATTTTAAATTCAATGAACATAAACGTTGAAATTGCTCAGCATGGATGATGTCACTAGCACTGCTGGTTAAGGCACTATGCATTAACAAGCTGGGACTATGGGAACAAACCTCAGATTGTAGACAACCAGTGGTTTTATTATTATACTTTGCTGCTGGATGTGTTCATGGTCATCTACACATCATTCCATCCCTGTTTTACACAAGGACAGTAAAGTTCACCACCAATTTTAACAAGCACCACACGCAAACATGCAACAGCCCCCTCTATAGCTTATCGCTGGTACTGCAGGCAATGGGCAGCACTCCAAGTGAAACAGGGGGGGTGTGGGGTGTATGTTCGTAATCTAGGCCTGGCAGAACACCCTGACCCAGTGTAGGGTGTGTATTAATAGTGACGCGCCTTATTCTACGTTTTCTGGTCGAGGTTCTTCACGTGCAAGCGAACCCCCCCCCCCCCCCCCCCCCATCCACCCGACGCTGAGCCTTCCTGCGCAACCCATGGTGCCAGAGAGTGTTGGGGAGGGAGGGTGGGAGTGGGTGCTAGGGTCACCGGAGGCCTGGGTAAACCAGGATGTTAACAGTCCATCAAAATGCTGAAAGCGTCTCCAGTAAACCCCTACCTGCTCCTCAATGACACGGCTCAGATTCCACTGCAAGTTGTGTTGGATAAAAGAGTCTGCTAACTCATTAAATGTTAAACAGCATGGCACTCTATATACAGTTATACATTTGGGATTATTATCTGAAACTTATGACATTTATTTATGATTATATATCTATATCTCTAATATCTATCTATTTATATCTATCTATCTGTCTATATCTATCTGTCTATATCTATCCGTCTATGTCTATGTCTATATCTATATCTTTATAGATATAACTGCCTTTATCTCTTTCTATAAAAACATAGATCTGGACAAGAATGGATAACCACGGTGCAGAAAGTATGCATCTACCGGCCGCCGAGTGATGTAGCCACGATGAGGTGAAATGCATTTTGGGTGGCATCGGGGCCTTCCAGTACCGAGGCAGCAGTTTGGCAATGTGATGAGCGCAGTGTCGCTTTTAAACTGTGAATACGTCAGGGACGATGAACACATCCATCATCAGGGCACTGGCAGGCTCTACCAGGGTATTAATAATATTGCCACTAGCCAGCCCAGCTGGTACAGTAGAAGGCCTCGCGACGGCCTGACACAGACTGGCACACAAGCCACTGGCAACAAGCAACCGGTTTCCCTGCCAACTCCACCATAATGTAATAATAACAATAATAATATGCTGGGCCACACAGCTGACAAAATGGACCAGCCCCAGAGATGGGCATCCATGCCATAGTGTATTGTAAGACGAAAGCTAGTATGCTAAGGTGCTAGCTGAAGAGACACTTGATATAACAATCACTATGTTTAGTCTGCTATTCGGGGGAGCAGGGTAATCAGACATGCACGTGTGCACATGCACACAAAACACCCACAAGCACACGCACACAATCATATGCAATCAGGGAACACACACACACAGACCATGTAAATAAAACCAGAGATGTGTTCAACACTCCATTGCAACTCTGCACACACACACACACACACACACACACACACACACACACACACACAGTTCAATTTCACTACAATTTGAGTACTCAATAACTCTGCCTGTGTTCAGAGCGAATCTCACTAATTAAATAAGTTAATCATTAATTATTTAGCCAGAGAGAGACCCTTGACGGTGTGTGTGTGTGTGTGTGTGTGTGAGAAGGGGGATTATGGAGCTGTAAAATACCCCCCCCCCCCCACACCCCTCTAGCATGGCTAATCAATACAGGCCTGCTGGAATTAGTGGTTATCTTAAAGTCCCTAACAAAACCAAGCTTACAGACACAACAACAACAACCATATATTGTTTAACATGTACACACATATACATACCAAACAACACCACACTAATCACAGACACACAACCATTACAGGTGTCACTGTGTACGTGTGTATTTACATACATTCATATCAACATATTTCTGTGTGTGTGTGTGTGTGTGAGTGTGTGTGTGTGTGTGTGCAAAGCTGTAGTTACAGTGAAAAGATATTGAGATGAGCAATGCAAAGAAATAGGCCGTTAAAAGCGACGGAGAGATCGAGGGAGAGAGAGAAGGAGAGAGTAGGAGAGAGAGCGAGAGCGAGAGAGAGAGAGCAAGAGCGAATGAAACATGTAAGAGATACTGACAACAGCTCTCCATCATTCAATCATCACATTTACACCTGTCTGTCCCCTCCCTGTCTGTCTGTCTGTCTAGCCTCTTCCTCTTCTGGCGGCTGTCCTTCTGTCGCCTCCCCTATTGGGGGGTTTGTCCATATGTCTGTTGTTCTCTCTCTACTGGGAGGTCTGTCTGTCTGTCTATCTGTCTGCCTGCCTGCCTGCCTGTCTCACACAGACGGAACAGAGATAGTGAGAGTTGAAGGGTTGGGGGTGAATAATGGATGACTACCGGGGAGTGTGGGATGCCAGACGTGCCAGCCTCAAAGTGAGGGGCCCCCCAAGACCCTAAAGAAAACATTAAAGTTAACTAGCTATGTGCAGGGCTGATGGTAGGTTAATCACTCCACTAAACTATGACCTTTCAGCCCACCATACCCAGCACACTAGTAGAAATTCACCAGCAGGGGTTCAGGGATTCAGCCGAACGTTTGAGCTGGTGAAGGTTTTGGGTTTGAGTGTGTTTGTTCTGATAGAGACAAATGTCTGAATACGTGCATGTGTATGCAGACACACACGCATGTGTGCGTGTGCATGCATGTTTGTGCATATGTGTGCGTGATCGTGAGTGTGCTTGTGAGTGTGCGTGTGAGACAAGGGGTTAAGGGGAAGTGGTAATGGGGTCCTTGATGAATAGCTTCTCCGGGACAAGAATAGCACAGGAGGGGTGGGGGTCGGGTGTCCCGGGGACTGAAATGGAAAGTTTGGGAGGTGGGACAGAAACCTGTCCTCCCCCCCCCCCCCCCCCCCCCCCCCAGATTAGAGGGTCAAGTTTCCCTGGAGACTCCCAGAGCTGGAACCAAGATCTAGGGGGTGAGGAAGAAGACTGCAGGACAACAGAGCAGACCAGGAGGAGCAGACCAGGAGGAGCTGACCAGGGATTCGTTGCTCTGATATTCATAAAACCGGACTGTTGACCCAATATGCCTGTTGTGGTCAGATGGCCCCACAGGTCCTGGCCTGTGATTGGCTCCTTCACCCCACAACCAAGACCTGCAGCCCATCTGCCAATCAGAGGAATTCACTCATTTTTACTATGCCAACAGGAGACCCACAGTTATTACCGGCTGTGGATATATATTATATATAGGACGATGATACGATTGATACAGCCATCACAATTATAACAACCAAAATATCCGTTGTTTTATTCAGCTTTACGACGTATATTGTTGTATAACAAACAATGAATCCAAAGATTCCTGCAATTGTCTCACTCAATACCAAAACTTAAAAGAGATTATAGGTGGCATGGCATATCAAGGTTCCTTTTTAAATGGTTGTAAACCATGTTTGGGCCTTATTAATTTGTCATTACAGACAAATATTGAGATAAGTACTATATAAACAATATTGTAAAAAAGAAAATGTATATATATATATATATATATATATATATATATATATGTATTTATTTATAAATAAACTTGAATACTGCCTGGAAATCAAAGATAATAGCAGTATAAAACTTCTCTGACGTCATCGCTGCTGTCCAGCGACCTCAGGTTACCGTCCACGCCATGCTCCCCGCCAAGCCCCTCCCTCCTGGCCCATCACTCTGTCACCCAATCCCTGAGGAACTCTGACATGTGCCCCTGCATGTGTGGGTGTGGGGGGATGCCTAATAATTAACATACCTCGCACTCCCCTGACAACGTGCTCAACTTCCCACGCAAGACTCCAGCTCCTGGCATTATTACCATAACACGTCAGAGAGTGTGTGTCTGTGTGTGTGCGTGCGCGTGTGTGTGTGTGAGCGTGTGTCCCCGCGCGCGTGTGTGTGTCTGTCTGTCTGTGTGTGCGTGTGTGTTCCTTTACGTGCATGGCATGCGTCCACATGTGTTTGTGTGTTGGTTACAGGATAGGTGCCAGCATGCTATCTCCCTGACAGGAGAACAGATTTATAGCACTGTTTGTAATAATGGCCGCCCTGACTGTCCCTTCACCAACACACTAATGGCCGCCCTGACTGTTCCTTCACCACACACACACACACACACACACACACACACACACACACACACACACACACACACACACACTCTGAGTTATACATTCTAATATCAGACTTCCCAGTGAGAGGAGTCTTTATTTTGCTTTTTGGCCATTTTGTCCCTCACCATTAATTACAAATGGAGCCACTCAAATAATGATCTGATCTGAAATAAGGTCACACGTTTTAAAATAAGGTTTTTTGGCTTGGGCCGTGGTTGCTAGGTCGTCTGGTCTAGTCTTTATATGGCGCAGTCCATGGCTAGGCCAGTAACCCTACTTGACACCCGCCTGCCCTGCCATGTATGCTCCAATAATTAGTGGGTCGGGGCGCATCCTGTTAGCCAACTGATTTATTCAGCCCGCCTGGCACATGGATCACTCCTATGGATAGCAAGAAAACATTTACCTCCTTAACTGGGAACAGGGTCGCAGCCATTCCAGGATCAGCTTTCTGGAACCAATAGTATTGATTACACATTTCAACACCTGCCCTTCAACTGCTCTCGCGGAGCTCGGGGCACACGCACACACACACGCAGGCACCACACTCACCTAAACACTCACCCCTCCCCCGCCCACACACACACACACAGGCCTGCGCATGCACACACACACACACACACAGGTCTGCGTGTGCACAAACACACACACACAGTGGCCTGCGTGTTCGCACGCACACACACACACACACACACACACACAGTGGCCTGCGTGCGCACACACACACACACACACACAGTGGCCTGCCTGCGTGCGCACACACACACAAACACACACACAGTGGCCTGTGTGCGCACACACACACACACACACTCACACACACACATACACACTTCATCGTAATCAACATAACACATCAAACTGGAGCTAAACATGCAATCAAAGAATAAAATATGAAGCAGTAAGGGTACAGTACATAATCAAGTCTCTCTGAAGTCAACATCGGCTGTGGTACGGTGCTCACGGTGGACATGGGTGGTCAGAGATAACCCCCACCTCAAACACCCTCACACACACACACTGGTCTTGTCTGTCAGAAGTGTAATTAAGGCACCCTGACAGTTTGAAGAGCGTTAGGGGATGAAAGAGGGGTCCCTCTGCACTAATTAAGAGGGCAGCGCTGATTGGGCTACGAGAGAAAAAAAAAGACATGATGTCTTCCTCCTGGGACGATTCAGCATAAACAGAACCCTGATCCGGTTCTGGCGAGTGTAAACTCAGCTGATGTAGGCGGATTTGTCCTTTTAACCAAGTTGACAAAATGTATTGTGCCAAGAGAAAAGAAATCTCTTTCATGCAATACCAAATCAATGCCTTTTTTTTATTTTGATCAATGAGGGGAATCCAACCCAGTGTGAAGCATTTAGAATCATGTTCCCATGGGTTTATATTGGTTAAAGAGATTCAAACTTAACTGTATTTATTTAACTTAAAAGATATATGAGGGGGAAAGACAGAGAGATGAGGTCAGATACAGTGACAGAGAGCAGGAGAGTGACGACAGATTGAGAGAGAGAGAGAAAGTGAGAAGGGGGGGGAGAGAGAGGGAGTGAGAGTTTGAGAGAGTGAGAAGGAGAAGACAGCAGGAGAAAGAGAAAACAGTAGTCCACCTGTTTGACACAGAGGGCCTGAGAAAGTGCAGAGGAATGAGCAGAATGTGTGTGTGTGTGTGTGTGTGTGTGTGTGTGTGTGTGTGTGTGTGTGTGTGTGTGTGTGTGTGTGTGTGTGTGTGTGTGTGTGTGTGTGTGTGTGTGTGTGCAGAGACATTTGTAAAGCGGCATTTAGGAGAGCAGCTGACAGCAGTGACATGCACACAAATACATGTGGTGCGCACACGAAAGCCATCCGGCACACACACACACACACACGCACCCACACAACTATTATAATAATTTGCGGCCAATAAAAGGTATGCAGAAAGATAAGTGTTCAAAAGCGGAAGAGGGCGGGTGACGCGGGCCATGAACATAGCAACGTCAGCTGTGCACTACGGCGGCCAAGGAAATAGTAGAATGATTTAAGATCCACGCTTCCCATAAAATGGATGTTTGTATACTGGCATAGGAAAGAAAACACCAAATTACAGGAAAGTAGAGTCGATTAGATGAGTAGAGTGGGGTAGATTAGAGTATAGTTGGGTAGAGTAGAGTATAGTAGAAAGTGTCAGATGCTTAGAGTAGGGTGTTTGTAGAGAGTACAGTACGTAAGAGTAGAGCAGAATGCAGAAGAGAATAGCCGATTAGAGTTTAGTAGAGTGCAGTTGACTAGTAAAAGGAAAGTGAAAGGAGAACATAGCAAGAGAAGAAAAAGAGAAGAGAGGAAAGGAGGTAGATGGAACATGACAGGTCAAGAGAAAGGAAATGGAAGGAGCAAAGAAGATAGGGGAGGAGAGGAGGAGAGAAGAGGGTGGGAGAAGGGAGGGAAGAGAAGAGAAGTGGAAAGGGGAGAGGGTATAGGGGATAAGGAGAGAGGAGGAGGAGAGGATGAGTAGAGAAGAGACAAGATGAGATCAGTGAGGAGGAAAACATGAGGAGAGAAGAGACAGAGGACAACAGGAGAGAGTGGAGGAGACGATGAGGAGAGAAGAGAGAGGATATAAATCGAGAGAGGAGAAGTAAGTAGAGGAGAGGGGCTAAGAGGAAACAGAGGGGATAAAAGGAGACAAGGAGATGAGGAGAGGTCAAGGCTGTAGGGGTTGAATAAAGAGTGATAGAAACAGGAACCCCTGTGAACCAGTTAGTAAACTCAGGGCAGACTGGCGCCTAGCGAGGTCAAACTGGGCCTGGGCGTTCCAACAGGTCCCCTGTCGTGTTCTGGAAGATGCCCTGGGCTTAAGCTCCGCTGAGGGACCAATCATAAACATAGGACAAACATACACCCACTATGGACTCTCAATTTTTCTTCAACCAACACTAGTTAGCTTAGTTTAATTAGCAAGAATTGATGATGAATTGATTTTTTTATCCACACACAAAGCTAATACTGACTCACTTTTTAACAAGTGCAAATAAATCCATTACGTTTCCACTGAATAGGGTAAAAAAATATAGGAGGCCTTTCTCAAAATACACAATGAATATGATCCGTCAATATTTCAGACACTAAATTGATTCAGTTCAAAATAAATACAGACAAGACTGTCTGCAGACCTGATATGAGAAGGATGCGTTTGTGACCACCTTTGCATTGATGTATTTTCAAATGTGTCCATATGATATTTAATCTTACACCAAGGAAGGTTTGAAATCTCTCCACTGTGCGTCCTTACAAGTGTTCAAATTGAAATGTTTAGGCCTTCTCTTCCAGTGTTGATATTTTCCATGATATTTCAATCTCACACTTATTTTTATGAAAAGTATAATTTGAGTGAAGGACAACGAGAGTGAGCCATGCAATGGTGACATTTCAAACCTAAAATAAATAGTTTCCAATAAAATGTAACTATTTGTATTCTCCCTCATTAACTTCACCTCGAGATTGCCCTATGCCGCACTAAAACCACAGGAATGGTGCAACATATAAATACTTTTCTTTTAATTAGTTATTTTAAACTTAGATAGCAGCAGATATCCTTTCAGACTTAGCAGGGCTGGTCCGGGGGGCCGTGAGATTTATTGCCATTTAAATGGAGACAGGGAATCCGAGCGGTTAGGTTGCCAAGCATCTGCCACGCAAAGCCCCGAAACTAGATCCCCTCATCCCCACCTCGCTGCTCTGGTCCCGGGGCGCTGTTCTGAGGCTGAACCCTGTGCTCCGGGAGAATGCCGTCCACAATGATCCCCCTTACACGCCTAGCGTCGTGTGCTTGTTTGGCTATTTTAGCGTTTATGCATTTATGGAAGAGTATGGACTGTGGTCGGTGATGGTTGACACAGTGATTTAAGACTCATCGCCTCAACGGTAACAGATCCTCCAAGGAGGGGGGATAGGTGTGTGTGTGTGTGTGTGTGTGTGTGTGTGTGTGTGTGTGTGTGTGTGTAGGAGGGGAGAGGGGAAGGTTAACTAAGGCTGGCAAAAGAAGAGGAGGGAGAGGGAGGGGTCGTGTACCAATGCAACAAACACATTCTGGCCTTGAGGTGTGTGTGTGTGTGTGTGTGTGTGTGTGTGTGTGTGTGTGTGTGTGTGTGTGTGTGTGTGTGTGTGTGTGTGTGTGTGTGTGTGTGTGTGTGTGTGTGTGTGTGTGTGTGTGTGTGTGTGTGTGTGTGAAAAATGGATCCTGGGAAGATTAAGGTAAACAGAGCAGTGGACCAACTGACAACAAATCCACCAATAAAAAGTCCAGCTCTCGTAAACAATGAGATGCGACCACTCCCCCCCTGCAGTCCATGTACACATTGAGACCCAACAGCTGCCTATCCTTAAAGACCATTAGGATGAGAGCGAGAGTGACAGAGAGACAAGGCAAAAGAGAAAGGGGAAAAAAATATGAAACTAACAAAGATGGCAATGAGAAAGAGAAAGCAGTATAGATAAATAATTAGAGAAATAAGCCGAAGATATAAAGATACACAGAGGAAGAGATAGAGGAGGAAAATGGAACTGAAAGAGAGGTAGATAGAGTGCGATAGAATAAAGAGGGGTGCATAGAGAGAGGGAGTATAGAGAGAGAAAGCTTAGGGGGGCAGAGAGATAAAGAATACACTTTATGAAGAGAAAATAATAGAAACAAAGCAAGAGAGATGGAGAGGGCAAAAGAGAGAGCGATAGAGCTCTGTAAAGAGACGGAAAAATAGAGCTACCAAGACAGAAAGAAAGAGAGAAAGGAAGAAAGGGGGAAATAAATAGAGAGAGACATAGCGAGAGAGACCATAAAGAGAGAGACAGAGAGATGGCTGAAGAAAGCAAGAGTGAGAGAATGAGTAAGATATAAAGAAGAGACAGAGAAAGAGGGAGGGGGAAAAAGTGAGCGATAAAGAGGGGCAAGGGAGAGAAAGAGACCTAGAGAGAGATAAAAAGAGACCTAGAAAGAGATAAAGAGAGACCTAGAGAGAGATGTAGACCCTGAAGGAGCTCAGCTCAGCACTCCTCCGCGCCGCGCTCGCCCCTGCCTGGCGTTTATCCGCTTTATTAGGTTATCTGGCCTCTACGGCTGTCTCCCAGTGCCAACACACACACACACACACAAACACCCACACCCACACACACACACACACACACACACACACACACTTCTCGATTCATTACGGCCCTAACTGCTCACTTATGTTTATGCCCTCTTTAAATTAAACCGCAGATAACTAAGCACCTAAATGACTGGACTGGAGGGAGGGAGGGGGGCGGGGATGGCTAGAGAGAGAGGGGGGACAGAAAGAGAAGGGAAGATGGGGGGAGAGAGAGAAAGGCCGGTCGTTAAGCAGGGAATAAGGAGAAATTGTTTGCGAGTGTATTATCATGCATGTGTGGCTTTAACTCTGCTGTGTGTGTGTGTGTGTGTGTGTGTGTGTGTGTGTGTGTGTGTGTGTGTGTGTGTGTGTGTGATAGAAAGATGGCATAAGGTTGGATTTTAACGGTCTCATCTATAGCACTCTGCTTCCCATCATTAGTAATTCAATTTGCTCTTTATTAGTGTCTGTTATCAGTGGCCAGCCACTAGCTCCCGGCTGCCGCTGCCGCTGCCTGCTCCTCCCCTCACTCCTCCTTTCCCAGTTCACCTCTCCCCCCTCCTAGTCCACTTCTCCTCCCCTCTCAGTCCCCCTCACCCAATTCACCTCTCCCCCTTCCCCATCCACCTCTCCTCCCCTCTTAGTCTGCCTCTCCCAATTCACCTCACCCCCTCCCTCTCCACCTCTCCTCCCCTCCCTATCCCCCTCTCCTCCCCTCTCAGTCCACTTCTCCTCCCCTCTCAGTCACTACTCCCCTATCACTCCACCTCACCTCCCCTTTCAGTCCCCCTCTCCTTCCTCTCAGTCCCCCTCTCCTTCCCTTTACTCCTCCTCTACTCCCCTCTCAGTAACCTCCACCTCCCTTTAACGCCTCCTGTCCTCCCCTCTCTGTCCACCTCTCCTCCCCTCTCAGTCCAGGTTTCCTCCTCACCCTCACTCCGCCTTTTCGTCCTCCTTCTCCCCTCTCATTCCCCTTCCAGTCTCACTACACACATCCACCTCCCCTCTCACTCCACAACTCCTCCTCCTCCTTTACCTCTACCTCCCCACTAAATCTGCATCCTCTCCTCCTCACCCCAAACCTCCTCCTCTAACTCCTCTACCTCCTCCTTTACTCTTCTACCTGCACCATAGTCCCTTCTCAGCTCCTCACAGCACGGTGAGCTCATGAAACAAAATCATTAAAGAATGCAACAAAAAAATGTATCCTGATCCAATCACGTCTCTTGTACGATGCATCCCACCCTCAATTTGTATTTGGAAATAAAGCAACAAAATGAGATACGGTCAGAATGGCATTTCTTTTCATCTTTAACTGATGTGATATCATGTCTGTCTACTGGCCACTTGCTACACTCCCACACACTAGGTGTCTACCTCCAGGTTGATGTGAACCTGTGTCTGGTTCTTTAGGGTGCTAGGGGTGTAGTCAAAGCTCATTTCAACATTTAACCAGGAACCTTTGAGATTGTAGCGCTGGAGAACTAGATGAGAAACCCTTAACCTTGTAATTTGGGTTATCAAAAATTATATGTTTCATAAGAAAACCTATGAAGAACAGTTCTAGTCAGGGGTAGCACACTTACAACAAACTTGAGAGACTTTGTGTTTGTGTGTGTGTTAAATAAATGGAGAAGGTAAGTGCGAGTGTGGTGCAGACAGGCGGATAGACACGGGCCGCATTGGAGAGAATAAAAGCCTCATGCTAACAGTGATGGCTTCGCTAATGTCTTCTGACTCCATTGACTGGGAGGAGATTACACCCTTGGTGGACGAGAGAGAGAGAGAGAGAGAGAGAGAGAGAGAGAGAGAGAGAGAGAGAGAGAGAGAGAGAGAGAGAGAGAGAGAGAGAGAGAGAGAGAGAGAGAGAGAGAGAAGGAAGCTAGGAACACAGAATGACCCCGGGAGGGGGGGAGGGGCGATGGAGAGAGAGAGAAGAGAACAACAGTGATTGCTTTCCATCGGGTAAGGCCTATATTCTACAGTTCGTTAAAACAATCCAATTTGCAAGAGGATAATTATGCATTAGCTGTTGTTTTTATCTGGCGGCGGGAGGAGCGGTGCCACAGCTTGATAGCGCCAGCCCACTCTGCCGCCCTCCCCTCCCCTGCAAATTAACCACTATCGGCACTTGTTCACCATCACGGCTGGATTGGGCAATCAATTAACCCTCTCCACCCCCACCCGCCTGTACCACCTCCCCCTGACAGCCAGCCACAAAACGACCCTCTGAGACACACTCGTGCACACACACACACACACTCACATCTCATGCACATACATGCACACACAGCTGCTGCTGCTGCCCAGGGTCCACTGGAAACGGCAGCGAGCAGATGAAACAGGGGAAGTAAGGGGGAGAGGAGATGGGTTGGGTTGCACTGTACCATGTAATGTCGTTTTCCATCAAGGAGTGTTTGTTTGGGTGCTCATTTGAATAATCAGTCATGGCAATGAGTGATAAAGGCGAAAAACCCTGCTATGTGTATTTTTCTGCTATGTGTACAATTATAAAAAAAACAGATGTACAACGGTCTTAACTACAGTGCTGTACGTGATGCCGTCGGTTGACTTGGCGAAAGAGGTCCCAATGCATTGATGGAAAAATATGACTTTTCGGGTATGTTTATCATGTTATAACAACGACTCATTCCGTTTTCTTTTTTCATTGATGAAGACCCAGGAAGTTCAGTGTCAAGTTGTTTGGATGAGCGGTTCTTGAGGAAACGCCACACAGCAATACAGGCGGCCCAGCAATCGTCCCCGTTGCAAACAGGCACGTTTTGAAGGGGTACTGCACTAGTATAAACTAAACCAGAGAGAAAACAGTAAATAAAATCGGTCATCTTTGAACCGTCTACCTTTTCTGTGGGAGCCCGGCGAGAGGCGACGCAGTTTGTGTCTCCCGAAGGACACCAGCTCCTTGGGCAGTCCCTTCCTGACGGCCAGGGGGCCCCTTGTGGCTGGAGGAGCCCGTACCCGCACAGGGGTCCTGCTGCTCCAGACACCGGCCGGGGGACTGGTTCGCCTCTCAGACACACCGCCTGCCCCGCTGGGTGGCACAGGAGGAAAATATAGATAATCACATATAGATGGATAGAGAAATGCTTTTTATTGTGTGATAAAACAGCAATGTATTAAAACAAGAAGGATTTGTAAACTAGGAGGGATATACACATTTAAAACCTACTGGTTAAAGGCCCGTATATACAATAGGTGTTATATATAGGTGTATTTTTTATGAGCATTGTTTCCCAACCTTGGGGTCGGGACCCCACTTGGGGTGTCCTGAGGTCGAGGGAGAAGGCAACTTATGATGATGATCTATAGACATTTGATGATGCATTTTATATTAAATTTTCTTTATGTTAAGGATTTTAATGTTTCCATTATGTCATGTATATAGACAGAATAACACTTACATTTGTATGTAAGTCAACTTACATTTGCGTTCTGATGTATCTGCTACAGATGTCAAATAAAGAAATAAATAAACCCTATTTAACCATTGACTTGAGTAATGCTTTGCTGCCCCCTATTGACAAGATATAATATTTCCTCGACATGTGCATCCAAACTACAAAGAGGAGGTTTGAGGTATAATTTCAATTTGGATGCCTGTTTGAAATCAAAAGATAATGCTGGAATAAAAATAAAAGTCAAACAATAACCAAACACAACTACATTATAGCTAAAAGCAATATGAATTCAATGATATAGATGCAAGTACTCCTAACTTGTATTGTCGTACCTACATTGGTCCAAGTCTATAGTGGTTTCCATGAACCAAGTGTGTGGCGCCCTTAAAGAACGCCTGATATTTTGAACCTTAATCAATGACACCTCCTGTGTTTTATTACTTTATATAGACTATAGCCTATCTTTTTACAGGTGTAACATGGAATATCAACTCTTTTAATGCCCACCTGCCAGGGGGCTTGCGGATAATCTTCATCCTGCTGCGTAGCTTGAATCCCTCTGCCGATGTAGATGAGGATGAGGAGGGAGTTGACAGGGACGAAGGGAATCCAGGCGCTGATCCTACTCCCCCTCTAACCACTCTGGGGCATTTTTCCGAGGTCCACTGGAAGACGGTCGCACGTCGGGTCCCCGTGGCCCCAGTGGGACTCCTGCCGGCGGCCTTCCAGCGGTAACGACTGGTTGGGGTTCCGGCCCCAGGCCCCGATGCCCCTGCTGCTTTCCTGGTTCTCGCCCCAGGACTCTTCCTGGGGCCCTCTCCCTTACCCACGGCTTTCTTGGAGAGGACCAGGGCTTTGGGCGAGACGGCCTTCCGGATCAGCCTAGTCTGGCCCGGGGCTGATGAGGAGGAGGAGACCCATGTGTACTTTGAGGTCCTGTGGGCTCCTGTTGTCAGACTTGGCTTGGGGGACTGCTTCTTGGATGGGGCTCTCTTCACGCTCGCTGTGGATGGGCCTCTACTGGGAGTCCCAGTGTTTGAGACTGAAGAGGGGACAGAGACCGCGTGTTTGACCGTGGATAGAGGCAGGGGCCCACTCTGCTCGGGACCCACATCCAGCGTCTTCACCCAAGTGAACTTTGACCTTTTGACCGGAGCCTGGGCAGCCTGGGCAGCAAGGCCCCGGCTGGGCTGAGTGCTGGCGGTGAGGGGAGGAGGGTGAGGTCCACTGGGCTGTGCGGAGCACGATGAGGGGGCAAAATTAGAAGGGCCTGCCACTGACATGATTGCAGCCCGCTTATTCACAGGGCTCGTTTCAGTTGCCGGGCAAGACTTTGTCTGGAACTTCCGGACAGTGGAAAGCACTTTTGAAGAACCAGAAGCATTTTTCCCTTGGTCTAAGGATGCTCTCTCTGCGGTGTGGACTACAGGTTCTGCTTTAGCTATTCTGCTGGTAGCGGTGGTGTTCTTATCCCGTTTCTCTGTGGAACATTTAACACCCAGCAACGCATTGGCCCCTTTAAGTCTTGGGCTTGGATCTGGGCCTACCATCAGACACAGTGATGAAGATAAGGAAGAGGCAGAGGAAGAGCACCCCTGTCCAGTGGAAGTCTGTCCTTTCTTATTAAGAGAGTACTTCTTTCTCCAATTCGCACGAGACTGCGGGTTTCCCTCAACATGTGATGAGCCCCGACCCCTGCCGTTGTTCGCCACCATTCCCGCTGGATCCACAGAGTGAACTGGAGCAGGAGGGTTGTTGCCATGGACACGCTTGTGGTCGTTGATGAGATCTAAAGAAAAGCGAAGGCGACATTGACTGGCATACAAAAAAAAGAATATATGTATATATACAATTCCTTGCTGAATTAATCAGCAACTCTCAGAGGAAGTTGCCTTTGGTTTACTAGCACCTAACGCCAGCTATTGTAATTGACAGCTTATGGTTAGCAACCTCTTTTTAGACAGAGGAGTACTGTGTTAGGCAAATTCAAATGACAGCTAAAATAAAGGAAGTAAAACGACTGACTATGTTAACAGGGGACTGCACGAGAAATATGAATCCACAATAAAAGCAACTTACTTTGAAGAATTTCTATCTGCCTTTTCAACGCTTCTCTCTCTTCCATGTTGACGTCTTTCCGTGTCGTCATCGAGGAGCGACAGATCCCTCGCCGTCGACCTTGGTGAATGACGTAGAATGTTTACTTTGAACCACCGACCAATCAACGTTATGATTTGGGTGGGACGTCATTGAGTGGTTGTGTCCCTACGCCAGTATTTTTGTTTTTGTTCCGTCAGTGTAGTGTCAGATAAAACACTGAATATACCAAAATTAATCAACTGTGAGGGGGAAGTTAAAAGTGCACAGAAGAACGATTAATGCTAGGTAGTTTACAGTTTTACTCATATTCGTTTTTATAATCTTGTATTTTATGTATTTGTCTGTAGTGTTCTTGAGTATTTAGAAAAACGCTATATAAAAACAATGTATAACTATATTTAGCATTATGATACACCAGGTAGTTATACGAGTTAGCTGGATCTTTTACAAGTTACTGTCGCATTCATGACGACATGAGGTTGGTTGGTTTTCTTGTCAAAATGAAAGGGGAAGTAAAACCGTAAAACAACTTTTACCAACCAAGGTTTCGGTTGCCGAAGAAACAGCCGAGCAACTAAATAAAGGTAACGTTAGGCTTCAATGAAATAACTCGCCCCCACTTAAATCATAAATGTTTCAATTATTGTATGCATTATATCTGTTAATTTCTGTTGAATTGTCTCGACTGTTGCCATGTAGCCTATAGGCCTATCGTTTGTGAACTTCATTGCTTTATTTACATGTTATTCACCTTTCCTACAGCATGGCATCAACGAAGAGTGATGTTAAATTCTTCATCATAACGAAGACACATCATTCCAAACATTTTCAACCAGGCAGCTTATGCTATATCTCAAATTACAGCTATGAATCTGAACACATCAAGCGAAAGAGACCCTCATTACGTGTGACCGGCGTGGGCTCCTATATGAATGAAGTAGTATTGATTAGTGACATGATTCCTTTGAATACGAAAGAGGCTGAATTGCTTTATACCTTGAACGATGACGACACCAGACTGAAATGGTTTCAAGAGAAGACAGCTCTGAAATCAGCTGTGGGCCTCACTATAAATACTCGAGTCACTGTCATAGGATACAAACAGGACCTTCAAGGAATCATTCGTTACATTGGACCAACCACAGAATACCCATATTCTGATCTCATATCAGGAACGTTTTTTGGTATTGAATTGCAGGTATGACTCCTTTACTACCAAGATAATGCAAACACACTTTCAAGATGTTGTATCCAATAGAAATAATCATAACTTGCAATAACTGCTCACTGCAGTTGTGTTAAGAAAATAAAAGTTGTTGGCTGTAAACACATCACTGTACATTACTCAAGATGCCCAGATGGGGCAGTGGCTTTATCGTTGTCTTCCTCTTTCTTTGCAGGGAAACGACAAAGGAAAAGGGCAGTCTATTGGGAGCACGTCCTACTTCCACTGTGAGAAAAACAATGGCCTCTTAGTGCCATTCTTCAAAATCCAACCTATAGTGCCTAGTTCCCTTACACTGTCAACCCAGCAGGCCTCCTCCCAGACACAGTCCAACCAAATAACCAAAGGAGAGACTGTTCGCTACGTTGATGATGAAAGCCAGGCGTTATGGCTAGTAATGGGAGTGGGGGATCACGATGGAGAGCCGATGGTCAACATCACCACAGTACGTCATTACTAAACATTTTATTTTTCTATTCTTTTTTTCAGTTGGAAAGGATTATTTTAAATATAATTCTCTATATTATATCTATCGTGCATTTATTTAGGGTAGTCACAGTTTGATTTTCAATTTCTTTACACCGTTTCATTTGCATTTCCTTTCAGACTTCTAGAAACAACTCACTTTACCTCTGCCACAGCCCCTTGTTTTCTGTATCGCAATATTCTCCATAAGCGGTTTCTGTTTCTCTGCCTTTACAGGATAATAGAACGATTGACGTTCCAATGAATTGTGTTGCAAGGGTGACAACAGAACACAAAGGTTTGAGTTTTTCTATGCAAAAAAAAGATGAGATGTACTTTATTAACCCAATGATAATTTGGTTGTCACAGCAAAAAGTACAGGAAGGTAATGAGAATCATAAATTGATTTAAATATTTTGAAATTAATGATATATGACAAAATATACAGAAAATATCTATAGCCCCAACAAGAGTCGTAGAAATGTAGATGCAAAAATAAATGTAAACATTAGCGACAAAGACATTGCATGCAAGTCTATACAATTGGAATACAATACATTTTTAGACACAATTTTCTAATAATCCAGTGAGATGCCAGAGAAGCCTCTGTTGTTGTCAAATTCTTCTTCCCGACCCCCCAGAGCCCAATGGCCTCTTAGTGCCATTCTCCAAAATCTGACCAAAAGTGCCTACTTCCCTTACACTGTCAGCCCAGCAGGCCTCCTCCCAGAAACAGTCCAACCAAATAACCAAAGGAGAGGCTGTTCACTACGTTGATGATGAAAGCAAGGCGTTATGGCTAGTAATTGGAGTGAGGGACCGGGATGGAGAGCCGTGGGTCTGCATCACCACAGTACGTCATTACTAAATATTTTATTTGTAATTCTTCTTTTCTGTTGGAAAGGATTATTTAAAATATAATTCTCTATATTGTATCTATTGTGCATTTGTTTATAGTAGTCAGTGTTTGATTTTCAATTTCTATACACCATTTCATTTGCATTTCCTTTCAGACTTCTAGGAACGACTGTCTTTACCTCTGCCACAGCCCCTTGTTTTCTGTATCGCGATAATCTCCATAAGAGGTTTCTGTTTCTCTGTCTTTACAGGATAATAGAACGACCGACGTTCCAATGAATTGTGTTGCAAGGGTGATCACAGAACGCAAAGGTTTGAGTTTTTCCGTATAAGAAAAATATAAGATATACTTTATTAATCTGATGATAATTTAGTTGTCACAGCAAAAAGTGCAGGAAGTTAATGAAAATCATGAATTGATTTAACTATTTTGAAAATAATGAAATACAAGAAAATAATAAGAAAATATCTGCCCACAATAAGAGACGTAGAAATGTGGATGCAAAAATAAATGTAAACATTAGCGACCTAAACATTGCATGCAAGTATATCTCCAATAGGAAAACCATACATTATTGGACGCAAGTGTCTAATAATCCACTGAGATCCCAAAGAAGCCTCTGTTGTTTCCAAATATATGCTTCCCTCACTGCCAGAGCCCAATTTGTTTTTGGGTGCCAGCGCGGCCTCGGTGGAACCACAGACATATCCTGAAACAGTTCTGGGTGTGGACTCCCTGATTGAGTTAAACTTGGCTGATGGCGTCGGCTATGGGGTGATCCGCTGGATTGGTGCGCTGCCTGACCGAAAAGATACCCTGTGTGGTCTGGAACTGGTGAGCCTCACACCAAACCATCTCTAAATCAGTCTGGACTTTCTCTTCTGGCTGTTGAGTCTGGGGAAGGGGTTTGTTGATATTGTTTTCGTTTTTTAATTAATCTCTTCATATATAAAGCTATTTAGGAATTTAAGAAGACAGAAAAAGTTCAAAGTGTTTATAGATAACATCTAGCCACCCTCCTTCTAGCCCACTGTTCCTTCTTACCATGAAACTGTTGCTCACTCCCTCCTGTAGGAGGAACCGCGGGGCACGAGCGACGGCACGTTTAAAGGGAAGCGCTTCTTCAGCTGTCCACCGAAAAAAGCCTTGTTCGTTAAGCTGGAATCCTGCCGGCCAGACACGCGCTTTTTCAGTCCATCGTCGGCCAAGCCCAGCATTACGTTTGCCTACAAGGAACAGGGTCAGAATCAAGAGCGGAGGCGATTAAAGCTTGTGTCTCTCTTTCTTGGTGAACCTTTAAGCGTCCATTTTGGGTATCTTCTTTGTGTAAATTTTGCATGAATGAAGAAAGCCGATGATGAAGGTAGCATTGTATAACTTGCTAGCATGATAGCAATTCTGAATGCCATCGTAATTTAAAATACTTTTTAATTTTTTTTTTACTAGTATGCATTTTTAGTTCCTTATTGGTTTCTTTAAGAGGTAATATGTATATTAAAGCACACTGGTTCAAGTTGGAAAGGATCTGGTCAGTGCTACTACAACAGAAGCCTGTTGGCATCATCAGGAAAATCATGAGGAAAATCACTGAAATTGAAAAAGTCAGCATTGTATAATGTATTGTGTATCTTAACTCTTTATTGTGATTGAATTAAGGGATGTGAATGTTTGGTCTGTTCCTTTAGAAGACGAGGACACAAGGTACGAAGGCCCCTGTGACACCGTTGACCATATCAAGACAGACCAGGTGGACCGGATTCTGATTGGTCGGATGAAGGGTATCCAGGGCCACTGTAACTCCTGCTACATGGATGCTGCCCTCTTCAGGTCCGGGGAATGATGGCATTTATAACAGTACTGTATATGAGATAATGGTTTTCCTGTGTTTGCCCAGATCTGTGGGTCGATACTTGTTGTTGGTTGACCGTCTAGCCTTTTTTTCGAGTCTTATGTTAAATGTCTGCACCAAAACCTAGAAAAATTCCCGAATGTCCCGTCATACTTGCATTTAAAGTAGTATGACAACGGCATATGAGACCGGATAGTGTATTGTCTAGCCAAAAAGTACTGGGTTTGAATCACAATGTCTGGTGCCTAATCTCTAGGTATCCTAGAGCAAGATGCCTTAACTCTGCTCTGTTAATGATTGATTGATTGATTTTATTTTGTGTTCACTCTGTAAAGTGTCTTTTAAGTATTTAGAAAAGCGCTATATAAGTCTAATATATTATTATTATTATTATTATTATTATTATTATTATTATTATTATTTATTAATGGCATCTGAATCTTGAAGACCCTTCGGATTACTGACAAAACATTTTCTTCAGTACTTGAGTGTGACTTGGTAGTATTTGAGGCCAGAACTCGGCTCCTTCTGTTCTTCCCCTCTTTCTAGTTTGTTCTCTTGCACCTCTGTGCTGGACTCCCTGCTGTTTAAGACACTGAAACCAGAAGACAAAGAGATCCAGAACACCCTGCTACGCGACATCGTCAACCCTCTCCGCAGGTGAGTGAGAGTGCCACATGGCGACCACCATTTTGTCTTTGGCTCTTTATCCATTCGTTAAGAACAAATCAACTTAGGCTGGGAACTCCTTTATAGTACACGGTCGATATTGTACATTTATATGTAAGGGCTGAACACACGTTTCTGGAAGTTGCAGCAAACAAACATGTTTTAGGTATGCATTTGTATGCACTTTTTATTTTTACCTTTAACTTTGAAGTACTTTCTGTTGCTGTGACTGTGCAGTAAGGGTTTTGTGGAAGGGAAACACATCATGAAACTACGGCAACAGCTCTTAAACCATGGTTACAGCCATACCTTCACCACACATGAGAAAGGTAAGCCAAACGGAGACTACCACACTGCTTGAACATGAGATGTTATCACTCTTCTTGGTTTATACTCCATTATGTTTGTTGTGATGTCCTCAATTGGTTTAGTGTGGTCTGTATGTGGGTTTTAATATCCTCAGTTCGTTTACTGTGTGGTATGTATTCACATGTCAGTCTTTAACTGTGTGGTATGTCTTCATTCAGTGTCAGTCTGTAACTTTGTGGTATGTCTTCACTTGTCAGACTGTAACTGTGTAGTTTGTCCTCACTCTGTGTCAGTCTGTAACTGTGTGGTATGTCTTCACTCTGTGTCAGTCTGTAACTGTGTGGTATGTGTCTTGCAGATCCAGAAGAGTTTCTGACCATCATCATGCAGCACATTATGGCGTTGGAGCCACTTCTGAAACTGTAGTTACAAATCTTTTATATTATCTAATGATTTTTTTCGGAACCTTCTTACAAAGCAGGAAAAGACAGTCAGATGCAAAGCAAGATACAATTTCTATAATGAATTAAAGCAGGACAGCTTTGGAAACCTCAACAAGATAGGAGCTGTAAGAATATTTAGGATTATAGTCAACCACCAGCGAGTGAAGAGTACAGTTGTGCTACTAGAACGGTACATCAAATCGAAATCACTAAGGCAAAAGTAATGGGCAAGATAAGACCGGTATCTCTCAACCATCACGGTTGATATGTACCGCATGGTACCGTGTCTAGAAATCAGGTTTTCCCATTAGAGAACCACAGTACCGTGGACATTGTTAATAGGCATAGTATAAGCAGCTAGTTTTTTACGACTAAAACATTTATCCAATAGCTCTCTGAATGCAATAACACGCACCACTACCATCATCATCTATCATTCAACATTATATTTGTAGAATATTAGCGCTTGACGGTACCTCTGTGGCCTGTTCCTGTTCCCCAGCTCCACAGCTGGAAAGGTGCAGGAGAGCTATTGCTACCAGATCTTTCTGGACCAGAACCACAGCCTGGTTCTGCCCACCATCCAGCAGCTGCTTGAGCACTCCTTCCACAGCAACGGACTCAAACTTGCGGAGGTAGGCGGCTGGCATCAGGCAATGTATAAGTTTAGGTTGTGTTTGTTGTACCCTTTGTCAAATGCTTTGGACTTTAAGTATAATTTATTGGGGCATACATACTTTTAACGTTGACGCAATAGTTCCCCTATCAAATATAATATTTAAATGAAATGCCATGAAAATGAAATGTTATTACGAGGATTTTAGTTTGATTTCAGACATTGTTCAATAGCTTATGTTACAATGAAAAAGGACATCTCCATGGAATTTCTCCCTTTACAGATATGTTACCACTTTATTCCAATAGGTGGCAGTATCATGTTATTATTTGCTGATATCGAGGCTGTGTGAGTAGTCTATGGTGGTGTATCTGCATGAGATTAATGAATACGGGGTTCATCTCCAGGCACCCTCCTGTCTCATCCTCCAGATGCCTCGCTTTGGGAAGAAGTTCAAGATGTTTGATAAAATCATTCCGTCTCTGGAGCTGGACGTGACTGACCTTCTCACCGAAGGTCTCTGCACATTCATGAGCATACTAATTAGGACTAGCCAAATCCAATGAGATTCCATAACTGTGAGTGTGTGTGTCTCTCTCAGGTCCTCAATACTGCATTCTCTGTGGACAAATAGCCCTAATAGAGTGTATGGAATGCTTTAAAGACCCCGTCTTCAGCCAAACAGGATTCAAGGTCTTCTGCGAGACCTGTTCTGCTCAGGTAGGTTCACTCCCTTAGCCAGGCATCGCCAGACCAATTTGCTCAGTTAATTTTTGGTTCCCAAGGGGCATTTTCAATGGGCCCACACCAAAATGCCTCTGGATGCAATTGGATGGTCCTACAGCCACTAAGAGCAACGAAATGTGCGATACATCAGAGGCAGCGATCTTGTTGGTTTATGAAAATACTGCTCAGCAGCGCGCCCATATGACGTTCCTATGCCATCGTATTTGTCATCGCATCAAACCCGCCCCGTATTAGATAAACGGTTGTGATTGGCCAGACCCGGTCCAGGTCTGCTGGAAATTGGTCTGAACGAGACAGGGGCCAGACGCCTATGCCAGAGCAAAATAAAAAATGAGCCTGCAGGTTTGTCTGGTTCCAAGGCTTTTTTTGCCCTGCCATCAATTGCCCTGGAGTGATCACAAATGCCCCTGAAACATATTACACAGGGCTATAAAAGCCCATGTGGTCCAGGTTTGTGTGAGGAGGGGGGGCTCCCTGGGGGGGTCTATCACCTGACTCCCATGTCTCCCCCCACATGTAGGTCCACTCCCCCCCCGAGCGTCAGGCTCACCGCCTCAGCAAACTGCTGCTTCCCAAGGGTTTCAGAGAGACCCTGCGTGTTCCCCCGGAGAAGATGGAGCTGTTTGCTGTGCTCTGCATCGAGACCAGTCACTACGTGTCTTTCGTCAAGCACGGACCAAAGAGCCAGGACTGGATCTTCTTTGACAGCATGGCGGACAGGGAAGGTGTGCTACGCAGTCCTACTTAACTAAGCCACCTGTTATGCATTTGATTCTGTATTTTTTCACCTTTTTTTTAGCAGATTTGTTCTTTTTTTTTTTTGGGCCAAGATGTTTGATTTATAATTACCTTACGTAATTCACAATAAGCCACCGCTTAATATCTTTGCACAGAAAAAGCAAAAAATGAAATTCCTTGAAACAGATTAAAAAATATCTTAAAATGCAGACACATTGCACGTTTGTTTATATTTCAACCTAAAACAGGACCCTAATGCATACAAGTAGACAAATGTTAATATACATAGTAAAATGATTTATATGTGTAAATACAGTTGTACTTCACAATGGATATCATTCTGTGTCCCGTGCTCTAGGGGGACTGAATGGATATAACATCCCCGTGATCCAAGCCTGTCCCGAGGTGGGGGAGTACCTGGACATGCCCCCTGCGGAGCTGGCCAATCAGGTGCCTCGGGACATGAAGGGAGTGGCCAAGCGTCTGTTCTGCGACGCCTACATGTATCTGTACAGGAACCCTGGGTTGGAATTTTATCGCTGACATTTTGATAAAAAATAATATACAAGTATGATGACAAAAAAATATGTGCACCAGAAGTCTATGCAATCTCATAATCTTGTATCCAGTTGTAAAATGAAATATGACCTTTTGCTCTATAATCTGACGATACTGCACTTTGAGTTGTATCCTTCCAATGAAATGCATATTTTTCTTTAGATATTCATGAGCATTATTTGTTTATTTGACTAGGATATTTACATCCTAATTTCACTCTTGGGCAAATGGGTTGGTGGCCTAATGGTAAAAATCTAATTTGATTTGATTTTGGAACATGGACCAATCTACTGAAGACATTTGTATGTATATTCAGATTATTTCGATATTTATGAAATGGGCTTGTTGGGATTTTGGGTTAAATTGTGGTCATTTTGCATATGGTCATATTTTTTATTTAATTCAAATTTATTGGATCATGTATTAATCAAATCTGTAATCGTCTTATCCCAGCTTTATAATCTTTACAATAATAAAACAAATAGGAAATACACTGCAATCTTTGCACAACATTGACTATATTGATACTGGGGCCTGCCCATGGGGGGCGGCGGGTGGCGTATATCTTGTCCATCTTCATCTTTGTTACAACTGACAAGCCTACAACTGATCAAAGCACGGAATATAATTTCAAAGAGGGTTAGAGATACTCACAGCGACTTGTGGGCGGTTGGTTTAATGAGGTGAGTCGCGTGGAAATGCAATCATTCACGTTTTATATCGCTGACCAATAACTGCAAGCGGACTATGGGAGGGTTTGTGGGACACGGACGAGTTCGGCTAAGGACCCTACACACTGCAGCGATCGAAGACAAATGCGGTGCAAGGCCTTTAGTCTAGACATGCCAGACCGACAGATTGTCTTTCATTAAATCATGCATCGTGGATGTTCATATTGATCATTCATAACGATTTATGAAGTGTCAATGGATTTGAAGCCCCTTTTCAGAAACAGAAAACCCTCACGCGAACATAAATGTAGGCTAATAATTGCCAATGAATAGTTAATGTAGAACCAAATGATACGTATAGGGCATGGAATATTATGAGATGAATTGTGCAGTTCTACGGTGCTCAATTATGCTCCTTTGTCCAAGAGCCACAGCTGGAGAGGAGTCCTCTGTGGCAGTGGATGTGTAAATCTGTCAAATGCGAAGAGGGTTAAACATCGATCTATGCTGTAAACCGTCTTAAAAAGGAAGGGACTGGAATAGTTTACTCATGAATAAAAGATCAATGGGAGGCTCACAGGACGGGGAAATGTCAGGGCAGATGGATAAGATTGAGGAAGGACGGATGGAGAGGATGTGGGCCTATTGTTTGTGTGTCGCAACGTGAAGCAGCAGTCAAGAGTGCATTTCATATTTTCTTCTGTGATGAAGTATTTCCATTAGCCGACAGAGGACATTAGCAGTAGAGGAGATGTAGGTGTGTTGGGACTTTAACTGCATTTTTGGCGTACATTGACTAGGCCTAGTTCATTTCTAAAGTGCTATTGGTTGGAGTATTGTAGAATATATATTGAGAGTCAATTTGTATTCTATTCATACAGTCTCTATTGTAGAAAGACGCTGTTGAGTTTGTAATGGCCTCCCATTTTCTTGATTTGGGCAAAATAATCAGAAAGTTGCATCAAAAGAAAAAAAAGAAAGTTGGTTCCATTTACTTCCTTCCTTGAAAGTTGATAAAAAGGTCATTCCATCTATAGAACAGAGTTCACAATTATTGATTATGTTATAGGTCATTAATAAGTCATTGTCTGAAATAATATTTTTTAGTTTTTAATGATCATAGACGAAAGATAGGCCACTATAAATATTCTTGGTTTTCCAGTGTTCAAATAAATATATTAATAGATATCAACCGTTTTCCCCATGGGATTCCTTGGCAGCGTCTCCTCTACTCTCTCTCCATACCGTCCAACAGCACTTGACCTTTCTCCGGACTCGGAGCGCCTTTGATGTAGGATGTATGGTTCTCGTCAGCGTTAAATTAATTCAATAAGGAAACCACGGTGCCAAAAACACGAATGATCAGAAATGTCCGCATTGAAGTGTCGACATCCACGGACCGCTCGCCTCTCTCGGCCCCCTTACAACTTCCGACATCTTGTACTTCCCTTCTCTCTCTTCGTTTGATCGCGCCGTCCACTCTTTGCCCTTCCTGTGATCAGCTTTGCGGAACGACCTCTAGTTAAAATGGACGAGGTGTAGCATCTGTACTCGTGCTCGGTGCTGTAGACTACAATGCTACACTTTCACTTTCAGTTTCATATTCCCGAGGGCACCGCAGGATGCAGTAGGGAGAATGGCAGTGTTCCAGGATTTTCAAAGTAAAAACTGTCAACGTTTAGCTCCAATCCCTCGATACAGTCAATTTCACGTAGAACCTATTTTGTATATGACTTAGTTGACCTGCCAATTAGCAGATCCAGATGATGTGCTTCCAATATCAATGAGGACTTTTACCTTGCAAAACTGGAAGTTCCCCCTTTGGTCTCTGAGACACAGCGTGCAAGGTTGTTAATCCTCAGCACCTCCTTAAAGGTGTAGAGTCTAGAATAGGTAGCCTTGAGAAAGATACCCAACTCCTGTCTGCTCCTCCAATGGCCTACTAATTTGGTCTTGAATGAGTCTGCAAACGAAGAAAAATGGTAAACATTTGAACACATTTTAAAGTAAATGTGATTGGTTAAAATATTTACACATTACTAATGTAGGCAAAATTGTGCAAATAATACAATTAATTGTACAATTAATAATACATAATTAATTATAAAGAATATAAATCTGGGATAATAAGATTTTTCTAGTTTAGCTGCATTCCTGTCAAGGAAAGGATTGAATTAATTTGACTAAACTATTTAAATGGATAAGTGTCTTGGTTTTCTACTCCTGAATTAAATGTATGGTGATTAATACATGTACCTGTTATTATGCATTCTACACACCTGGGACTCACACTTTGTTATCAAGCTTCATGTGAACCTGTCATGGACATTGACTGAAGTCTGAAAGAAGTTGCGACCTCATCCTTTCAATTATTACATCTTTAGATTTCCCATATGGCAGGATATAATGGCCATGTTGTCTTTTCATGTTTTTGTATACTTCTTAATTTATCATGATTAAGAAAAAGGCGCCCCTTGTCAGCCTAACTGACAAAGCCTATAGCTGATAGTATAGGCAACCATAAGTCCATTACGTAGTAAAGTTGCCCAGATACACGCAAGGTAATCAAAAGACCACCTGCATGATTTGACTACCTTACAAAGCCTTTCACTGGAGGATTTTTAAGTGCTTAATAACATCTTGCAACTGCTTTTAGCTCAAGTATGGGTTGTATTTGTATTTTAAGTACTGTAATCAGGGCACACTTGAAAATGAGAATGTCACTCAATGTGTCTTTTCCCCGAGATAAATACTGTTTCTGATTGATTGATTGATTGATTGATTGATTGATTGATATGTTCTAATTAAGAAATCCACACATCCACAGCACCAATCGTGTCACGCAGTTCCCCTGTAGATGCATGTCTGAAAAACCATACGCCTTCTTATTCATAAAAACATAATTGGAGCATCAGGCTTCACATGAATTGTAACTCGTGAGGGTCCGGGGTATACCCGCTGCTTTCGTCTCGAGGGTCATCAATTAATCATACCCGTGGACTCGGTCTTTGATTCCGCCGCGAGCGGCTCTTGGTTCTCAGTACCCGCGGGAGCTGCAAGATCTCTGTGCAAGCACGTGCGTTTGTTATAAGAACCTCATTCTGCAGGAAGCCCCCTTGCTTGACAGTCACTTCCTGTGCACATTGAATAGCCTGAAGTGTGTGGTAGGTGACTAGTTTCAAAAACACTCCCCAAAGACAAAGACAAAAAGCATGTATCCAAACACAATACATGCTTTTTGTAAAGCATGTATTGTGTTTGGATGGTTGCGGGATAGTTCAGTGGCTTTGGGTGTTGGGGACAGGGTTTGATCCCCAGAGTCCACTGCCTACCCGTTGGCATTCTTGCACAAGATGCCATTTCTCCTACTTTACCTGTAGGCCTACCTTTATTCACTGCAAGTCATTTTGAATAAATTCTTTCCTATCTTCCCTGCGACACACACACGCACACACAGACTCTCCCTCTCAATGAAGATTATAGAGGGAAGCGTGATACAAGCAGAAAAAGATAGAGCCTGTGTGTGTGTGTGTGTGTGTGTGTGTGTGTGTGTGTGTGTGTGTGTGTGTGTGTGTGTGTGTGCGTGTGCGTGGGTGCGTGCGTGCGTGCCTGCGTGCGTGCGTGCGTGCGTGTGTGTGAGTGAGTGAGTGAGAAGTGATCGATGTAAGTAATTAAGTGACCGGGCGAGTAAAAAGGTTTGTCTCACAATCACTTGGATCATACAGTCTCTCGGCATCAAACAATAGTCCATCTTAACAGAATATTAAAGGTCCCATGGCATAACAATTTCACTTTATGAGGTTTTCTGACCTTAATTTGAGTTCCCCTAGCCTGCCTATGGTCCCCCAGTAGCTAGAAATTGCATTAGGTGTAAAACGAGCACTTGATATCCTGCTCAGCCTTTGAAAAAACAAAGCTCAGACGCGCCGATTTGGAATTTTTCCCAGGATGTCGTCATACTGGGAAAACTTCCCTTTCTCTGCTTTGCCCAATGAGCTACGACCGTGCGAGTACCACGTGTGTGTGAATACACACACTGTAACGCAAGTACTGTACACTTCTTAATTATTTGGATAACCATTCTGCTGTTTGTGTTATGGCGCATAACATTATCTCAGCCATGGTTGGGGAAAGGAACTTTGGCTTTGACTCCTTGAAGTACATGAACCGCAACATGGAGGAGAAAGGGATTGTTGCCCGCGATTGTCTCCCACTGGAGCCCCGCTGCCCGCTGCCGAGGTACCTCTGCCGCGGGGTACCAGCGCCTCGGGGCGGCGGTGCCTCAGCGCTGCCCGCTGCTTGGTGCCTCGGTGCTGCCCGCTGCCGAGGCGGTGGTCCCTCAGCAGCGGGCAGCGAGGCAGGGAGACAATCTCGGTCAACAATCGAGGGCAACAATCCCTTTCTCCTCCATGTCGCGTTTCAGTCTACTTCAGATTGATGAGGAAGTGGAAGAACCAGAGACGTCTTAGAAACCGGCGCAGTCGTTTGAGATTCATAATATCGTCTGGAGGCGCATAATATCGCCTCGCCATTGCGATACATCCACTGTAAACAGAGCGCATGGTACCATGGCCGCAAGCTGCTGAGGGCCACACCCCCACTCTCCTCCTTGACCCGCCTCTCTCCTCCTCATTTGCATTAAAGCTACAGACACCGAAACGGCGCGTTTGGGGAAAGCTCAATGTGCGACTGGCTCATAGTGGCTGTAATTCTGCACCACGGCTGGATTTCGGGAATGCCTTCAAATACTGTATTAGGGGCCCACTAATATCTATATTAAAGCATCCATAAAGTAGCATGTCATGGGACCTTTAACAAAATTACAATAAATATATGTCAGAAAACAATTCCATCAATAATCACCACCTAGGACACAACAGAATCCAAGCAAATAACCCCAAGTTAGCACACTGCTTTTGCTAACAGTGCAACGATGTCCGTTCATTCCTGAGCTTCAACCTACAACAACATCAGGACATGTGTGCTTGAATGTGACGCTGCCCATTAGGCCATCGAACCTACCTAATCACACACCCACGCAGCTCAATTGGGACAATGTTCTGCATGCATCCTCAGATAATGATGGTTAATGCAGCCATGTTTTGTACCATTACAGATCTTCGTTGCCCTCTAATCGCCAATGCCTTTCCAACACCATGGCAACAGCGGTGTCTTGGAGGAGCGACTCTCAGCAAACAGAGAGGTGATCAATGAGATCTCTGGAAAAAGCGACACGAGTCAAATCCTCAATTAGAGGCCTTATTAGGACATTGTTACTGCCTTCCTTAATGGATGTCCTCATTAAGGCACGTTGAGTCACCACACAGACCTTTTTAGGTCCTAAAACCCAAAAACATCAGGCATTGACTACTGTAACTCCCTTCTCTTTGGTCTCCCCGTCAAGTCCATCTGTAAACTCCAACTGGTCCAGAACTCTGCCGCCCGCATACTCACCAGAACACCTTCCATTAATCACATCACTCCTGTCCTTCTGCAGCGTCACTGGCTCCCGGTCAAAACACGCATCCACTTCAAGAATCTGCTCCTCACATTTAAGGCCCCTCCACAACCTCGCTCCACCATACATATCTGAACTCCTGCACACCAACACACCCATTCCATTCAGCTCACCGTGCGACCCGCCCGCCTGGTTACCATGGGGTCCAGGGCCTTCAGCCGATCTGCCCCCCCCCCCCCCCCCCCCCCCCCCCCCCCTCTGGAACGCCCTCCCACCTGACATCCGTAATTCGGACACCCTTTCCATTTCCAAGTCACATCTAAAAACACATCTCTTTGACCTGGCACATTCCGTCTAATCATTGTCTATCACCCATTTCACCCCACCTGTGTAAATTGTTTAAATGTGTTTTGTTCTGGTTTTATTTTTTATTTTTTTGTTCTTTTTAACTCTGCCCTGTAAGGTGTCCTTGGGTGCTCTGAAAGGCGCCCTCAAATAAAATCAATTATTATTTATTATTAATACAAATCCGATCTGTGTAATTTAGATGTGATGAACTTGCTCTCAAGACGAAAGACTTTGTGACCTTTTGACTCGAAAGTGGTCAACCGATCCACCACAGACGAGAGCTTATCTATGTGGGCTCCTCCTTACAGGGGTGGTGACCTTAAAGGTCTTGACAAGACTTGACCTTTGGTTTTTTCTTCTTGACCGGATCACAGAGCTCTGACAGGGTATCTCCCTACAATCCTCTATGCTCCTTAATTTCAAGTGGAGCAGTCTAGTGAAGATCCTCCCAAACCATCTCAGTCTTGGTTGAAATAAATAAGCAGGATGCACTGTACACACCGGTAAAACACGCAAACCAATACAGCAGGAAATAACAATACAGCGTTTACAGTACTATTATCATTGTGTTGTTCTGTGTGAAAAACAGAGCACGGAGAAGATAAAACTCCTCCATCTTATGAAGTCACACTGCTGGAACGAGTGGTGCCTGTTCGCGTGTGCGCGTGCGCACATGTGTGTTTCGCAGCCTGTAGCCGTTTTCTGACCTCCCACTATAGCATAGGTGTTGTGGCTTGATTGGTGTGTGTACATGAAAACAGAGGGTGGGTACAGAGTGGTGCGTTGTAGAGAACCCCAACAGCAGCATGACACCCTGCAAAGCTCTGTGTATGTGTATGCTGACTGGGAGCCCTGGGGGGGGGGGGGGGGTGGGGGGGTTCTCCTTTATCTATAGGAGGAGGTCCAAGTGAGAGAGAGAAGCTTGTTTGTTGTGTATGCACTGCATCACAACACCAGCATCTCTCTGCATCTCTCTGCCTCCCTGTATTTGGATTTGTAACCATATATGCGTTACTACTGGGGGTTCAACCCGTATTAGTTTGTTAGTTTTTGTTGATAAGGCAACCTTGATAAGGATCTAAACCTCAATAACAAGAGAATGTGATATAGGAATTTTAACATTATACACAAAAGATATTGTATTAATCTCAGATGGGCATTCAGGAATGTGCTAATGAATTTATGTACTTTATTCTTATAATTTCACTTAGCCCATAGCTTTTCACCAAAGTGACAGAGCAGATGCAAATATGAATAGTTGTCATCAAGGAGCAGGTCAGTGTTAGGGCATCTTGCTCAATGATGGCAGGCTGCGAAGATAGGGATGGAACCTAGAACTTTTCTGCTAGGGGTCAAATATTATACTATCCTTGCCTCGATATCCCTTTTTTCATCATAAAATTACATTATCACAAATGTAAAAACAATTTGATGGATTTTCTGTCCATAATGGTTTGTAGGATAATCAATAAGTCAAGGAAGACAACTAAAGTTTATCCTCTCTCAAAATGGTGGTTAGGGGTTGGACATTTCCTATCAGAGTAATCCTCCCATAGTCAAAATCCTATTCTATCAAAATTACCCCTACAGAGGGACCTCACCAAAGGCTCTCCAGTTGACTGTTAAGGACATAAGTGAGTTATTTTCTACTATTCAATTTATATCAATCTTAGTGATTGTCATTTTAATGAAAATAAATATATATTATAGCTCACGAAATCTCAGAGCTTTCTATACATCTTTGATAAGGGAGTCCATTTCCAGTAGGTACATTTCCAACCTGTAGCACAATAAGCAGAGGTTGGATTGGATCATCAATATTTGATTGGCGGGGTCAGGGAGCCACTACTAGCTGTCCCCAGCAGTGTTATGATTGGCTTGAATGTCAGGCCTGCCCATTCTGACTTTGTTACTATTTTGAAGAGAGAATATTGGATGGATTTGACGCTGCTGTTGTACAGGACAAGCCTGCTGATGGAAACTCTTCCTGTGGTGAACATCTGCAGCTCTGCATGTTGTCGCAAACAGTTTCACACACAATGTAACACACACACAAATCACTTTCCCACACAAACACAAACACACCAAACAAAAACATCTTCAAAAACATGCAGACTCTATCATACTCTCTATTTTACATACCAACACACAGATACACATAACTGTTTTACACAGACATAAATATATGCTTGCCGCTAATCACAAATTACCACACTTTACTAACAAACATGCAGACATTCTCTTACACTGACAAACGTTGTTTGTGTGAGGCCACATGGGAGGAAAGCTGGAAAAACAATGGAATAGTCAGACATGGTCCAGGCCCTCCAGGGTCCAGACCCTCCAAGGTCTGGGTCCCCAACAAGGTTGTCCTTAGCCCGCAAGTTATTCTCCATTCTGAATGGTTTATAGGGACACTCCGCTTCACATAGACACCCATCCTGCAATGTCTTTCTCTTTCCTGCATAGTTTGTTGACCCTAGTGTGTCCCCATATACTCCCAGCATGCCATGTCTTTCTCTGTCATGCATGGTTTGGTGACACCTAGTGTGTCCCCACATACTCCTAGCCTGCCTTCTTCTCTTTATCCTGCATGGTTTAGAGATACAGCCCGGTCCACATTGACTCGCCTGCCCTGTTATGTCTACTTTTTCTGTTACCGTTTAACTGTACAGAAGCCACTGGGAGTCTGATTACAACATCAATCAGAGTATGTGTGTGTGTGAGTGTGTGTGTGTGTGTGGTTTGTGTGTGTGTGTGTGTGTGTGTGTGTGTGTGCGTGCGTGCGTGTGTGTATGCCTGGTTCACCTCTGAAATGCAAATATCACCCATACCAGATATTTGCTATTTAAACTTTTGATCCAAAATTGAACAATTCGATTTTGTGCTAAATACATACAATTTCATGTGTCCATGAAGTGTTTTGACAGCATGACAAACATTCTGCAGAAGTAAGAAAATGTATCCCGATATGATTTGGTGGGGGGATACGCTCAAGTAAAATAATTACTTATTTGATTAAAACGAATATGTTTTTGGATTAGAGATCTACATATCAAAGCTCCTTCTTTTGATGATATCAAATATTTGAGTGCATCCTACATTCGGATGTCGCCACTTGTACGCCTATTTGTCTACTAAGACATCAACAAATAACATCAAAAAAAGAAGAATATTCACCAAAAAACTGTGTGGCATATTTGACAGAAAGGATGTCACGACGAATTAGCCCACGGGGATTAATTATTAAAATATATCTTCTTCACTGTTATTCCATGTGGCTTTGAGACTATGCGCAGGAACGCACGTGTCATAGCCTACCTTATTTAAGACCGCACGCCCAGTCGCCTACTAGTCGTGACCATACGTCGACTAGGACAGACTTGCACACTGAGCAGCTTGGAAACTGTATTCCCGTCCTGTTAATGATAATTGAATCTCGATAGGGTCTGCAGCTTTTTCTCCCTCTTAAACTCTCGCGCCGCCCTCATCGCATCGCACCTTGGTTGTTGGGTCGAGTCCCGTCTCTCTCCCCGTGACGTGCTTGTAGTTGGGACTCTTGCTTGCCGCTAGAATGGTGCACTTCGTCTTGGCGAGAATCAATGCCCTGTTTCGCTTCAATTAATGAGTTGAGCTCTCGGAGCTGAACAAAATAGAGTTTATTTTTGGGGCTATTTCATTCCTCGACGGATTTGATATTTCCACGGCCCAAGGAGAACACGATGCTCATCTGGAGAAGTTCTGCGCCGAAGTGGATATCCGCTCTGTTCCACTTCTGTCTCTGGCTCCAGTGGTTGGCGATGTTGGAGAAGGTGAGTCTCTCACCATATAAAGCAGCCTATATAAAGCAGCCTATCCTATATATCAT
Organism: Pollachius pollachius; assembly: GCF_949987615.1. Lineage (NCBI taxonomy): Eukaryota > Metazoa > Chordata > Actinopteri > Gadiformes > Gadidae > Pollachius > Pollachius pollachius. The sequence continues at coordinate 8,937,081 of NC_136940.1, forward strand.
TTGATTCTGGCATAATTCAGTATACAACAATTTTTCATATTCTGTTATTCAGAAAATTGGTTAAGTGTTATAATCATTTTATTTGAGAGCACATTATAGCACGCTTGTGGTGTTTTTTCTTCTTCTGAAGGCAAAGGGTTATAATAAAGGTAAAGGGTTATAATTCCAAATAAAGTTATAAAAAATAAAGTCTATTTGCTATCATTCGATTGCTCCTCCCTGTGTTTCTTAAGTGTTGACGTCACTCAGTATTATTTTTGAATTGTTATTGCAAATTACATTTTTGAAACAGAGTTTACTTAGGCTATACGATGCATTGACCGTCATTATTCTACATAATGTTGAGTTTCCAGGTTATTTCTGAGAATTTGGCTAGATGAGGAAGGCATGAGTGTTATTAATAGCATTTATTAGTTATTTATATTTACTCATCATAGACTTGGAGCTGGTATCATGCCAATCGAGACACACACAAACAGTATTGATTCATTAAGCTCCATTTTCTTCTTAAACCCTCCCCCTTCTCCTACCATCCAGGCATCTGATGCCCGTGTGTTGATCTTATCTTCTGTATTAGCCGTGTTCAACAATGCTTCCACTATCGACCCCCTAATCACACACAAAAACACACACACACGCACGCACACACACACACACACACACACACACACACACACACACACACACACACACACACACACTGCCTCTGCATTCATCAACCCATCCCTTAATGACACCTATTGACTCGTGTCAGGGACCGAGGTCCTCATATCATCCAGTGCAGTGAGAGGGGAGGGAAAGTGGTACAAAACAGGTACAGGAAGATTACACAATCAGACGCCTGTCCGTTAAACCTCATCCCGGACGGTTACCGTTTCTTCTGTGCATTTCACCGCGTTATCTCCCAGTTATTGATGGCCTGTTCATACAGCAGAGTCCAGGCCCGGGTTGAATTTAAAATCCAATTACCGCTGGAATAATCTGTGTCCGTATGGCGGAGGGATAGCATGTACCTGTGTGTCCGTTGACAAGAGAACAGATTGTGCGAGATCTCTTTCGTTAGTAATTACCGTGACCGGCCTGCGAGGGCTAAAACGGTTAGGGCTGACAACTTGTGCCAAAAACACATTTATGCTGCACCTGTGCTGCATAATTGTGTCTGGAACACCATGAAAAGACTGGAGAATGGGCTCCTTGTTCCAAAAATCGACTTTATTATCCTAAATTCGCCATTAAAGGGAAAAATGATGTATCCTAAATTCACCTAGTCTCAAATAACCCATTCTGTTAAATCGATGAATTCCCATACGTAACAATCTTCTGGAATCACACAATGATCCAGACTTATCGGCTGCAGATAGGAATGTTTTCTTCACTACAAATACCCATCTAAAGTCTGACACAAAACCATTCAAAACATGTGTTTGTGGTTGTGTGGTTCTTGAGCTCGTCACCACCACTTGATTTAGCAGCTCAGAGTTTATCAGCGGGAAGGAGATGGAGCCTGAAGCCCTCAAAGGGTTCCTGAGAGCCAGGAAATTACCCGCGATAGGAGGGAGGGAGAGAAGGGTGGAAGGGGGGAGAGAGAGAGAGAGAGACATCTATAGATATAGAGAGTGAGCAAGAGAGAGACAGGCTAGAGTGAGAGGCATAGTGAGCCAAAGAGCGAGAGGAGCCTTTATCTCTGCTCTCTAGAGGCAGTGACCCACTGCTAAGCAGACACATAGATGCAAAGGTGAGCTATTGGACGACAGGGTTAAGCCGGGGTACTAGACCGAGTCGTTGATACCAGAAGAGGGAGAGTCAGAGACAGATCGGCATCTGTTTTGTATTCAAATTAAACTCTTACGTCCTTTTATCTTCTTTCCATTTTCATAATTCATAACAAAGTCCTTAATATTTGGTAAATTCAATCCTTTACTGTTTAATGGATAATGCAGCATAGTGCAGTGGTTGGGTTGTTTGAATCCCAACTGAAAAGTCGTGTGTTCGAACCCAATTGTCCTCAGTCAAGCTGTAGGTGCATTGGAGAAGGATAATAAAGACTTAAAATTAAACATCACAGAAAGTCTTGTTGGATGAAAGCATTTATTCTAAATAGTATAATGAAGTCAGAAAAAGCGCTTTAAGTTTCATTTTTTGATTCACCTTTACTCTCCCAGCAGGCCTATGGTGTCTCAGTGCTGCAGAAGGTTAAAAAATGAGAGTTGGAGATAAATCAACATTGGCATGCAGGAAAACACATGACAGATTAGTCAAGGAGACGAGGAGTGGGCCATGTTGTAAGACCCCAACCAGTCCTTCACGGCTGTAACACGGCAGTTACGTGCTAGTACATGGCCGTTACTTGCCTTGTACACAGCTTTGAGCGGTTCAATCGCCTGAGACAGGGATGGGAGTCATTTGGTAGCAAGTGTGTGAAAATGCTCCCCCTCACACAATCAGATATGTCTAGCATTCCATCTCAGGGATAAATCTATTTGACTATAGAAATTGGATTATAGAAACCTATTAGTCAAATAGTATAGAAGTCAGAATGACTAATGAATAAATTATATTAAAGTGTGTGCTGTAGTGTGGTGTGTTTTCATGTGTTGTTTAAATCCTCCACCTCCTCCTTCTCCTTTTCCTCATGACTCTCCTCTACCTCTTCCTCCCTATCCCACTCCTCCTCCTCCTCCCCCTCCCTCTCCTGATCCTTCTCCTCTATATTCCTCTTCCTCCCTATGATTCTCCCCTCCTGTTTCTTCTCCTCCACCTCCTCCTCTTCCATCTCCTCCTCCTCCTCCCCCTCCCTCACCTGATCATTCTCCTCCATATTCCTCTTCCTCCCTATGAATCTCCCCTCCTGATTCTCCTCCTCCTCCTCCTCCTTCACGTCCTCCACCTCCTCCTCCTCCTCCTCCTCCTCCACCTCCTCCTCCTCCTCCTCCTCTTGCACCTCCTTCTCCTCCTCCATAACCTCCTCCTCTCCTCCTCCTCCAGGCGGAGGCCATCCACCCAGACTGTGCCCTAGTGGTGCAGCTCGTCAAGGCCAAGGAGAACTGCATCTGGGCTCGCCGCCAGGAGGCACGCAACCGCACCTCTGCGTCAGGTGAGAGTGCCTTTGTGCGTGTGTTCATGTGTTCATCCTGCCTCTCTGTCCATATATGGATTGGCTTCAGTCAGGGTTTCCACCGTCTTCCTTCATTCAGTCAACCTAGATGCATGCATTGAAGCCATATAGCTGTAAACAATGGCATTTTAGGCATGTGGGCATTTTAGCCTTGTAAAAAACGTTTTTCGTGACATTTTTTTCGTGACACTATCCATACTTGTTTTCGGAACACTGTTTATCCACACTTGAGCAGTGTTTCCCCATTTCACTTCATGCCTTCTCTCTTGCACATGTCCAGAAAACTTGGCTAGGCAGTCGCCAATATCCATGCATTTCCTTGGCTACACCACAATGTGAGACTGGCGTTTTCATCCCCTTGGAAGAAAGAACCTGTTTCAGACAGATGTTAACTAATAGCACTGCATCAGTGCACCCTGAAACGATAAGCATTAGGGGCCACAGTCTCCCTGAAACACCACCTGCGGCTGAGACCATGGTGAACAAACACAGGGTCAATTTCTTCAGCGAAGCTTTTTCTCTCGATTCAATGCTCTGTTAAACCCTGTTAAACACATAGATCCCACACCCACCTTCAACCAGATGATTGTTTACCCGCTGGCACTGACATCTGAGAAAAAGACACAGGGCCCAATCAGGCATGGGGGGGCTGCTGTAACAAAGGCTCTCACTTCCACTGCACCTGAGCTGGGCTCACCTGGGCAGGCATAACCCCTTCCAGAGAAGGTATGGAGACTCGACTTGATTACCGTCTGTTAAACACCTTTGATTCACATCCAGAGCAGCCTTGTGTGAGTCGGAACCAAGGAGGGATGGAGTGATGAGAGATTGGGAGGACAGGGAGGACAGATGGAGGGATGGACGAGATGAAAGAATGAATGAAACGATGGAGGGATGCCGAGATGGAGAGAATGCGATAAAAGATTAAGAATTAGCAAATTAACAAATTCATAAGGGTGAACAAATGGAGGGATGGATAGACGTAGAGATGATGTAACGAAGGTAAGAGAGAGATGGAGAGGATGCCAAGGTGGACTGATAGAGGGATGGAGGGATAGAGAGATATGTGATAAAGGATGATGGATGAGGGGCAGAGAGATGGATGAATGGAAAGATGAGCGATGGATTGATAAAGAGATGATGAATGAACAGTGAGGGGAGGACTTTAGGTGTGAATCCATCTGTTGTGTTCAATGACAGCTGGTGCTGTTGGCCCTCACACCCCAGACACACACATTACAAACCATGTGCGTACACATCAACACAATATGGTCAACAGTTTACAGAATACAATTTAAACACACACGCACAAACACACACAGACACACAGGCCCTAACAGAATGCTTTCAGACAAATGGGTGGAAGAATGATTACATTAGAGGTTGAGAAATTATTGCTGGTTATGAAGCCTCCCATGAATATCGAGGATGGGCCCAGAGGAAACATTTTAGCGTAATTAGGAATCATAGTCACTCAATGATTCAAGCAGGTATCCGTGCAGAAGCAGAGAGAGAACAGACAAAAGACTAGAAAGAACAGAGCCGGTCCTCAAGTCCTCTGCTTCATCTTTAGGAGGCTCCTTCATTGATCGGGAGGAAGGAGATGATCTTGACCAATAAGGTGTGTAAAAGCAATTTAAGAAAGACAAATCTACTTAACCACTGAGCTGAGGTATTGGGGGCTCGATTGGTGAACGGTAAACGGACTGCATTTATCTCGTGTTTTTCATACTCCATGTGGCCCCTTGATTATATTGGCTTTTTGTTATTGCCTTCTGGAGCTAAGGTTAGTTAAAGACCTGAGCGCCATGACCACTGACAATATAACGCATCAGATACAGATAGATAGTGAGATTGCTTTTTGGATAATTGTTCAAGAGATCATGAAAGTGGAAATGGATTTTAACTTGCCTCTACAACAGATCATCTTATCTTTCCATCATCCATCACTATTCACATCCCTCACATAGTACACTGGCTGTTATATTCTGAAGGGTCAATATACATTTCTCTGACCTTACCGCACAACTAATATCCTTTACTTCAAAACATTACGGAAAATAAGTTAATATATAATCAAATATATTTGATTGCTATTGTCAAAAATAGTGGCCAATTATCTAAAAGGAAAGATTTTGATCCCAAGTATCCCAAGTCTATCTGTAGGCATTAGGGTAAGACGCCTTACCCTACACCTGCTCCTAAACAACATGAGTCTACAAATTCATGATTGTTTTTTAAAAACATCATCGCCACAGCCGCCATTTTGGGTCTGCCAGGTGTGAAGTTCCTTTACCTCACTCGTTCTCTGATACAAGTAGGCCGTTGTTCAAATGGACCTCGGGCAGTTATGCGCCAACCTTTAGTCACTATCTTATAGTTGTCCTTTTTTGGAGCGGTAGCTCTACAGAGCTCAATGGCCGTTGGGGTTTGGGTTTGGGAGTGTGGGTAGATGGAGGTGGGGGAGAGGGAATGAGCAAGCCAACAGCAATGTTTATGCGGCTAAATATTTAAAACAACCCCCTTTGTTTTTCCTGTGTTCTATCAGTGGGTTCCAAATAACTCCCTGTCTGTATCTCTGGATGTAAACCAAGGAATCGTACTGTATATACGCACCTTTATAAAGATTATACTGACCTATTCAACTGTCAGGGTTCTTGTCTGTGTATATGGACTGGAAGCTGAGTATTTTACAATCGTTTTATTTTGGTGTGCAAAAATAAAGTGTGAAGAAGTTGTCTTTATCATCTTAGTCAAATTGTGTATAAGAAGATTATTATATTATAAATCAATTCGGGAGTTAAACTCTCATCTTTGTGCCCTCTGTTCCTCTCCCCTTCTTCTGGACAACACTGCTTCTCTCTCTACATCTCCCATACCATCATTTCGTCCAATCAGAGGGGGGATTATATTATATTGTCGTATATCACAAGACCGATTTAGCCTCAATATGGCAAACAACGTTAGCGCCGTCTCTGCCGGCTATAGCCCCTCGGGCGAGAGAGAGGACCCAGAGGCAGACGGTCTAATTGATCTATAGGACATATCAAACACTCCACTGCTAAGCGTCCTATTGGTCCATCTGCGGCGAGTTTCCCCCTATTGACCCAATCAGTTGACCATGAGATCGGGGGGGACAGCTAGCTATAGCCCCCATGTGAGTCAAGGATGAATGCATTAAACACAAGGGGGTGAATGATCGTCCTATCAGGATCAGATTCGATATGCGTTGGACATGGTGAGCCATGTTGCTCTCCCGCTGAGGAGCTGAGGTGGGTCATGGAGTTGAGACGTTAAGCAACTACAGCTTCTGATGCATTTGGTGATGTAGTCAAAGCACATGCTTTCATCCAAAGCGAGGGATGCTGAGATTAATCAAGGCGTCCAATCAAAATTTCAGTAGCTACAGAAACTTTGAGTGCTGCTGTAACCATCTCTAGTTGAAACTAGAGCAGCTGATCGTAGGGGAACAGAAGCTCTATATGTTGTTTTGTTCTATTTTTTTATCATCAAGAAGAGGCCGGATACGACGGCCCCAGTTCAGTCCAAGAAGTCGCACGCCTCCTCAAAGACGTAAACAGAATACTTTAAAATGAAATATTGTTTTGTTCTGTTTTTGAGTGGCACCGCAGGGACTTTGGATCTAAAGAACTGGCTTTGTGTGTGTGTGTGTGTGTGTGTGTGTGTGTGTGTGTGTGCATGTGTGTGTGCGTGTGTGTGTTTCTGTGTGTGTCTGTGTGTGTGTGTGTGTGTGTGTGTGTGTGTGTGTGTGTGTGTGTGTGTGCGTGCGTGCGTGCGTGTCTTTTATGTAAACAGAAAGCCCCCGTGTGTCTGAATCTTTGAGTGAATCTGTGTGTGATGTACAAGTGTGTACATCAGCAACTCATATGTGTGTGTGTGTGTGTTTGTGGTTGTGTATGTGTGTACGCGAGTGCGTTTATTGACACACGTGCACGTTTGCGTTTGTGTTGTTGCCTCATGATACCTGTTGTAGAACATTAGGTAAGCCTCCACCAGCGGGTCCTCCCTTATTCACTCCTACCACCACCACAACCCGAGAGAGGCCAGATAACCTCATCTTCCTCACAGCCAGCTCCTGGGACGCCAGACTTGACTCAGCCCCCTGTGTTCCCTACCAAGGATCCATAAAGCCAGACTAGCTCCTTTTGACAATAACACCGCTGACAGTCAGCCTGACTGAGAGCATGTCATTACCGCATATTGAAGGCAATTACACAAGCCACCTCCAAACCCCCTCTTTCCTGCCCCCCTGAAAACGCCTCCAAACAATAGCCCCAGACGATGAACGGTTTAAACCCATTCAGAATGGCATGCTTTTGAAGTGTGATTGGCCATCATTAGAACACCATCTGCGGAGGACTATTTGTTATTACCTTCCAAGATCTGGGGCACGGGACGAAAATAGAGTTCAAACTACATGGGGGGGATTCGGTGGTTGTGGGGTTCCTGGATTTGTGGGGCAGGGTTAGGGGCTACCGCAACGTCACGCCGGCAGTCTCATGACCCTGGACATCGTGGGCCAGAAGGTGTGTTCCATTATGAATGATGAGGGGCTGAGGGCTCTTTGATGTGCCGAGCGCTGAGGCAGCGGCGAGAGATCTTGGGGCTCTCTCTCCCTCTCTCGCTCAATGGCTGGCAGGCTCGTTCGCCCACATCCCCCCTATCATCTGGAGAGGCGTGGGCTGTGATTGGCTCGGCTGGCGAGAGAGCGAGAGGCGAGAGAGGGTGCGAGAGCGATAGAGAGTGGGAGCGAGATTCTCTACCAAGGACAGACTGTGGTACGACTGGAGGGACAAGAGCATCAGCGAATCAAGTGCCCCTTTATCTCTACAGATCTCTTCATCTGAAGGTGTTTTAATAGCACTTTCACATGGGCTCTGTGTGTGTTTGATGAAAGATAAGTTGGATGGGGGTACTTAAAGAATGTAGAACAGAAAGATTTTACAAGTGGAAGTGGAAAATAGACAAGTAATCTCTATTCTGTGTGCCCTGTCTCCCCTCCTCTCCCTCTCTTTCAGTACTCCAACATATTGATTATTTCACTGATTTTCTTGGTCTTCCAATTGCTGGTTATCCAGAAGCTGCTGCTAGAGTTTATTAGAACCTTATTTTTAAGGTTTTATCCTTTCATTGTAGAGACAGGAAGGTATGGGAGAGAAAGGGGAAGACATGCAACCGCGGGCAAGAATCAAACCCTGGTGGCTGGGCCTTAATGGTCCCTGCTCTACCCAGTGAACCACTGGGGCTCCCCCTGCTGATAGAGTTTTAACAGATTATAGGAAGCAGACAGTGCTAAGATCACTGCACTGTCTTCCTGTTTGCCGGGGTAGTAGTTTACAATAGTTCACAAAGCATCGAATGGTTAAGGACCGAACTCGTGGTCTGCTTGTGTGTTATACTGACCGTCCCAGGTTTCCAACCAAGCATGGTAAAGCAGCTCTTAGTTTTGATGAACCACAGATCTGCCTCGACACTTCTGCCATATAAATAGACTTTCATTGCTTGCCTGTCTCACTACCTGTCTCTCTCCTTGTTAACCTGTCATGCAGCCTTCCTGTCTGACCATCTTCCTGTCTGTCTCTCCGTGGTGCTCCAGGGTGTCAGACAAAGTGGGATGACATAAGGTGCTGGCGGGGGGCTCAGGTGGGCCAGGTGGTGCGCGTGTCCTGCGCCAACGTCTCCCAGCTGTTCGCCAACAACGAAGGTATAGCACTCACACCTACAACTTCACTGTAATTACTTGCCTCACATCTGGCCCTGATCTCACATCCTGACTCTAATGCCATCATCTCACATCTGGCCTGTAAAGCCCTCGTCCCACATCTGGACACTTAAAGGCCTGATCTCACATCTGGACTGTAAAGCCATCATCTCACATCTGGACTGTAAAGCCCTCATCTCACATCTGGACAGTCAAAGGCCTGATCTCACATCTGGACTGTAAAGCCATCATCTCACATCTGGACTGTAAAGCACTCATCTCACATCTGGACCGTGAAGCTCTCATCAAACATGGTCTGTAAAGCCATCATCACATATCTGGACTGTAAAGCCCTCGTCTCACATCTGGATGTCCAGGCTCACATCTGATCTCATATCTGGGCTCATCTTTAATGGCCTAGATGATCAACAAGGATTACAAGTAGATGTTCTGGATAATAGTTTATCCAGATGTTCTACTTATAATCACTCAGAGGACATTACATTGTTTTTTTTGTGGTTTGTGCTAATGTTACTATACTTTCTGGAAACTATGGAACAATCTGAAATAAAATATGGAACAATCATTCCATTAAAGTTAAAGTTTCAACTAGCTCTAAGCTTGAAATAACCTGGATTTATCTAAAGTCAATGCTGATAGATAGTGATTTAAATAATGTTATCAGTAAAGTCACATCCTATAACCGATATATTCTACAAATAAAAAAGGCTGGCCTTTCTACCCTTCTTCTTGTTTCCAAGAATCGTACTATCGACGCTCCCAAAACCCCTCCCACTCATGCCACCCAGCCAGCTAAGCTATGATAGTTTGTGTCTAACAGTTGCACAGTCAGAAAGAGTGGACAGAACATTGTTATTGTGTCTTTGAAATTATGAAAGTCTCCTTCCTACTTACCTGGGAAGAAAAGAGAGAAATGCACAAACAGAATCCCTTAAAAATTGTCTGCTCAGAAATGTCCCTTTCAAAAGGCCAACAATGTACAAACAAAATAGCAAGTATTGCATCAAGAATAAAATGAAAAACAACCCAGACAGATCTTACCAGGAGAAGAGGTGGGCCGACCGGGCCTGAGACCATGCCTAAGGTTTGTGTGGTTGATGGATTACTCATTCCTCCCAGACAGAAAGGCCTACTCATGAACCTCAGGCTACCAACATATCTACAAAGTCTAAAGATTCATAGGGAGGCAGAAGACATTTGGTTAAAACAAGCCTGTCCACCAAATGTTAGCTTCTCCTTCAATCCATTTCCAATCTCACAACAACACTCACTTCAACGAATCCCTCCAATCCATATCACCCAACCAACTTATCATCTTGGCTCCGCCCCGGCCACTACACCTTACATTCTAAGTCATGTGACCTTGACAGGACCAATATTTGATATAAAAAATATAGTTAAGAGAAAATAATATGCACAGAAGTAAAAACTGTTGAAAGTCACGAAATGAAGGTAATAACTGAGTAAACAACCAAAAAGAAGCATTTTTTGAAAGCGGCTTGAATATCATCAAAGTGTCAGTCCACTTTAAACCAAAGGGTTGTTGTTTGATTCCCTTCAGCTCCTGAGTGTTGTGGACCAAGGCAACACCTCCCTTTCCAGGTTATTTGTCACATTTCTGACACTGCTGTCACTGTGAGGATCTGTGACTGTGCAGGTTGATAAGACCTCACATGTTTTTTGTAACATTTTATTTTTGTCTACATTTTATTACTTTGTGTATCTTGTCATTATGGACTGGAGAGTGGAGAGAGACAGGAAAGTGGGTTGTTGTTGAGGATGAGAATTAATTACATGTAGTGTAGGACCCTGTAAAGAACCTGGATCTTTTCAAGACGTATCGCTACATGGTTAGCATGGGGAGCGTGTCTATGTTCCCCGGGTCCTATGTTTCCCTCTTTGTATGAGACAGGGGAACATAGGACCCTTTTTTAAAAAAAGGGTCCTATGTTCCCCGCTTTTCCCAAAAAGGGTCCTATGTTACTCCAATTTCGTGAAAAGATCGCAATTGCAGGGCTCTCAAGGCTCACGCATTCGGCGTGAGACACACGCAATTCAACCCATGCACACGCTCACAAGCCACACTTCGTATTTCTCACGCAGAGAAATTACCAGGATAGCGCCCACCAATTTGGGCCGCTATTTAACAGTGGAACAGTTAGGAATCAAATGGGTTTCCCGTACGTAGGGTATCCAGACGTCCTCTTCCAGTAATGGTGGAGAAAGTAACAGACCGGGGAACATAGGACCCTTTTTCGAAAAAGGGTCCTATGTTCCCCGCTTTTCCCAAAAAGGGTCTTATGTTCCCCAATATGTATGTGACCGGGGAACATAGGACCCTTTTTCAAAAAAGGGTCCTATGTTTACTTTCTCCACCATTACTGGAAGAGGATGTCTGGTTAGCCTACGTACGGGAAACCCATTTGATTCCTACCTGTTCCACTGTTAAATAGCGGCCCAAATTGGTGGGCGCTATCCTGGTCATTTCTCTGCGTGAGAAATACGAAGTGTGGCGTGTGAGCGTGTGTATGGGTTGAATTGCGTGTGTCTCACGCCGAATGCGTGAGCCTTGAGAGCCCTGCAATCGCGATCTTTTTCACGAAATTGGACCTGCACAAACTATATATTATATGAAAGCTGAGCCTCCACTGATTCCGACAATCTAAACCATATCATTCTGGGACTAAAACTCGCAAATAACAACTTAAGAAGAAACTTCCCCCTTTCTTTTAACAACCAAAAATGAAATTTTACCTTTGTGATTTTTGTTCACTAAGTTGAATGTGATCTCATTAAACCACCATAAACAGATAATCCAGCGGCCAAAAATGTTGCAACTAAACATGGTGTTTACAATAAATTACTAAGAGAAGGTTTCTTAGGAAATAGGTAAATTGCCTTCAATCATACATGGTTAACATACATGGTTGTTGGTCGTTTCTTTCTAAAGAAGGTAGTTGGGTTCTTGTTCTGCCTTGATGTAGCCTATTATATATATTTATATTTGTATAGCACTTTATATCTGAAACAGATATTTATACATTTCGTACAGCACTCATATCTGAAACAGATCTAATTAACCAAAGTAAATGAGACATTATTAGAGGTGAATGTATAATGACATTTAGTTTTTAACTCTCCACAAGGGTGCACAATACAATGGATAATAAAAGGTAAAAGTTAAGCCTCGATGCAAGACAATATGATTAGGGGTGGGAATATACAAACATGAGTAATCCTAGATTTAAAAAGCCAAAAAATGAACCCAATGTGGGCCATGCAACGGTAGGCCTGCTGGCCATGCTGAGAGCAGTTTCCGTCGTCCGGTAATTACCGGTCATTGACTGGAAAAAAATGAGGAGGACCGGAAATTCTAAATGTCTCTGGTCAGAATGACCAATGGAAATAAATCTCTCTGCACAATTTGATTAGCTAAACATTTGTTTAGCCAATTCATGTAAAACAATGAGGGTTTTGATTGACCCGACCCGGCCAGCCCCGCGGGCCGGGTCGGGCCAATATTTCCCCACTATCCTCGAGCCGGGTCGGGCCGTGCCTTTGATCGAACGTTTGTGTTTTTTTTAAATCATAGCTTTATTGGCCTAATCTGAGGAGAAATCTATGCCATAAACAGAAATATTATAGGCCTTTATTACACGGGTCTTCCCAATGCCGTAGAACGCTCCGTTCACTTGCATGGGTAGTATTCCGGTAACAACCCCAGCGTCTTCGGTGGCTAAACGACGTCAACGTCTTAGGCGGACTATTTCAATGCTGATCAACACTACGAATGCTGGTAACGAATAATTTGTAAAAAGACACACCATGTGAAGTTATTTTTTCGTTTTGGCAAGTAGCTGTGTAATAAGCGGGATAATGTATAGAACGTCGCCGGTCATTATCAAAAATAAGCCCCTTCAGACAGTGGTCGAGTTGTAAAAAAAAGCCAGGGGGGATGGTGGATTTGCGTTGCTCACGGGTTGGAATGAAAGGGAGAAAAGGGGACAGAGTTGCCTGCGGAAGCGATGTCTGAGATGCAGAGACAGCTTCACTCTACCAGTGTCTTGTCTCGTACGGTGTGGAATGAGAGCTCGTGAAGGGACATGCAATAGAATGCTGCCCGAGAATGCAGTATCGCTGTCAAATCTGTCCCTGGGAAAAGTAACGTTGCGCCGAATTGAAAAAGGAAACCGCTATAATGAAATAGCCGTAATATTTCCACATTAATTGATAAAATAACAGGGGATGGGAAGGGGAGATGGCTGTTTCAGAAGGGGATGATTTTGATCATTTTAATTCCAAAGGGGGATGCCATCCCCCCTTATCCCCCCTCAACTCCCCCCTCAAATCCCCTAACGGGGATTATTTTCCCAATAATGACCAGCGTTCTATACATTATTCCTTACATATATATTTAGCAGAGTAGGCCTAAGTAACAAATGTGTACAAAGTTACACATGTATTAAAAAAATGTTGGGTTGAAATCGGGCTCGGGCTCATAATTACAGTGAATGTGTCGGGCCGGGCCGGGCTCGGACAGAACGTGCACGGGCTCGGGTCGGGTCGGGCTTGATTTTCTGGGCCCGATCTAAAAACGTTTAAATTAAACCTTCCAGGTCACATGACCGGCACCAATTTTTACTAGTGGATACACTGGCTGAGAGTCTACCGTAAAGATTGAGGAAAGATAGATTGCGGGAAACATAGGACCCATTTTCAGAAAAAGGGTCCTATGCTCCCCTTATGTATTGCTACAGGGGAACATAGGACCCTTTTTGGGAAAAACGGGGAACATAGGACTTTTTTTAAAAAAAAAGGGTCCTATGTTCCCCGAGTGGGGAACATAGGACCCGGGGAACAGGACCCGGGGAACATAGGACCCGGGGAACATAGGGATGACCCCGTTAGCATGCTAGCAGGCTCAGCCAGTCTACCTTGAGGCAAATACAACAACTCTCACTGTCATGCTTTTCCATAAACAAACTATCCATACACACACACACACACACACACACACACACACACACACACGCACACACACACACACACACAGTAACATGGCCTCTGTTCCACTGCGTCTAGTGGGATTAAACAAACATGTATATGCACTCTTGCTTCACAAAATGGTTTACCTTAGATAAAGAATGACCCACAACTTCTGGTAGTTTGAGAAAAGAGTACTGCTCGCTCTTCCTCCCTTTCTCTCTTTCTCTCTCTATCTGTCTGTCTACCTCACTCTTTCTGTATGTTTTTCTCTTGTTCTATAATTGCCTTTGTCTCACTGCCTATTTCTGCCTCTTTCTCTCTACCTCTGTCTCTATTGCTCTCTATGGTTTGTCTCTCTTGCTCTGTCTGTTTCCTATGCCTCTTTCATTTTCTTTTGCTGTCTCCATCACTGCCAATCCGTCACTCTCTGTCTCTCTCGTTCTCCCCAAATTCCTCGCCTTCTTTCGATCTCTCTCTATTTCTCCCGCACTGTTGCTTGCTTTGACTATCTCTGTCCTGTCATTCGCAGTCTCTTTCTCTCACTCTGTCTCCCCCTTGCTCCCCCCGCCCCTCTCTACCATTCTTTCTCTCAGTTCATCCATTCCAACTGTTTGAGTGGATTTATTATTGGAGAATCCACCCCCGACATCCCCTGTCAAGCGTGAGCGAGCAAGTGTGATGGAAAGACGCTAAAAATAAAAACAAGTCACGAGACATCTCAGAGAATCCCCCGGGTCTCGGTATTCAGGGTTAGAGAGAAAATACAGATGGGGCTCAGAGGGATGGCATACGACTGATGGATAGGTGTGTGGGGATGTTGAGAAAATGCAGGAACATGTATGCTCTTTCAAAGAATTATTGAGGGATTGGTGTGTAGAGAGATGAACGGTGGCGGGAGGCTACTGCTTTAATTACCCTGAGATCATCAGGACAGATGACCCCATCAGAAACCCTTGGAATACTCAATCAGCCTCTTTCATGCCAAATATATCCTCTTCTTTGGAGGGCCGTGGTGAGGAAAATCACAATGAATTACTGGAAAATCAATGAGATGACTTAGGGAGCCTGGAGCATGCGAGAAGAACACGCTACGCTCATGAGCAGCAGTGGTGGGAGTTTGCGCGGGATCCCTGGGGTGCTAGCTCTTAGCCCTTTATTACCATAGCTAACTCTTCTACTCCTCCTCACACTGACCGGCACCATGGCCTTATCGGGGTTTCCGCGGGCTGTGTGGTCTGCTTGGTGCTTAGGATAAGGCTAATCGGCAGAGTTCGATATGTGAGTAAGTTAGTCCGCCCACTACTTAAACCTTCGCATTCTCTTCTGGTCCGAGGCTGAAGGGGACAACTCGCTCCTGAGTTTGTTGTTCTGTTCCCACTAGAAACTTTTCAACTCCAACTTTACACTGCACACACACATATGCTCACCGAATAATATGTCTTTGAGGCAATGGTTCCTCATGGTTTCTGAGTCATCCTCATGTTCACTTTATACTGCCATCTAGAGTGTTCACTTTTAAGCAAACTCAGAGCTGAGGGACTTTGTGTACAGTAGATAGGATTCTATTCAGTTGTATAACAGATTCTCTTTATCATAAACGACTTCCATTATATCCAGAGAAAAATCATTAAGGAGCAGGTAGGGGTTAGACAGTGAATACAGAGATAGGTCGTTAAAGAACCGGTAGGGGTTAGATAGTGAATATTGGCATGTCTGTGTGTGTGTGTGTGTGTGTGTGTGTGTGTGTGTGTGTGTGTGTGTGTGTGTGTGTGTGTGTGTGTGTGTGTGTGTGTTTTAAGTTTTGGTCTGGACCACGGAGTTCATAATGAAGAAAAACTACAAGGTCAGCTCTGCCAACCAATTATCCATCATCCATAACCACCACCACACTCCCACCAGCATGCTGTACAGTACAGCACACCAGAGACGCAGAAAGATATAGCAAATAATAGAATAAAGGAAGAGAGAGAGAGAGAGAGAGAGAGAGAGAGAGGCAGAGGGAGAGGGAGAGAGACTGAGAGAGACTGATTGATGGGTTTGAGTGAGATAATAGAATAAAAAGAGAGCAAGAGGGAGTGAGAGAGGGAGATAGGGATTGTAATTTCTGCTTCCTCATTGTTCTTTTAATTGAACTAACTTCTGACAAATAATGACAGGCTTGTTTTTAATCGCAGAGGTGCTGTCTTCTTCAACGCACAATATTTGGCTGTGGGCTTTGGTTTGATTTCTCATGCACAGTAATGATGTTGTCTATTTGCGCAGATTAGCACTAGCATGAAGACATGTGGGTTTAGTTGATTTATAGTACTAAATTATATTGTATATTTGGCAGATTAGCACTAGCATGAAGACATGTGGGTTGAGTTGATTTATATACCATTCCGTATACAAGGCTGTGTTGATTATTTCTTACAGGGACATCTCACAAAACATTTTTGGGATGCAAACTCATCTGAGGACTGTAAAAAAAAAAATCAAATATTTAGATAACAAGACCTCCAAAATCCCAAAGGCTGCTATGGCTATGAGCTGTGAGATTACTCCCAGAAACTGAAATCTGAAGCCGGATTTCCCTCATAACCGATTCTGGTTATGTAGACCATAATGCCTGCCAAACACCAGTATGTTCTCATTATAGACTCACACTATTGTAGGAGTTTCAGATAAATTCCATGTCCAGTGTAAGTGAGAGACGTGCCATGATCTACACTGCAACCCACTGCATCAAGCCTGCTGATTTCACTTAATCGTCACCTGTTTAGTTTGTTACGCAGATCTAGCACAGCTGGAGGGGTCACCTCTTGATGGGACACTTGATGCTTGCTGCCTACTGCTCACTGATAGTTCGGCCTGTTTCCTAGGTTACGTGTACAGGAACTGCACGCGGAAGGGCTGGTCGGAGCCGTACCCCTCCTATGAAGAGGCTTGCGTGTTCGCAGGGGACCCTGAGAGTGGATCAGAGGTAGAGCACACACACACACACACATACACACATACATACACACACAAGCACACACATACATACACACATGCACACAAACACACTCAAAAGTATGTGCACACACATATGCTCACACACACACACACACACAAATGTATGCACATCCACACAAATACACACACACACGCACGTTTATTCTTCTAGGACTGACAAGATAGAAATTGGAAGAGGAAAAGAACATTGAGTGATAAGTAGTGGTTCATGTGTTTTAAAGCTGTATTGATCTTTTTCTTATTTCAGACGACCACATACTTCTCCAACTTCAGGCAGGTGTACACAGCGGGTTACGCCACCTCCCTCATCGCTCTTATCTCAGCTATTTGTGTCTTCACTGTGTGCAGGTGAGATTGAACTGTGTTCAGTTACAATTCTATTAGAGATAGGGATCCACGTAGGGATCCACAGTATTTATTTTGGTAAATACAGATCTTAGTAAATGCAGCGCAATATAAAATTGGTTAAACTTCTACTTCCACCACTAATAATAATAAAGCCTAATGCTATCAAACTATCGAAACCACATTTTTGACCGGTATATCGTTGAATCACCATTTTTATTTAGATTATTTACTTACTACACATACTGCTAGCACACTCACCTGTGCTCTGCAGGTCACACCTTATTTACGATGGCTGTACTCACATAACAGTAGAAACCCATTTGTGGTCATCTCTACCTGCAGGAAGTTCCACTGCACCAGGAACTACATCCACATCAACCTGTTCTCCTCCTTCATCCTGAGGGCCAGCGCCGTCTTCATCAAGGACGGGGTCCTCTTCTCCGATGAGAACCTGGACCACTGCTTCATGTCCACCGTGAGCACCACCACCCAGACCCCCTTACCCCCAGATAGCCGCTCCATCCATCCATCATTGAATCCATCGTCCAAAGATATATTGATTTGTGTTTAGGGGCAGAATAGTAAATTGACTCCCAGACTAAAAGGTTTTGGGTTCAAACCCCCAATGTCAACAGCCATTCTATCTGTAGGCACCCTTGTGCAACATGCCAAACCCTTACCTGCTCTTCAATGACATTTATCTCCAATTCACTTGCTGAATGACTAAGTAAATAGAATCAAAGTAGTAGTAAATACGATTTATTTGTTTACCATTTACTTCCTGAATCCATAACCTATAATAGAGGATGAGATTCCAGGGCCAGAAAGAGAATTGTCCTGTTTAGAGCTGAAAACATTAAAAGAAACATGAGGGCTTTTCTTTCCTACTGGATCTGGAATGTTCCACCACTGGCCAATAAGAGTGAACAGCAGCCAGAAGGAGGGAGAGTGTGTGTGTATGTGTGTGTGTGTGTGTGTGTGTGTGTGTGTGCGTGCGTGCGTGCGTGCGTGCGTGCGTGCGTGCGTGCGTGCGCGTGGTCGATCTAGGCTGCTCAGGGGGGCTTATTTTTGTGTGTCCTGTGTGTGTGTGTGTGTGTGTGTGTATGTGTGTGTGTGTGTGTGTGTGTGTGTGTGTGTGATAGAAATGTCAGGTGTGGGCTGTAGTGTGGAGAGAGGATGAGAGAGAGAGAGAGAGAGAGAGAGAGAGAGAGAGAGAGAAAGAGGGAAAGGCTGCGGTAAGATACACAGAAGGAGAGGGGGAGGGGAAGGAGAGGCAGAGAAACATAGCCTGTCAAAGCCACAAGTCTTACTTTAGAAGGAAATCCTCACACTTGGGGAAGATAGAGGGATTAGACAGACAAGAGACGAGTCTAGGTAGCAAAGGCGCGTGAGAAAGTTGGACAAAAGGTTTAATATGCGATTTGAGATTTGGAGTTGAGACAAAGTGGAGAAGAAGTGTGTGTGTGTGTTTGTGTGTGTGTGTGTGTGCGTGTGTGTGTGTGTGTGGGTGCGTGTGTCTCCGAAAATGGAACTCCAGGAACCAATCTGGAACAATGGATTGCTAAAAATACCCACTATTCACCTGGGGCCTACGCTATAGGGAGTGCAAGAAAACTCAGACAAATGTCAGTCCTTGGAGAGATATTTGGGCTGTCATTTAGGCTACACATTCACACACGCACACACACACACACACACACACACACAAACACACACATACCAACAATATGCACGCCTTTCGCATCAGCAGTAATGTCCCTCCACCCCCCACCATGAAAATCCCTTCACCACCTCCAAGGTCTGCCTGATTCCTTCAATGAGCAGAACGTGAGTCCATCCCTGCTGAAGTGTCCCACGGGCCTCTAACCCCTCCCCCCTGCTTCTAGTATCCATGCAACGCTTCTAGCCCAATCCTTAATGACTACTGATCCCAAATGTCACATCTAGAATTGATAAAGCACCATTTTGTCGTTGATTCCTTGAGAAATGTGCCCCTTTAAAGACCCAAGTTAAACCGAACCATCAAGGCAGGGCTGCTAAGTGTCACGAAAACAAGACAAATTCAGACAATTAGAATAAATCGTTTTGTGCGTGTGTGTGTGTGTGTGTGTGCAGTGCGCGTGCAAGTGTGTGTGTGTGTGTGTGTGTGTGTGTGTGTGCTGAATGACCACTTGGTTGAACACTCACTTTTAAAAGTGCACCTATAGACGGCTGCTCCACTAAGCTTTCTACTTTCCCATTTTTACTGTTTCCTTCATTGCCTCCTCGAATGTTAACATTACTGTTTCTTCCAATGTCTTCTCCACTGTCTTCAACACTGTCTTCTCTACTTCCCACTCCAATGTCTCCTCTATTGCCCCCTCCACTGTCTTCTCTACTGCCCCCTCCACTGTCTTCTCTACTGCCCCCTCCACTGTCTTCAACACTGTCTTCTCTACTGCCCCCTCCACTGTCTTCTCTACTGCCCCCTCCACTGTCATCTCTACTGCCCCCTCCACTGTCTTCTCTACTGCCCCCTCCACTGTCTCCTCCACTGTCTTCTCTACTGTCTCAGATCGTGATGCTTATTAACCCAAATACTCAGACCAGAGCTGCCCAGTCTCACGCCTTGAGTTTGAGACTCAAGCAAATGACTCTCTTCACACAGTCTCTGGCCACACCTCCTATTTCTCACTGCAATATGAAATGAACAATGAGGGTTAGGGTTATTGAGACATTATAAGAGACGTTTGAATGAAAAAACGGGAATCATGCAAGTGCTACCATGGGAGCAGATCCCAGGGGGGATCTGATACATTTATGATGGGATCGCCCCCAATATAAATTATTTATAATATGTATGTAATTAAAAATATACACATTGAATAGAGACCGACCCCAATTTTGAAATAATTCACACATAAACACCCTATTCATCCTGCTCAGGTGTCTGAAGCATTGCATATATGATTGGCTTGTTATACCACTATGCCTACTCCAGAGAATGAGTGAAGCTGCATTTGTTGATGTGTGGCTGTGGTAAAGATGTATAGTGATGTGCATGTGATGTGTGCCCTTTACAGGATTAATGGATGTCTAATGGGTAATTGTGATTTCCCTTGGTGGAACCACTTCAGGTGCCTGTTGATCACAACAGGGGATTGGTGCTACACCAATTTTAATCTTCTATGATCATCGCTCGAAAAGTCTCGCTCCAGTTCGATCACTCGAAAACCATTTCATAAAATGTGGTAGCCTATGTTAGTATATGGTATACTTTTCGTCTGTTGAACATGAATCTAATTAATATGTTAGTTTAAAGTAACCAGCCATCATTTTATCTGAGTGTATTTTTGTGTTTAAATTGGAATTTGACCAACATAGAATACATATGTAGTGGGTAGTAGGGTAGGCCCATAACAATTATGGCACATGGGCCCTTAATGACCTACTTACCACTGTCAACTTGCTATATCTGAATACAGTGAAAAGCAATTGACGTTACCCACGTTAGCTTACTCCCAAAATCTGATCGGAAACTAGGACGGCTTAAACTCACAGTGTTTCAGCGTGCCGTCGCTACTACAGTGAGATATTGGGCTGAGCTCAGTGTGCTCTGCTCTGTTTGGGTTTGTCCGCAGTCCGATTTCATAAAGATTGTTGAAAACGTTTGCGTAATAGCAAATGCCATGGAATTTCAGTGAGAAATAGGAGGTGTGGCCTGAGACTGTGTGAAGAGTGTCATTTGCTTGAGTCTCAAACTCAAGGCATTGAGTTTGGCAGCTCTGGTCTGAGTAATTGGGTTAATAAGCTTTGTGTTTTATTAGCTTTTTCATTCATTTAGTTCATTTCTTATCCATTTCATGAACCAAATCAAGCCTAGCTAGTAGTGAGCTAATCTGGCATAGCCTTGTTGCCTTCCGAGTCCCATGGGCTGCCTCCATCAGAGCCTGCTTAAAAACCAATTAAGCAGATGAACGACTAGGGTCACACAAAACCATGGGAATCAACCAGGCCGCAATGTATATACTATCAAACTTAATTAAAGAGGTGAGGGGAACTGTGAACCTATAGCACTAAATTTCAAACCGTTAGCATGTTCCAACTGCTGCTTTACCTCAGCTTCCTCTGTTTTGCTTGTCTATTACATGATGTAAATCGGCTGTAATTTGTATGATCTCCTTGCTGTCCTCCAGATTTCTTGTAAGACTGTGGTGGCCTTCTTCCAATTCAGCATCTTGGCAAACTACTTCTGGCTGCTGGTGGAAGGGATGTACCTCCAGACCCTACTGGCTCTCACCTTCGTCTCCCAGACCAAGTACTTCTGGTGGTACATCTTGATCGGCTGGGGTGGGTGGCTCGCTGCCTTGGATGCAGACAATGATTTATCGCTTATTTGCATCTCTCACAATGTCTTTTCCTCAATGTATCTGTGTGTGTGTGTGTCTCTCTCTCTCTGGCGCTCTCTCTCTCTCTCCCTCTTAAAATCTCAGATGATCTCGATTTCCCTCTCTCCTTCTCTATCAGTTAGTCTTGTGTAAAAAGAAATTCTCTCTCACGCCCTCTCTATCTTAAGTTCTTTATTCTAGTCCTCATCAGCATATAGACTGAGGATTCACTGACCCTTTTTAGTTCACTCGTCCATTTTTAAACTAAAAAAAATATTTAATACCGCTGGAAAAGGATGCATATGTTTTTCCTGTATGGAATATATAATTCTCATTGATTGGGCAATTATGTTATACTTTTGTGGTGATTGGACAGTGTATTGTGACCCACAAGGTTTCCCCACTACCATCATAATGGCCTGGATCCTCACAAGACACTTCTACGATGACAACGGGTGACTCACACTACGGAAATCTTGAATAGGAATATATAGCTGTTATGTATTAATAAATACATATGAATACATATAGAAGTATGATTGGTTAAAATATAGTGTGTTTTTGTGTGTGTGTGTGTGTTTGTGTGTGTGTATGTGGTATTTTAACAAAATATGCGTATCATATGTAACACACGTAACATAAGTGTAACACATGTGACATACGTGTTGCTGTGGTCTTCATGTCCAGCTGTTGGGATGATACAGATGTGGTGTTCATCTGGTGGATCATCAAAGGACCAATCACAGCCTCACTACTGGTGAGAGAACTACTGGAGCGACAGAAAACAGTACTGCATTAGTACTGCGTTAGTACTGCGTTAGTACTGCACCTACTTCATCTACATCACCAGTACTACAGCCATGCTGCTGAACTTGTCAACTAAAGCAGAGCCGTCATTAGTAGTTCCTACATTAGAGAGTGCTGGGCGCGGTCTTGTAGTCTAAATGAGTTATACCTCATGATGCTAATGTTATTATGTCAGCCTAATAAGTCCTCCTGGAACTGGAAGAATGTTGCTCTTACAGGCTGTTTTTCTTCTGCAGGTCAACTTCCTCATCTTTATGAACGTGATTCGCATTCTTGTTCAGAAACTCAAATCTCCTGGCGTCGGTGGCAACGACACCAGCCACTTTATGTGAGTCATCAGACACATAAACACATGCACATTCAGGTATCACACACATTAGCAGCCATACACAGACACGCACACAAGCACACACACACACACACATACATTCAGGCGTAAAACCCACACACAAACAAACCTATGCAAACGTGTGCTCGCACACACTCACACCGACACTTCCTTCTCAATGACAGGATCATTTTTTCTTGTCCATCCCCGTGTGGTGTGCGTGTGTGTGTGTGTGTGTGTGTGTGTGTGTGTGTATGTGTGTGTGTGTGTGAGCGCATATTTGCCTGTGTGTGCATTTGAGTGTATGTGTGTGTGCGCATGCTTATGTGTGTGTGTGTGTGTGTGTGTGTGTGTGTGTGTGTGTGTGTGTGTGTGTGTGTGTGTGTGTGTGTGTGTGTGAGCAGGAGGCTAGCCAAGTCCACCCTGTTCCTCATCCCTCTGCTGGGGATGCACTACATGGTGTTCGCCTTCCTGCCAGAGAACACAGGAGCAGAGGCCCGCATCTTCATAGAGCTGGGCCTGGGCTCCTTCCAGGTACACCGCATTGACAAGCCTGTGGGATTACACAATGAGATGATGATGTCCTGTTAATACGCATTGTGATGTTTTGAAGGGATGATTTCAGTTCAATTCAATTCATCTACATTTTTGGAATTCTATTATTTTTATTTTTATTTCTTAATCACCGGTACAGTTTCAAAGGGCTCTGCGATTTGATGTGAATATAGATTGCGATTAAGTGCCTTCAGACTACTGAAGCTATATATAGGCGCTGTATATTTATAATTGTTTGAGTAGAGTAGTAGTATTAGGAAGCCATTTGATTATGATGATGTCATGTTTTGATGTGATGATACTATAAGACTTTACTCAATATGTTGTGATGTTATGTGATGATGTAATGCATTACGATGGCAAAATGTGACGTAATGTCATCGTGTTCTGTGCCATAATGTTGCCATTCCTGTTGACATTGTGCCGTCATGACGCAGAGCATATTATGTACCTGATGTGTCACGAATCACGATATCATTCAAAACATATGCTGCCATCCTGCAATCAGTAGGAAAGAGAGTGGGCGAGAGAGAACCAGAGCTTGGGGAGAGAGAGAGAGAGAGAGAGAATGAAAGATGTGCTCTGCGTTAGGTGAGTTAGGTGCTGTGTGTAACGTCTGCCCGTCTCCTAGGGCTTTGTGGTGGCCCTGCTGTATTGCTTCCTGAACGGAGAGGTAAGCCCTTCATTCATCATTTAGCTCTCCATGTAGAGATCAATTCTGAGCTCTACGTTTAACATAGGTCTAAACTAGACCTACGTTTAGAGACTTTATTTTTAGACCTACGTTCAGAACTCTATGTAGACCTACTGTATATCTAGACCTACCTTTAGACCTTTATGTAGACCTACTCTATCTAAAACTATGTTAAGGCCTCTATTTAGACCTGCAGTATATCTAGACATTCATCTGTCTAGACCTAGGATGAAGAATGGTTAATGAGGTATCGGATATTGTTATTATTAGTCAAATATAGCATATGATGAATAATGTCTGGTGAAATATTGAAATTGTATTTCATCCAGGGTGATTGATGAGGAGGAAAAAGAGTGTGTCTAGACAAGTGATATTGATATGAGAAGGACAGGAGTGTGATCCTCCTCTCAGACCTATGGTTATGCCAAATAATGCATGTGTGTGTGTGTGTTCTGTTTCTGTCCATGTGATTGTATTGCATTTATGTGTGCGTGTATGTGCGTGCGTTATTTTTGCATTGGCATGTGTGTGAATGTACACTCTTGTGCATGTGAATGTCTGTGTGCATCTGTGGCACATGCATTCATGTTTGTGATTGCTCGTATTTGTCTGTGTATGAATGTGTGTGTATGCGTTTGTGTGTCTGTGCACATCTATGTGTGTTTGTGTGTGTGTGTGTGTGTGTGTATAAAACCAGGTCCAGGCAGAGCTGAAGAAGCGTCTGTGCAAGTGGCAGACCCAGAACTACCTGCGCTACAGCAAACGCCGCCGCACCCTCTTCATGGAGAGCAGCACCATCACTCAGAGCTCTGTCCTAGACAAGTCCAGCCCCAAGGATCGGCCGGCCTCAGAAACATGCACACTGATGTGCACGGCCACATAGTACAACTCATCTTTCTGAATCAACGCCGCCACCACAAGAAACTGCTTCATTACGGCCCACTGGTCCTCCACAGTCTTCATACACACCTCATCGGAGGTAGAGAATCCAGGTCCACAAAGTAAAAGAAGTCCCTGTTGTGTCGGCCAACCACTGGCAATGAGTCAGTTGTTTGACCTTGTGCTTTTTTTTAGCTTTACTTACGCACGGACACAAGGAGAAAGGACAAAAGTGTTTACAGTTGACATGGCGTAGATGGTTACGTGCCATACAACATGCTCTAGCAGTGAACAACAATACATTCATAAAATGAACAAAAACAACACATTTTAGGGATTCTACCTTTATTTATTCCAAGAACTTATTTTATACTTAGAATACGTGTAATATATTTAACTTGAACATTTGAATGTTGAGTTTACACAATTATAATAAACACAATATTTACTTATTTAACCTGATGAATCCCTTTTTCTAGTCAGCTAAGAAGTGCTTTAGAATTCAAACTCTAGAAACAACCATAAGTCATAGGGATGGACTTTTACTTTCTGAACCTGGAAAATCCACTTTCGCTGATCATCTTGCTACTTGAACAACCTATAAAGTGACCTTCATCTGGTCACTTCTTCTTCCACACTGTAGATAATTGATGGGATTTTCATTCCCTGAAACCACAGAAATGAAAATGAAATTTATGAAACTTAATTTGTATTTAATTTATACGTAAAACAGCTATTTCAAAGTGTGACCAGCACAAAAATCTATTGCCAGGAACAACATGTCTCTGGTGAGGTGAGTTAATGCTATTTCTGTTTCGATGTGTTTCACCATATGAATGTCGACACCAACATTCCTTGACCTTCTTGGCCAATCAACAAACTGCAAATACAACAACGCCCGTGTTTCACCAGAGATGGCGCTGTCCCCCTTTTAGATTCTAGTATTCTCTGACACTTGTAACAGAGCTAACCCATACCCTAACCCACACTAGTGATTCAAAGCCAGCTGAAACAAACAGGTTATGGAGGAGGATTTCAAATAAATGGCGGTTTAAACCTCACATAAAGGAACACCGTCACGCTCGGCTATTTTCTTGTATAAGAGAGTACTGCCTCAGACGTGTGGAGAAATTTCTCAGCCCATAGGACCGATGTCATCAATGGTATGATTTTCGTTGCGTGTCCCAACACGTGTATGAAGCAGAACTCTTATATTAGAAAATAGCCGAGCACGACGGTCCCCTTTGCACCTTCTCTGTCGGAGGATCCACATTTCTTGCACAGTGCACACGCGCACACTCTGGAGCACTAGACTGTAAAAGCAATTGAGTCCATTAGGTTGTCCTTTTGTATGGTTCTGTGTTGTAATTATGCATATGTAAATAGCGGCACATATTTTATCAGGGTTTCAGCCGACAGGAATTGTATATCATCATCATATTGAAACAATGTTAATCAATAATTCCTTTAATTGTGAATAATAGATATTAACTATTGCTGAAAAATAGTATAACAATGGGACGACATATGAATGAGCTTTCCGTCGCATCATAGGACAAAATATACATGATGTTATCAATTGCAATGCTATATTAATGTCTAATTAATCATGAAGTAATTCAAAACAATTTGTTTAAATGGCCCCTATTTTACCTGTTTCTTTAAATAGCCTGATCTTTTGACGACTCAATCACAGATCTGGGTGGAAGAATAGGGGTCCTGTCAACCATCGCTGAACAGGAACTATCATGTTATTCATGTCATGAATACATTCTAAGAATACTTAAAAATATCTTAATATTAAAATGTAGATTGCATTGTATTATGAAAAGGATCTTATAACTAAAGCAAGCATTGCTTCATTGAGAGACTGCTCACTGCAGAGCCAATGGGGGGGGGGGAGCTTGGCTTAGTTCAGCTCCCCCTCTAGGTCCAGCTACAACGCCGGCTCAGGTCCAGCCCCTCCTCAACTCACTCACACAAATAGGTGGCACATGTTCATGAACCATGCAACATGATTTGCTCTGCTTAACCATATACCTATCCATAACCTTAAATCCTAAACCTAACAATAACCCTTACCCTAACCCATTAACCTTACCATCACCCTAACCTTAAAAAGTAACCATAACCTCAACCATAACCCTAACCTTAACCCCTAAACCTTACCATTACACCTAAACCTTGAACTGTACACCTTACCCTAATCCTAACCCTAACTATTTGTTCAACCTGTTCAGCTGGACTAGGTCCATTTGGCTCTGCAATGAGCACCACTTGACTTCATTGGGCAGTTTTTAACGGTGTGATTTCCGAACTGTTGAAATGACAGCAGAAATATTCTATCATATAGTTTATTACATTGCAAATTGTACAAAGTCTTCTTTTGTAATTAATGATATTAGTTTATTACTAAGTTATTGACCATTAGTTTACATAATATTAATACTTAACAGATTTATTTTACTAAAATAGCAGGTTCATATTGATGTTCTGAACTAGAACACAAATAGCCCTCTTTACGCTGGTTTTACGTAACATGTGCGAAGCCAGCATTGCCAGTTTGATTTATTTTGGTTGGGTCATGCCATAAGGCATCATATGGAGGAATCACTTAGGCCTGACTGCTACAGTGCCTTTTCTGTCACATAGTATTTTTCCTGGTGGTGGCATAGTGACTTTAGTGCCAAAATATTGTTGGTGATGATCTTAGCCTGTACTCTATATGCTATGAGCACTCTGCCTGGTTTTGTGTTGTGAATTTTTATGGATTATTGATGTGACAGGACTCACAGCCTGACCCCCTATTGATTCCATATTTTATGGTTGCCTAAAATAAGAAAGAAAAAAAGATGTGCCTTTCTGCCGACTTTGGTCAAGTGTTCTTCCCTTTCTTGGAGGGAACAATTTTGGGTTTGACTTATAAACACTAGGTAGGCTGCACATGTTTGATGGTTATTGTTAATATTTATTAAACCACAACATATGCTGTGAGCCAACAAGTTCAAAACGTTTAATGTCCATAATGTACAAAATCTCCAACATTAGCATTTGTATGTGATACGTTGCTTATGAGTTGTCAGACAGGACAGACAGCAGTCAAAGATGATTTGGAATTCATTCCCTTTACAAAACACACATTTTACATTCAGCCATCAGTGTCTGGATGAGCCAAATCACAATCACAGCTGAACAGAGTCAAATTACATTTTAATGAAAATTGACCAAATCAAAATAAATGCTTCAATATCTTCCTCTAAGGTGTGTTCCGATAATGCAGCAGATAGTAGCAGAATAAATATAAATATGTTCAGTTAATTCCTGTTTGGCACTTGAATTTCAAGGATGCCCTTTGAAACGCCCTTCTTATTGGCTCATCCTGCTTTGACAGTGAATATATGTTCACATAATGACATATGTTAAAAATCACCCATTTAGTTCTGTCTGTACAAATGAGGTTGGGATTATTTCAAATGCATGCAGTAGCAGCCTTCGAGAGAATATATCACATTAGGCGTAAAATACTTTAAACAACCACCGTTACAAAAAGGAGTAGCAAAAACCATCACAGCAAATATGTTAAAAGCTTGATCACTTGGAACCGCAAAAGGTATAATTTACAAGATAAAGCAATGGCATCTTATTTCCGTTGTAAACACGAAACTGCAGAACGTTTGTATTTTACTAGAAGCCACTAAACTACTTCATCTCCAGCTTTTGGACAGCGTCATTATTTCTAACTTGACATCAACATAGTACCGGCTATATAAGGCTCCAAATACACTATCGACGACATGGACCGTAAATAATCATGTACACATAAATATATATATATATATATATATATTTCAAAGGCTCATAACTTAACAAGATTGTCATAATGTTAATAATAACCTCAAATTAATTTAAACCACATTCTGGACCGAATTTATCGCGACCAGTGACAATACTGTTAAATAGCGCCCCCGTATGGCTGTAAGTAAATCTGCACTTTTGTTTTAAATGTATTACTATTTCATGCCAGAACAGAAACTACGACAACGTATACAGTAAAAATAATTAATAAAAATACAGTTCCGGGTCAGCCCTTCTTCGATTTTACATAATCTTTATGGACTGCCTGATCTAAAAAAAAATACTTATAGGCCTATACCTTATAGGATTTGTAAATACATTTGTTTGACTTCAGCTGTACTTAAAGTTTCCATGTTTGGTCATCGAGACAAGATTTCCAAAGCTTGCAAGACATTTTAAGGTTTGGATGATATAACTGCATTATAAACTCAAGACCGTTTTGATCAATTATAGTTGATTATTTCACAATTTAAAAAGGTTGGGTGTGCCAAGATGAAGAGACACATTACGTGTGATAAACCCATTCAGAATTAATATAACTGGTGCAATAACACACTATCAATAGTATGTTGGGCCCATCTCAAACACTGATAAGCTACTTTTAAAGGCCCCCAAGGTTTAATGTTTTCGATCTTGCGCGGTGAAAACACAACTACATTTTTAAAAACCTTGCATTTTCGTTTTCTTTTCAATTTTTTGCTTCTCATTGTTTTGTATCGAAATAAAAACGGCAATCAAACCTACTTTGTGCATCAAGGCACTTCTGGAGAAACAAAGTGAGTGAAGAGGTGTATTCAGAGAGGACAGGTACGTCGCCAGACCCAAAAGAAAAGCCCCTGCAGTGACATCGGTTGCAAGTGACGGCCCAAAAGCAGCCGGTGACAACCCCTGGAGCGGTGCAAACTATGGAAGGAGAATATCCTTCATCTTTGGAATGAGAGAATTACCCCAGAGTAAAAAGTCTTTCTCCAAAAGTTACATTGAGTAAATATGACCACAGATATGAAAGATGCAGGGTAGCAAGAGGAACTTGTAATGTCCCAAACAAATGATAGGCTCCTCCAGAATAGCTTTCCACTACTATATTTCTTTTCTTAAGAAAATAAAAGGAAATGAAAGAACATAACTCTGGAAATACCTGCGTGAGGTCATCGGATGTTTCGAGGGGAAATCGTCGAAATCCACAACAAACACAAACGATTTACAAATAAGAACGAGCAAAGTCAATTCAAATAGCGAGAAAAAATTAGTCACCATCGTTTGAATTAATAAACAAATTATTGAGCATTTAGATGTTATATATTACATCCTCCGAAGAGTTATCTTTCGTTGACATGTTCTGTACTAGCGGCTGTTTAGAACCACGCGGACCCAACCTCCCGCGAGAGGAGGCAGCTTCTCAGGGGATTTCGGAAGGTCAGCTTAATTTCCTTATGGTCGTTGTTGGAAATCGTTACAATACACTTGTTAGAAATAAGAAATGCATTCCTGCGTCAAGCATTTTGTCTCGGGCAATGTTTTTGGCATTTTGTGAATCTGGACAGTAAATATACATAAACTCTTTCACGTAAACTGCTTTGTTTCATCTGTAAAATCAAGATGAAACATCCGCTCAACATTCCTCAAAATGGCCGCCATGATATTGATACATTATGAATATAATATAAGAAACGGCAGTGCGCGCTAGAATGTTCCTCCTCCAGACAACACACTTAGTGGACAAAATTACCAACTCACCCACAGGACTGGATTGAAATAAAGGATTTCACGTACGAAGAGTAGTAACGTTTGTCCGCTCCAACGAAGAGCACGGTGGGGATAAGCCACCTCCCCGAACACCACCATCTTTTTCTTCTTGGGAGTCAACATGCATCAATTCAACTTTAGTTTCACTCATAACACTTGTTGTAAATGAGGAAAAAGACACCCTTCAGGACATCAGCACCTAGTGGGTTCTATTGAAAAGTTGACATGAAGTGGCTGCTGTTTCCCCAGAGTCTTTACTTGTGTCAGTTCAGTTGGCCGTTCCAAAGGGGCGTTTGGCACACAACAGCACATTAATTCTGAGTTCTTCTTAAGAGAGAGAGCTAAAGATATCGACAAATACAAATACTCGAAAACACTTTGAGGCATGGACGAGAAGAAGAGAACACAAACTTCATTCCCTCGGTCACAATGGAATGGTTGTTACTTTCCAATGATGGCACGGATTAGATGATACTTCAAGCGGGCCTAGCTGTGCTTTTAAGCTCAATCAAAACACCCTATTGAAAGTAACCACAGTAGTATGTACACAACTTGAACTATCTTCTTTTGGTAGTCCACATCTTGCTCAGAGGACTCCTTTACATCAAAGACCCGTTTGAAGCCATCTGATATATTTTTGGATTTCACACCAGCAGCACCTGGACAAGCAGCTTAGGAGGGGCGGAATGTCGGATGTAGGTTGGTTGGTTGTTTTTTTGGCACATCGGGGGCATTTTGAAACTGGGTGGTGGTTGGTCATCATGTTGGGCTAGACTAAAGGATGCTCTGGGGGTTTGGCCGGCCTCTGGGCCTCCGCCGGGGGGGCGCTGTTGTCTGGGCCGAGCTGGGTCTCCATGACGGCCGCATCCGGGTAGGTGTCCGGGTAGGGGTTGGGGAAGGGGTTGGACAGGCTGGTCATGGGCAGAGGGGTGTAGGTGGGCCTGGCGATGGAGAGGTTAGTGGTGCTCTTGGCGGTGGTCATGGCAGCGTTGTTAGTGGTGTTGGCGTCAGGGCTGGACATGATTATGGGCTGGCTCTGGCTGCCGTTCAGCTGGCTGGCGTCTCGGCCTGCAGGCTGGACATACGTATCTGTGAGCTGCTCTTGCTGAGGATGGACAGCTGGGTCCCCCCGTTCACCCCACTGCTCGCCAGCGAAGGGTGGCGGTGCTTCAGGTCCACAGCAAAGTACCGGTTCACCGTCCAGCTGCGCCATTTCCTCTTGATCTCCGATTGCACCTTGAGGGATATACTTCACAACGTCATTATTAATGGACCTCGCTGAAAGGACACTAGCGCTCCTAGTCCCCTACGTCTCAGATCTGTCCTCGGGTCAAGTCAATACTGGAGCCTGGAATCTCCTTGTCATAGTTTGATTCTCAAGAGTCCGGACTTGGTCTGAAAGGTCTTGATCACAGTTACAGTCTGTCTTTTACCACACTTGGATTCTTAAAGACCAATTCAATTTCAAGTTCCTTTATAACAGTTACAGTCTTTCTCTGGAAACAGTAGTATAGTACAATAGTAAAATCGTTTATCACATTTAAAGTCCTTTATCAAAGATATAGTCTTAAGGTCTTTAATCCCAGTTACAATATCAAACACCTTTATCACAGCTATTCTCAATGTCCTCTATTGCATTTACTGTCAAACAAATAGTTTAATGTCGCTATTTATAAAAGTAGTAGTTTGTATTGCTTTAACCAATCCACATTATTCCTGCGTTATCACGACAGAGTGGGTGGTAATAAAGTGTGTATTAAAGGAGACTTACCTCTCCATTCAGGAAACAGTAGAGGACAGCCACCACAAAGCCCTGCAAACACAAAACAGGAAGGGCGGGTCACATGAGGAAGATATGTCTATTCTAACCCAATACATATGTCAGGAGCTTTAAACTAACTGATAGATCAAGCTGTAGTATAAATATCTGCTGAGAATGTTTGTTTATGTGTGTGTGTGTGTGTGTGTGTGTGTGTGTGTGTGTGTGTGTGTGTGTGTGTGTGTGTGTGTGTGTGTGTGTGTGTGTGTGTGAATGTTTGTTTGTTTGTGTGTGTGTGTGTGTGTGTGTGTGTGTCTGTGTGTGTGTGTGTGTGTTTGTTTGTGATGAGGTCTACATCTGTTCATTTTTATTCCACAGATTGATGGTCTAGCCTGATAGGGTGTTCAACTTCCAGCTGAAAAAAAGCTTTTTTCTGGGTTCAACCCTGCCTGCCCTAAGCAAATTTTTCCATTAGCAACCTCTAGTGACTTGAGTGATATCTTCAGTTACAGCTACATCATTTCCAGATGACAGTGATTGTGACGGAAAGTGACTGAGATGTTCCCCGATTTCCGGGGAGGGCAAAAGTCAACCTGAATAAAATGATTTATTTATGAGGAACAATCACTGAATAGACAGAGTCATGGATGTGGGCGTTGTAGAGTAAAGTAACATATAGTGCAAGTTTAACCTTCGAGCAAAAAGCCTGTGATTATCTTTGGCTGAAGGCATCTCCCCTCCAATTGAAATAGGATCTCAAAACATGTTCCAGTTGAGTCCGCACCTGGAAGGAGCCCAGGCCCAGCTCGAAGACCAGACGCTCCCTCTTGCTCACGTTCTCCGGGGAGAAGGCGAACACCGTGTAGTGGATACCAAATAGAGGGATGAGGAGCAGAGTGGAGCGGGCCAGCCTCCTGTACACACACAAACACACACACACATATTAATATATATACAAACATAGAGCACACACACACACACACACACACATATTTATAAATATACATACTTAGAGAGCACACACTCACACACACACACACACACACATACGTATATATATAGAACAAACACACAGACACACAGGAGCACACATGCAAACCAACACACACATGCACCCACACACACACTCATTAGGAACACACACACACATCAGTCTTCATTCATTCTCAGCGACAAAGACACACTTTGGATCACCATATTGGCTTACAGGTAAATACTCGATTCATTTCCCCCGATGTCTGGAGACTGCAGCTTCTGGACAAGGATTACGATTATTCCGATAAAGAGGACGAAGTTGACCTGAAAAGAGAAAAGGATAAGATAATGCGGGTGCTGAAATATGTGGTCAAATTTTTTTCACAGTATTCATATAGTTCACAGGACATTCAGTCATTGATATTTTTGTATAAGAATAGACAAATATATGGAAGTAGCAAAGTTAAAACAAAACAAAAATCGTAATCAATTTTAATGGAAATGTTGTAAAAATTCTACATAATTTGTTAAATAAAAACGACATCTGTAATGCCATGCTTCCTTGTAACCTGCTGGAACTAACCATTATGGACGCTAGCACCGGTCCCTTGATCACCCACCAGATGGCAGCGTTGTCATTCATATCCCAGCACCTGAAAGAAATACGACCACGGTCAACATTCACAAGACTCTCCTCACAAATCACGCCAGTGGATATAGAACTCCTTACTACCCACCCGATGTCATCAAAGTGCAGCCTCAATACGGCCCAGATGGTCACGCAAACCGTTGGGGTTCCTACAAATCATACAAAATAATTTAGGTCCATTTAATTACAGTCTCAAAGGGCGTTCCAGGCTATGTTTACAGGCATACACAGACAGCCTTCTTTAGGACTTAAGAAAAGCTCTCCCCCAAAACACACAAGGGAGAAACCTTAAGGAAGGAACACAGAATTGGGATTTCTCCTTCCAGGGATGGTGCAGGCATATCAAATCATAAAATAAACCATAGAATATAGTTTTTCACCCATCCTCGCCAACAGGAGCAAGCCCAGAAGGTGTTTGATTCCACTCAAAGAAATACAATATCTATTTTATTTTCATTTGTGTTATATATTTTAAATGGATGTTTGATTTATTATCTTCTCAATTTGTATGAATAACTATTTCCTAGGGGGGAGGATAGACCCCCTTTCTAACAATGAGGAATGAAGGCATATATCTATGCAGATAGTATGGTTAGTAGGTTGGTCATACCCCAGCCGATGATGATGTACCAGTAGAAGTAGGTATTGTTAGTGTGTTGGTCAGTCGATGGTTATGTACCAGTAAGGGTAGGTATGGTTAGTATTTTGGTCATACCCCAGCCGATGATGATGTACCAGTAGAAGTAGCGTCTCTCAGGGAAGAAGGTCTCCACCAGCAGGGTGAATAGGTAGAGGCCTTCAATGAACAGCCAGAAGTAGTTGGAGAGCACGCAGTAATGGAAGAATATCATCACCGCTCGACATTCCACCTGAGCGCACGCACGCACACACATACACAAGAACATACACACAAACAGACATTGCATTATGATACCAACACATTGCTAATTGGTTACTTACAATAACAGACAAAAACAAACAACCACTATATATAACACATGACGGATGTATTACATAATGGACTGTACATAAGGTTACATGAATATTATATGACATTATGTAACTTCACGACATTCAATTGCATATCTGTCTTTTCATAACATGTTGGGTTTAATGCATACGTTGAGTGTAGTGCCACATATCAAAAATATGCTTCAACTACTCATGTTAAATTTGTTTCTCCTCTGAAGAATATCTCAGCAATGCAGTAGAAACCCAGGCGTTACCCCGTCCCTTGGAGTTCTTTACAGTCGTCCCCCAGAAGATCTGCTATATCACAGTAGAACTGCTGGATCCCAGATGAGGTGAAACGTAATTCAGTTAGGGGACTCACGGTGTGGATGAAGCAGTGGTCGCTGTCCTCCTTGGCGTACAGAACTCCATCTTTGATGAAGACGGAGATGGCCCGCAGGATGAAGGACACAAACAGGTTCATGTGAATGAAGTTCCTGGTGCAGTGCAGCTTCCTGCCCACCACAGCAACAACAACAACAAACAACAACAAACAAGATCGGGATGATCACATCAAGAGGAATGGTAAACATTTTTCATAACAAGATATTTCATAAAGTTATAATAATTATTAGTATGCAATAGTGTCGGAAAAATAATTACAAGTAAGAATCGATTTCAAAGATTGTTTCAATTCGACTCCTTCCGAATAACCAATCAGCAACCTAGATGATGACCACTTACTGTGATGCAATGCGGAATGCTCACCTGAACCTGCAGAGGATGACCATGGCTGTCGTCAAGGAGACGAGGGAGGTGCTGTACCCCACCGTGTACAGCGCCTTGACGGACAGGTAGTACATGTCCTACACAAAAAAACACAGACATGGGTTGATATTTCAATAATGATGCAGTGACGTTATGTTTTGTAGGCAAAAAAAAGTAAAGTTTGGCCGTCACTCCAAAATGCCAGCTGGCGGGTTGGAGTGGGCGGGGCTTACAGTATGTGTGCTGTTTCCCTCGTCGAAGAGGCAGGCGTCCACATAGTGAGGGAACGTATCTGACCAGCCGAACTCGGTACAGTTACGGCTCACCTTCCCCACCTCTGAAGCACACACACACACACCCACAGTTAGTCACATACACAAGCAAACACACACACACACACACACACACACACACTCACACACCCACACACACACACACACACACACACACACACAAACACACACACACACACACACCCACACCCATGCATAGACACACAAATATATGCCCACATTGAAAGACATAGACACATAGAGAGACACATAAAGACAAGGCTTTAACAATGAAAACAATAATGACAACAACAGAAAAATGTTGTATTTTCTGACCATAGTCTTCTTCACTGATGAACTCTGCGAAGAGTGAAGGGCAGTTGACCTCGATCACTTCGCCTAGACTGGCCGGCTCCCAGCACGTCAGGTTATCCCAGAGCCAGGGACATACTGGGAACATATGGAGCTCTCAGTTACAATATAAGCTTTGACCAGCAGGGAGTGAAATAATGCAACAATAAACCTGCTGTGTAATATTGTCTTTTCTGTGTAATATTTTTCTTTTATTTTGAGTTTTAGCTTAAACTTTAACATGACGGTGAATGCATAACAGGAACGGCAACGATTAAATGGCTTGGACAACGGTAGCAATTTTGCTTTTAATTGAAGGACAAATGATTGAAAATAAAGGCACGCCCTTATAGCACAGCTCAGCCATAGCCACATGTAACATATCCCAGCTCCAGCTGTTTCTTATTGTGCATTAATTATCACACTTTTTCGTTAAATGTTGATGCAAATTGCTTCATGTAATCGTGTAGTCTACAACGACACGACATATATATGGGTTGTGACCGTTTAAAAGTTTAATAAGCAAAGACTGTGGTACAGCTCTGCGCTCTGGAGACGACCCTGACAGACACAATTGAGGACTCTCTCTCTAAAATCCATTTAGTAATGTTAAGCCTACAAAACATGCTATTCGATATGAGCTCTTGTCCGTGTTCCAACGTTGTTGCATTCAGCCTGTGGCTTGAACACACCAACTGGTAACCATTTATTCTCAGCACGATAATTAGGACTAAAACAACCAGGTAATTAGGACTGCAACAACTAGGTTATTAGGAGCCAGTTGGTAGTGAAAAGAAACCACACAATCTTCTCGCCCTGCACCTGTAGTAAATGACAATGAATTGTTTTGAATCTTAATTTCAATAAAAGTTTGTTCTTCAATTCATCAGGTGCTTGGCCACCTTAAGGAGGCATATATATCGATATTAACTCACCTGCTATCGTCACTCTCTAACCCTAACCCTGACGAGGAATCGACTAGAAATGACGAGAAAAGGAAGAAAATACGTCTTTGCTTTTGTTTCCTGATAAACTATGAGTCTGATTAAATAACTCAACAAAGGATTTGTTATTATTGTTAAACTATGCATTTCAATTCTAACTAAAGACAAAAAGATCTGAGTTTGGGTCCGCACTATGTTCCAGATGATTCCCTAATTCCATTTATTTGTACTTAGGTATGATGACAATAAGTGATATTAGGCAACGTGTAGTTAGTTATTAATTAGCTATTTTGTTTGCTGTATTGTGTGTTTCATCATCTTCATCATATTTCATGCATCCTTTTCTCCTGTCTTCTCGTCAGGGTGCCTGTCGCCCTCCCTCTCTCCATCCCTTCGCTGACCTTAATCATGAAAACAAAACAGGCTGCTTCCTCCTATCACCTAAACGATCCACACCACTACAGTGTTGCTCTCTCCGTCAGTCTCATACACCTCAGGGGCAAAACGTTTTCATCTACCCTTTTTCTCTCACCTATTTCTTCGTCGTTTACTGGTTCGTACGCCGCCATGTTTTCCAGACATTTCTCGCGCTCCATCTTGATGACGCAGTCAGAGTGTGCGTGTTGGCCGGAGGCCTGGAGAAACACAAAAACAAAGAAACAGGATGTCACACACACACACACACACACACACACTGGTGACAGGTGAGATAGGTGAGGCAGGGAGGGCAAGGGGGAGTGGGACGATGGTACAGTAGAAGCGATGGTGCGCCCCCAGCGCATAAGGATGTAGGGGCCCCTTTTGAAACCTGGAAGAGGCTCATCGTTCTAGACGAGAGCGAGAGAACCCCCGTAGAGCAAACCAATCAGGCGTCTGGCGTTCTTCTGTGTGTTAAGTGCCGTGCTAACAAATGAAAACCAACACACCGGCACTAACGATTAGCTTAATGAAACCTCAACCACCACATTACTGGAACCCATTCATTCAATTTAAGAACCTAGTTTAAAGCAGTGTATAATAATCAAAAAGGAAATTTGATGAACTCTTGACCCTGCCAGTAATAAAGGATTGACCAGTTTGGTAATCAGGGGTGTTGGATAGTGTAGTGGTCCAAGCCATAAGGTGCTATGTACAATCAAAGTCCAAAGTCTACGCTTAAACACTTAAACACAACTCCTCTAAATTGAAGCGTCTGCTGAAGGACCACTGTTCCGTGCATAAGTACCTAGTTTAAACACAGCGCCAAATTATAAAAAACAGCTTCTGTTTGATGTACATCCGACCGTGCCGGTAACGAGGGAAGACGTTTCAGAGGGGACTGAACTAAAAACCGGTTTTGACTGGGTCTCTTGCTTCTTTCCACACTGGATGCTTCCCATCATTGATGTTCCCCCCTCCCCGCCCCGTTCACACCTCCACCCCCTCTCTCTTCTGAACCTGACAGGGGAGCGGAGCTCAAGGTAACAGCCAGAACCCTGCTGCTAACATAAGAGACATGGAGGTCGGGTCAGGACCACAGAGAAACCCTCTCCACGGCCCCCCTCCTTGCATCACCCTGTTCTGGTGTCTGACAGCTGCACAAAGGCTCCCCCTCTGGGATGGTGGTGACAGTGGGGTAGGTTGGGGTGTTGGTGGTGGTGGTGGTGGAGTAGGATGAGAGGGAGATTGATGACGGTGGTGTTTAGACAGGGAACAATTCAGTCCGTCTTTTTGTCGGCGTGGGATGCTCTGAGTGGTGGTGGTGGTGGTGGTGGTTGTGAGCAGGGATGGGGGGTCGGGGAACGGTGTGTGTTTGTGTGTGTGCGTGGGATGTCGTCAGCAGCTCCACAGCGAGACGGTGAGTCACGCTGGGTTCATGGGCCACTATGGTGCGGCACGCGGTGCCTGGGGGAGCCATTAACACCGGCACTACCGACGTCATCGCCCGGCTCAGACGCAGCCACCCCCGCCGGCTCCCAAACTTAACGGCGCCAAACCAAATCTTTTCCCGCTATTCTGGTACTTTATTACCCTGCATCGTAATGTATTAAACCCAGATTTTCACCGTTTTCATACATAAAAAGAGACTTCTCCTCTCCTTACCAAAATGAACTTCTCTTTTTGAACTATTTTGTTTCTATCTTTATTCCTATCATTGAGCCTACTTTCTGGGTTCCTTCTCCAGGGTTCATGTTTATGAGGGAAGATGTTCCCTGCCCTTCCTTGGCAGAGGGTAAGGGAGGTGTCCTATTATGTGGCCTGTGAAGCCTTATGGGACTATAGCTGTGATTATGGATGGTTCAAATATTATGGACTTGACTTGACTTTTTAAAGGACCTGTGTAAGGATATATCTTCCTCAGGATCAATACATCTGATTATGGCTCTGGATCATAGCCATCTGTCCAAGCAGGGGGTTTAAAAAGGGGGGCGTGTGTGTGTGTGTGTGTGTGTGTGAGAATGTATGCAAGTATGTATGTATGTATGTATGTATGTATGTATGAATGTATGTATATTTGTGTGTGCTCGTGTTTAATATGTATGTGTGTGCGCGTGTGCGTGTAAGTGTGCATGTGTTTGTCTCCTGTGGCTAATTATAAACAGTGTCTGTCTGCTCTAGATCACTATGCTACGGCTAATTAGGTCAACCAGCGTGTCTGTACATCAGCTGCCCAGCATGGGAGACATGTGTGCAAACGTGCAGTAGTGTGGATATGCCTAGATACATGTGCACCTGTTTAAGGGGTCTGCATGTATGGGTGCAGGCTCAGTCATGTTGGGTGTGATTATGTGTGTGTATATGTGTGTGTGCGTGCGCGTGTGTGTGTGTGTTTTTCTGTGTGTATGTGTGTGTGTGTGTGTGTTGTGTTTGTGTGGGTGTGTGTTTGTCTGTATGTGTGTGTGTGCATGCGTGTGTGCGTCTGTGTGTTATATTTGAAGTAGTATTTGCATCGTGGCACAGCATGTAGCATTAGCGTAGCACCAATGGGACATTTCAGGGCTATAACACGCTGGGAACAGACTTCTGTACTGGCTTCAGCTGGTCTATGATGGCTAATGGATAGCGTTGAGTGGTGCTCCTTGGCTCTGCATAGTGCTGGCTGTTCTGGGAGTGGGTAGCTCCTTAATAAAACACAGCTTTTCCGTTGTGCTTCTCCTTGTATTGTGGTAGAAAATAATGAAGGTTTAAAAGGATATTTGCCAAATGTTAGGATATAGAGAGGAATGTACCAGCAGGGTTGGGGAGGGACCTTGTTCCATTGTTATTCAACACATCAGAGAGTTCAGAGTTGACCGGCAAACACTCACACAAGACATCCCTCTGTAGTCAATGACATCAGTCTGTTTCTCAGTTCACTTAGATAGTAAGTATAAGTATAAGTAAGGTTAACTTTAAGTGTAAATTATATTAGAATATAAGGTAAATATATTTACAATGGAGCCAAATGTTAAACACTTGATATTGCCTGGCCTTCCTGTGTTAAACTAATGCCTGCATTCCGATGAACCCCCGACGCCTCATGTAAATGGCTTCTTAGAGAAACATCTGTTACCCCCTGTGGTTCCTCGTCTGTAGATTTAAGATGTATATTCTGTAGGCTTAAATTAGAGTTAAGGTCACTAATCCTTACCCTGGTTAAAACCAGATACTACCAACTTTAGGATTATGACTGTATATGCCACAGACAAATAAAGTGGCATTGTTAACTATTACAAATGCATATTTTACTATTTAAATGAATATTGCTTTCCAGGGCTCAGCTCTTAAACACATGTGGTAAGTCATGGTGATTTAAGATCAGGTTAATAAACAAGGCGATGAATGGATTTTAATCAAAGACCTTCATATAACTGTATTGCATAATATGTAAACTTTATATAACTAATGTTTAATATATAACTCTTTGTATCTAATGCTTGAATGTATGTATCCATGTGGGAAGTAAAGATAAATAGTAATGGGGAAGGGGGAGGGCCCATAGATTTTAGATGCTCTGTGATTGGTCTTGGAAATCACAGAGTTATAGTTACCTCAGAGATCCCAGGCCGAATAGGCCAGTTCTTTGCAAACCAACTCAGGTGATGTTGTTACTATCTGTGGTGACAATAAAGCCTTGATCATTCAAAC
This sequence comes from Pollachius pollachius, assembly GCF_949987615.1. Taxonomy (NCBI): domain Eukaryota; kingdom Metazoa; phylum Chordata; class Actinopteri; order Gadiformes; family Gadidae; genus Pollachius; species Pollachius pollachius. The sequence continues at coordinate 8,978,274 of NC_136940.1, forward strand.
CTAGTCCTACTCGACCTCTCGTAATTCGTTCGAGTATCAGACCATGGGTATTATCCACGACAGTATCTGGTTGGTTGTGGTAATGTAGTTAAATGAGTGGTTGCTCCAATATTGATTATGTGGCTCTTGGACTGTATTGCTCTCAGCCTTGGTGTGGGAGTCTGTTCAGATAACAGCCTCTGTTAACAGACAAGATAACTAAACTACTACCCCTCATTTCCCATTTATGTGAATTTGGCCAAAGAAGCATCCCTTGTGTGGATGCTTCCTTAAATTACCTACACATAAACAAGGTATGATATGAGGCTACTACATTGATCCCAGATGGTAAATTCAACGTACGTTCATTTTTTCTATCATGTAAGCATGGCTATTATAAAAATCTTCATAATAATTCAATTAGTATGAAAAAGTGGATGATTAAGAGAACTAACTAACATTGTCTGTTCCGAGACGTGAGGAGAGAGAAGGAAGCCCAGGGCTAGCAGGAGTTTAGTGGCGCTGTGTCATCTATGCTAATTAGCGGAGCAGGTTGCTAGGCAACGAGAAGTGAGTGAAAGCCAGGCGGTGAGGAGACAACAGGGCAGCCCACGGCCTGTTTAGATTACATATTACTTCATGTTACCGCATGTGTATGTGTGCGTGTGTGTGTGTGTGTGTGTGTGTGTGTGTGTGTGTGTGTGCGTGCGTGCGTGCGTGTGTGTGTGTGTGTGTGTGTGTGTACGTGTTTGTGTGTGTTTGTGTATTTGTGTCACCCTTTACACAACATAAACACCCCCTTTTGGCACCCTCTTATTATTAGAAATAACGTGGGCCTTATTTATATCGCAATAATTGGTCTTAGCACCTGCCTTAGCAAAAAGTATCAGCGTTATGGTTATTTATTTTTTAATTATCCATGTAGCCTCAGAGGCGTCGTTAAGTCCAGACATGCCCGCAGAATCACCTCAATTAATAAATCAGCCAACTCATAGCACAACCACAGAGAAACCCCTACTGGACCCTGAAAGTGTCTGATTAAAAAGAAGTAGAAAACCAGCATATACAATAATACTGCTAAGGTGATTAGTTGTTTCAATCATCGCAATGAAAAAATCGCTCGAAAAACAATTTAAATTTCTAAATCAGGGAAAAATGTTTTGCTTACATAGCTTAGAATAGGGTGTAAGCTATGCACAAATTCTATAAAAACAAGGTCATCATCCTTAACAAGCATCATTATTATGTGCCTTTTCTAACAGGAGAAGTTTTAACAGTGTTGATGTCCATCTAACAGCAGCTGGGGTTGAACGAATGCATTTATGAATGAAGTTATAAATGTATTCAGCTGTATGTGGGACCAAATGTATTTGGATACTTCCCCAAAGAACATACACACACACACACACACACACACACACACACACACACACACACACAAGTGTGTGCACACACTCACACACACAAACAAACGTACCCCTACACACCCACAACAACTGGAACCATACACAGACACACACACAGACACAGACACACACACACACACACACACACAAACACACCCACACAGATACACAAACACTGGAACTGTACATACACACACTCACACACAAAACCAAAACACGTGATAAATTATGATAATATTAATGAATAAATAAACCTCAAAATAAGAAGCATGTGGGTGCTCACCATTTGCAGCAGCAGTAGAGGTAGAATAAGAGACATGGAGGCAGCCATGGTTCCTCTAGAAATGGTCTGGTTAGCCTTGAGTTGGTTTGGTTCCTCTAGAGATGGTCGGGTTCTTCTAGAGTCAGTTTTGTTCCTATGGATGTTCTGGTTCCTCTATTGATGGTTTTCTTCTCGTAGACCCGTCTGGTTCTGGTTGACAGTGCAGCTCAGCTTTCTATCTGCAAAAACAGGAAACCAAACTTAGAGAAGTGACCCAAAGCGCAGGACAATAGCAGAAGTTAAAAAGGTTAACAAAATGAAAGAGCAACACTTATTCCAGACAGCATATTGAATTGGCCTACTGAACATAACAAATTTGAGGAAAAGTTCAGAAACAGAGGAGTGGAGAAGAGGAGCAATTTGGATTCAACAAGGCACTCTCTCAGCGGGGAGACTTTCGGAAAAGATAAAGCAGAGACAGCTCTGTTGTGTGTGAAGAGATCGCCAGCTCCCTTTCAGAAGGGCTGTCTCAGAGACATGAGTGTGCAGTGCAGAAGGAGCGGGGAACAGTTTTTCCAAACTTATTTAAACAAAGACAAACAAAACAAAAGATTAGCTTGTTGCGGAAAAGGGCCGGGGAGGACATCACAAACAAGCAAGGTTTTTAAAGTTTCAAAAGTGTATGGTCGCCTGATATTAATAATCAGAATATTTCTGAATTATGAGCAATTGAAAAGTTAGGGACTGAACGGTACATTTCAAGAACTTAAACCAAATTATTAAATATTTTTATCAGGAATTCAGACCACTAGTCATATACTGCCCGACACGGTATTTGATGACTCGTTAATATTCAGTCTGGGATAAAAAATATGTGAAAACTTAAATTTAAATTTCCCTTAAATTTGCTTTGTATGAATGGGCTGGAACACATGACCTTTCAAGGAATAGAATCCTGTGGGAAACAGGAAGAGAGGAGCTTTAACGTGTCACACCACTCTTTCATGAGACTTTAAATAGCTAATGCTGCAATCTTCCATCGCATGAAGCCTTGCTATACATTACTCAAATACGATACTGCTATGCGGCAGGCAAAGATGCTCATGGTGTTTGTTGAAGTTAACATGGACTGAACTGGAATAGAGTCGTACAGCCATGAAGTTGGCTGGATATCACAGACTAGGCTGTCAGTTAAATCTTTGTCCTTTAAATGCTACATAGTGAGACGTCATAAGTAGTATTATTGATTTTGCAAATGGTTTATTTAACTGTGTGTTTGTGTGTGTGTGTGTGTGTGTACGTGCATGCGTGCGTGCGTGCGTGTGTGTGTATCGGGGGGGTCTAGTAAAACCTTGTGCCAGGCCAGACAACACGGTGCACAGCCTGCTGGGTAATCTTGGCATTCTCACTGTACCAGCATCTTGCCAAAACTCCCCATCCCGCCTCATCATGTTGTCAGGAGCAACAGCTCAGAGAGCTGCTGGGTTTGGACCAGAACTGAACCCACGTGAACCGAACCAAAAGCTCCCTGCTGCCTGTGTGTGTGTGTGTGTGTGTGTGTGTGTGTGTGTGTGTGTGTGTGCGTGAGTGTGTGTGTGTGTGCGTGTGTGTGTTTCACCCAATGTGCACATGAATTTTACAACTGTTTATGTGTCATGCTTGTGATGTGTTAGAGTGTGGAAGTGTGTTTTTATTTGAAACTGGAATGGGATTCTCCCTTAGGACATATAAACACTATGACAGCTGTCCGATTTGCAAACACAAACTCACATGAAGACACACACACACACACACACACACACACACACTCTCTCTCTCTCTCTCTCTCTCTCTCACTCTCTTGTCTATTCTTCCTCTGAGTCTCTCTGCATGCTTTACAGTAAGTCTAACTCATTTGGTCTCCCACTGTCTTTCTCACCGTCTCTCCTGCTCCCTTTCTCTCCCTCCCTCTTTCTATGCCAAGCCATTAAACAGTAAGTATATTCCTTAAGTGTCAGTACAGAGAAGAACAGAGCCTCATCATCCTCCTATGAAGGGTGAAGCTAGATATGACCCATCTAAAGACACCCAGCCCTCCTCTTAGCCTCTCACGTCCTCTGGTCTATCTAAAGAAAGGAGGAGTTAAACAGGAAATTAAAATACATAGGCATGGCTTATAGCTTGTTATTTATAGAGAAAGGGGGATAGAGAGAGGAAGAGAGAGAGAGAGAGAGAGAGAGAGAGAGAGAGAGAGACACACAAACACACACACACACACACACACACACAGAAAGAGAAAGAGAGAAATAGACAAAAAAATGGAGACAGACAGATAGACAGACAGACAGACATAGAGAGGGAGATACAGATGGCGAGATTAAGAAAGACAAACAAACAAGAGACAACATGAGAAGAATGTGACCTAGTCTGGTTTTACATGCCAGTTGTGTCTTTCTTGCCACAATGCACCAGGGAACAGGCTGGAATGAGGACCAAGGAACACTATGATGTAGAACAGTGGACAGTAGTGGGAGTATATATTTATAGATTGATATTCAGGGAAGAAAACCTGCTAGCAGTTTCTCAGAGTGTATATAATGATGGAAGGTTCCCATAGGGGTTGTTCACCCTGCATGGTATACTGGAGCCATGGCCCCTAATCCATAATCAATGATGGATATAATGTTATAATATTCAATATCAATACAACTATTGATGGATGTTGGATATTCCTTTACCTACTTTGAAGTCTGGGATCAGTACATTGAGCTTAAAGCAAGATACTAGTTGGGCATGAGTTTTAATACACAACAATATTTGGTCTTAATGTAAGTACTAAATGTACAGAGCCATGAAAACACAGAACTGCTACCTACGCAGAATACCTGGCTTTCAGGGTCCGCAATGACATCATCCATGTACAGATGATGGACGAGGCCACAGGCCCGACTGTGAATTTAACAGCCATGCAGGATAGTTAAGTTGCCATGGCAACGCAATAACCACACCCTAACTCCAACCACTAATCTTATGTGACAGCAGAGGGGCCAAGAAAGCGATGTAAAATGTCTAGAAGTGGTCTGTCTGTCTGTCTGTCTTCTGTGTTTCGAGGGGGAGGGCCTCTTTGCAGTTTATGTAGTTTTAGTTGGCCTTGGGGTGTACTCGTTTTATCAGCACTATAAAATGTTTAATTTGAGCAGTGAACCATCTCAATAACCTCCTCGGAGATGTAAGATACTGTGACGTAAATAGCAACGCTTAAGACCTGTATTCTCTCTCATTACTCACTCTTTCCGACGCTGGCAAACACCACTTAAAAAAGTTAAAATGCTTTCAAAATGTGAACATTGTATGTGCATGTATGAGTGTCTCTGTGTGCCTGTTTATGTGTGTGACTGTGTGTGTGTGTGTGTGTGTGTGTGTGTGTATGTGTGTGTGTGTGTGTGTGTGTGTGTGTGTGTGTGTGTGTGTGTGTGTATGTGTGTGTGTGCCGCAAGACGCATGACCAGGGCTACACACAGCAGGGGGTGTTTTTTCTTCGGGGAGTATTGCGACAGTGACAGGATTTCTGATACAGTAGAAGAAAGCTTTTGGCGGGGCGCCTGAGATTACGGTGTTGTTGTCCTGGTCTTTCCAGGGAGGTTGTGAACAGTTTGGGGTGTGGTGATAATGTGCTGGGGGTAGACAAACCCAAGTGATGCTCACCATGTGGATGCCAAAAGCCTTGTTAAAATCTTATTTTGGGGTTCTCAAGATTATCAACAAAAACAACTTTAAAAAAAGCAGTACTTTGGTTAAAGTAAAGGGTCAGCTATTGAGCATCTTCCTCAAGAAGTACAAAACTAATTTAGTGCTTGAGAACTTAAGTATGAAAAAAATAAAGTAGTCTACAGATTCATATCATTTCTGCATTGATCAATTGAGCAAAATGAGCAAACTCAATAATCTCAGAGATATAAGATACTGTATTGTTAAAAGTGTTGGCAATATAAAGTTTATAAATAAAAAGTTTCGGCAATATAAAGTCCCATATGCTCTCTCATATCTCTCTCTGTGTTATGCTAGAAAACACAGCTAAAAGAAATGTGCACATTGTATAATAGAAATAAAACACAGAAAAAACCTCTGTTACCATTTCAAATACTAGAACGGTGTAAATAAAGCTGTGCCTGTTGGAGATGGGAGGCTTCCAGGAGCCAATGAGCTGGTAATGGTCTTTAAAGCATCTAGCTGGAGGGCTGTGTGTGTGTGTGTGTGTGTGTGTGTGTGTGTGTGTGTGTGTGTGTGTGTGTGTGTGAGTGTTGCTGTGTGTGTGTGTGTGTGTGTGTGTGTGTGTGTGTTGCTGTGTGTGTGTGTGTGTGTGTGTGTGTGTGTGTGTGGGTGTGTGTGTGTGTGTGCAGAGCACAAATTTGATTGTTCAGATAACCACAAACACTCTTATGTAGGCCTACACACGCATATGCGCATACAACCACACACACACACAGACAAACACACACACACACACATAAACAATAGGAATATACACACACACACACACACACACCCACACATACACACAAACACCCTGTGAACCATACAGCACCTACTGTATGGTTAAGATGGTATACTGCCTACAATTCATTATTTTTCTTACAAATTGAGTTTGAGACCATTAAGTAATGGTGAGTTCAGTGATTTAATCCCTGCACTTGCATGGACTATTTTGTCATACCCATACATACAGTGCATTGTTTAATATTTCAAACCTCTGCAGCTCATCCGTTCTTATCCAAGTCGTTCCTCTGCAGAAAATAGCGGGAGCCACCTTGTAATCGGCCAACGGCAAACATAAAAGCCAAGCGTTTATATTGTTATATTATAATAATGTATATATATATATATATATATATATATATATATATATATATCTGTGTATATATACAGTGTATATATATTGCTGTATATTCGTTCATATATATATATATGTATATATATATATATACGTATGTGTGTGTGTGTGTGTGTGTGTGTGTGTGTGTGTGTGTGTGTGTGTGTGTGTGTGTGCGTGTGTGCGCGTGTGCCCTTAATTTCTTGTTACAAAAGGGTTGTGGAATTCTTTCATTGAGCAGTCTGAGTCTGCTCCAGACTGCGCGTGTATACCGCCCGTGATTAAAAGGCGCTCCGGAGACAAGGCGCGGGCCCCCGGGCTGAACCCAGCCGGACACATGCCGCAACATCCCGGCGTGATCATTTCGATTCCCTGCCCGTATCCTTCTTGGTGCATACGGCTCTCTGCAGCGCCCTTTAATAAGACATTTACTCTGTGGAATTGAGCATTTGGAATAAAAAACGTCAAGCTCTATTGAGCAATTTCATTTTTTGTTTGAGATTGGATTGAATTAATTTACCGTCACATCAAGGTTCCTCCAGAGCAGCAGCCACAACCTCCGACCCGGCACGCTGTCCCCCGGAGCAGCTTCTACAGAGGTGGTAGGTGGGGGGGATTCCGATCTGCACGGACCCACAATAACTTCAGCTCGTCGCTAAATGTGGCAAAAAAAACAAAAAAAAAACGATCCTTCAAATATGTGATCCGGGTTTTATAAAAGAGAAACGGAGCCTAATTGGGATGATGATGAGGGTAGGGCACCTTGTCCTGCGGACCGCCGCGACTCGTCTCTCCGGCCGCTGGAGAAGAATGCGCTGCGCATTTCAAATAAGCACATCGCTGGCTTACTTACCGTGCCTCTCTCTCCCTCTTCCTCCTCCCCCCTCTCAGACAATCTCTCTCTCTCTCGCTCTCTCTCTCTCTCTCTCTCTCGCCCTCTCTCTCACTCCCTCTCCCTCTCTCTCCCACACATCGGAGGTGAGACGGTGGGTGAGCATCTTCTTCGAAGGGCAGCTGTTGTAAACCGTCACTCTGGAGTTTGTACTAGCCTATTATTAACGCCGTCCGCACGTAAAATACTCACACACGCACGCTCGCAGAATGATGATTTGCACGTTAAAACAACACGGTTAAACCGTCCACCGGGAGAAGTCATGCAACTTTAATGAACGGCTGCAGTGCGTGCGTGTGTTGAGACTCAGGGCTCGAGTCGTCTCGAAGAGAAGGAGGAGAAAGTGGTTTTACGGATCAGCACCAGGGACAGCACCAGCCGCTGTGATACGGCTTCTTGATGAATGCACGCAGAGTGCGTTGTATTTATAACCGTGCATAGGACAGTCTATATTAAAACAGCCTTATAAACAACCGTTTTTTATTTGCGATAAGAGCCTGGAAAGAGTCCCCTTTGTAGGAATATTCAGAAAGGCCTATCCAAAGCTGATCACCAATCATGTCGATGAAGTCATTATATCAAAACGTACTGTGGTAACTTTGATATTAAACACAAGGCCAGCATAACAGTAAAATCGAAGAAATGGAGTCATATCTGAAAAGAATATTAGATCAATTGAAAATGGCTCTGCTTCTCTATATAATTGCCAAAAACTCTTGATCAAATCAACCTGCTCATATGGGTTTGGTCAATGTTGTCTACTGTGGAGATAAGTAAGAGAAGAAAGACTTCAGAAATCCCATCTTCAAATTCTCTCTCTCTCTGAACATTGTAAGTGTGTGTGCGTGTGCGTGTGCGTGTGTGTGTGTGTGTGTGTGTGTGTGTGTGTGTGTGTGTGTGTGTGCGTGTGTGTGTGTGTGTGTGCGTGTGGGATTCTGTGTCGCCTCCTACGCCGAGTGGTGACTCAGGGTCCTCCAGCGAAACCTTCATCACCCTCGTTATGATCTTCGTCAGAGCTGGGCTCTGCCACTCAGACCTGTTCCTTAACACTGTTTGCAAACCCCCGCAATCATACCTTATACACACACGCACGCACACACACACACACACACACACACACACACACACACACACACACACACACACACACACACACACACACACAGACACACACACACACACACACACACACACACACACACACAGACACACACACACACACACACACACACAAACACACACAAACACAGATGCACACACACACACACACATACATACAGCAAGGATGGAACCTGGATTTGAGTGGCTCACGGAGGCAGTGACATCATTACTAATTGATCTTCTTTTGAATTCACAAATGGCCAATGGGATGTGCAGCTGTATGGGGTTGCCATGGAAACTGGTCCGACTCAATGTAGGCAGGGGGATGTTGAGGGGGGCTAATTGGGGATGTCGGTTGGACCCTCGGGGGGGGGGGGGGGGTATATGTATGAATAGGAGGCGGGCCACACAGCAGAAAGGCATGATGGTCAAGGGAGAGATACGCACGTATAGAGTCTTTACATAAAGCCCCTGCAGGAGGAGGAGTCAGAGCTACGGTGTGACTGATACACACTTTAAAACAATAGGAAAATAGCACCATGGCAGCACACAATGTACCTGCATGTGTACACATGTGAATAAATGAACACACACTTCTGTTGGACAATAAGTGGTGGCCCCTGGCCCCCCACCTTGACAGGCTGATTTACTCCCGCCTTCATTGGAGAAGCACCTGCCTCTGTCCCAGTCTGTCTGTCTGCCTCTCTCTGCCTGTCTCTGTCTGTCTCTTCCGTCAGTCTATGTGTGTGTCTGTCTTATCGTCGGTCTCTCTCTGTGTCTGCCTGTCTGACAATTCAATTCAAAAGGGCTTCATTGGCAGGGAAACATGGCATCTATTTATATTGCCAAAGCATGAAAAAAATGTGTAATAAGTCTGTTTCTGTCTGCAAGTCCCCTCTCCCCATTCCTCCCGCTCCCCCTCTCGTTTCCCACCCCTCTTCCGGGGCTGATGGATTGGGTGTGTGTGCTTGTCTAGGTGGAGATTCGGGTCGCCCGGTGTGGTGAGCCACCTCCATCAGGTTGATAAACAGTTTAACACCACGGCCTTCGCCGAATGTTTCGGAATGTAAGCGATGACACATTTGTCTCCCTGCCTCCCTCTTAGCGGCTGAAATCCCCATGGCAACGCAGTACCTGATGGCGGAGAGAGAGTAAGACAAAGCCTTGGGGAAAGGGAAGTGTGATGTAGACCGATGGGGAAGGATGATGGTGTGTAGATGGAGCGAGAGAGAGAGAGAGAGAGAGAGAGAGAGAGAGAGAGAGAGAGAGAGAGAGAGAGTGAGAGAGCGCAAGAGAGAGAAAGAGAGAGAGTGAGAGAGAGAGAGAGAGAGAGAGAGAGAGAGAGAGAGAGAGAGAGAGAGAGAGAGACAAGGTCCCTCATGACACATGATTAATGCAGGTATGAAGAAGAACATTTACAGCAAGAAGAAAATAAATAAATAAATAAATGATGGGGTGAGAAGAAAATGGAAGAAAAGATTCCTGAAAAAATATATTTTCGCCTGCTGGTATTTCACCACAATGTCTTTCATTCATTCAGTCGTTTATGTCAAAACCCAGTTCCAGTTTAACCTCTAAACATGAAAAAGTGATAACTTTTTAAAACAATCTTATTCTAAGAGGCAAAATAAGTCTGAAGAGATCTTAAGTACATTGGGATAGTGTAGAAGCGCACACACACACACACACACACACATTTTGACACACAGTTTACAAAACCACCACACACATGCGAACACACAGGCACGCAAGCACATGCACAAACCCACATACACAAACACATAGACACACATATATGCAGACACATACACAATGTACAAACATAAGCACACATGCTTCCACACTCACATACTCCCATATTTCATGGTCATCGTTCTCCTTCAGTTCAATAGAGATCTCCGCATGAGCTCTCACACCCCTCACTCCCTCCCTTCCTCCGCACAACCCCCGCCACCACTTCTCTCATCGCCATGGAGACTCTGCCGTTCTGGGCTGCCTTGCTGTATGGCACAAGTCGCCAGAGACGAGAGACACAAGAAGTGCTTGTTAGGGAAAGTAAGGCTTTGAAATTGAAGGGACTGACGGACAGAGAAAGACACAGAAATGATCTCGCTCCCGGTAATGTTGTTTTGTGGTTCTAATCGATCAGTTAATGATAGTTACTGATAATGAATACAAGTACTAAGTGCATTAAAAAGGATACATTGTCATTACCACGCAAAAAAAAAAGGTGAGACATTGCTGTGTCTCACCCTCTATTTGTTTTGATCATTCACGCAGCATTCCACTGTTGAGTCATCAACCATGATAAAGATGAGATGAAAGGTATGTGCACATATATTTTGGAATGAAAATGTTTTTCCATGGTGTTGGACTTACTGCTCTACAGGAAAGAGTGAAGGAGAGAGAGGGAGTCAAGGAGAGAAACAGGTGTCTATTTATCAGAGAGAGAGTAAGGGCGAGCAACAGGTGACAAACCCTTGATGATCTCCACTCTGCGTGTCCGGGAGGAGGGCTACCTTCAGCCAGACACACACAGATGCCAGGCCGTGTGTGTGTGTGTGTGTGTGTGTGTGTGTGTGTGTGTGTGCGTGCGTGTGTGGGTGTGCGTGTGTGTGTGTGTGTGTGTGTGTGTATGTGCGTGTGTGTGTGTGTGTGTCTGTGTGTGTCAATCCTTCCCTCAATTCCTCTCCCTCTTTCCATCCCTCTCTCTTCTGCCATCTCATTGGAGAGTGGCCAGCTGTCCCTCATATCAGGGAACAGGCCGGAGGAGATCATGCCTCATTGAGGAGAGTCCCCACACGCACGCACGCACACACACACACACACACACACACACACACACACACACACACACACACACACACACACACACACACACACACACACACACACACACACACACACACACGCACGCACGCACACACACACACACACACACACACACACACACACACACACACACCAACAGAAATAACTACATAAGTAGCCCAAACAGATTATTCGGTTCCACTTCACCGAGTCGTAAACCCAATTTGAAGGGCGGATGGGATATGTATATTTCCATACTGTTGGTGATGAGCCAGGGTTTCAAGATAAAAGCATGGTAATCAAGTCTGATTGGTTCTTGTACCAGGCTATGGCAAGCCGTTGAATGTTGATTGGCACTCATGACGCAGGGACTATTCTGACCTGATGAGATGCAATCACATTCTTAGAGGATTGCGGTCTTCATTTCAGATAAATGTCCAAGGGGTATGGATAGTGATATGTGAGGCACCACCACCACCACATACAACTCCATATTGACCAGCACCAACACCACCATTTCTATGAACTTTGCCACGATTATCTCTACCCCGGTCACCACCATTTCTATCTCTTTTACCGTTGTCTTACACCATCACCCCACCCACCAAAACCCTTTCCACCTCCAACACCACCACATACACCACCGACATCACCTTCACCCCACCCAGCAAAACTATCTCCAACTCAAATACCACCACATACACCACCGACATGACCATCACCCAAGCCACCAAAAACTTTTCCACCTCTGACACCACCAAATACGCCATTGACATCACCATCACCCCAACCATCAAAACCATCTCCACCTTCAACACCAGCACATTACCACACCCACCACCATCCCCAATACTATCATCTCCATCACCAACTCCTTCTGCACCTTTCCAATCCCACCAAACACTACAACGGCCTCACAGATGCCTACTCGGAACGCTGGGTTGACTGAAGGAGCCGTAATCACTAGTAATCACTGTTATTGTGAGTTGGTCTCTCCTCACCGCTCGCCATCCCAGAACAGCAGGGGGCAGCTGAGAGGCTATTTAGGGCCGGGTGCAGATGGCAGCTCTCTCAGGTTCGACCCCTCGTGTGTGAGAAGCTTTAGCCCTCTGAGATAAAAGCCTTACAGAGCTGGGGAAAGAGGGGATGTGTTGATCGTTGCTTATTCTAACAATGCAACACGGTAAAGGCATCCGATGCTACAGTCTTTCTCTGTTATGGCCCCTACGGATATGAACTGCTACCACACTCGCTGCCACACCTTTGGCACCTTTATAGAATAAAAAAACACAGGTGGAAAAAATATATCGCAATCCGGGAGGGTTGCTAGTTAAATCCTGTTGTTGGGGATCTTGTGGTCTCAGTAGAAAAACAAACATTGAACTGTTCATAGTGAGCTGGTTGTTGTCACCGTGTGAATGAATGGTTGAAATGTAACGCGTGTAATGAGAAGCACTTCGACCGTGGCCACGAGGCTAGAGATGCCATCTATTAATGATGTCCTCACACCTTTATGCAAACAAACAAAAATAATAGCACTTGGTACAAAACATGCCATGATTATCCACACCGCACACACACGAGAGAGAGCGAGAGAGAGCGAGAGAGAAAGAGAGAGAGAAATGAGAGAGAGAGCAAGAAAGAGAGAGAGAGAGAGAGAGAGAGAGAGAGAGAGGGAGAGAGAGAGAGAGAGTTAGAGAGAACACGTCTTAAGAAAGTATTAATTTCATTAATTCACTGGTTGTCATGGCAAAGCTCTCTGCTTTTGGAGGGAATTGTAATCCGAGAGGCAGAAGACAAAATGCCTGGAAGGGGACCTTGGGGCACATGCTTCTGTTCTAAAGCATGACGCAGTTCAGAGTGAAACCATGAACAAAACAGGGTGGATGGGATTGGTTCCGCCACAGTGGAAGCACTTTGATTTCACACCCAACAGGGTTATTAAAGTGAAAAACAATTGGGAAATAAAACGTGAACTCAATCAAACAACATGTCTTACAGGACCAGGAATTGATCATTCTCTGAATGAAAGATTTTTCCAGGAAATCATTTTAATTTCATATTTTACAAAACACACAAAGCAGACTAATCAAAGACACTTTCCCGGTGCTCACATTGTTCTCAATGTTCTATGCAGCAAGCGTCCTTGTAACGAGAAGCGGGTGCCGGCTCCGCCTCGGGCTGCGTTTGATTGTCTAGAGTGAGAGGCTCTGCTCGAGGATGAGGGCTGCAGCTCATTTTAAATGGAGATTTGGTGTGTGTGTGCCTCAATATATATGCAGGCGTATACATGTTTGCATGGATGTGCCTGTGTGTACAAATGCATGTGCGTGCATGCATACATTTGCGTCTACATGTATGTGTAGGTGTGTGTGGACTTCATCACACACACACACACACACACACAGGCATGTTCAACAGGACAATTGAACACATCGAAAAATAAAAGCAGACCTGCTGTCTATATTCTGCTACAGTGCATTTTCCACTTATTATGCTTAAATTGAGAGCAGGTGTGAAAAGCCAAATCCAGCAGGTATTTAACCAATTAGAGCCTTGATGGGTGAGGTGCTGGGTCTCGCTCTGTTGGGCGTCAGGGCCTCAGCATATGCACCTCGTAAAACAGTTACAACTGCTGCCCTTCGACGAAGATGGTCACCTAATGCCTCACCTCCGATGTTGATGTGAGAGAGAGAGAGAGAGGGAGAGATTTCATGTTTTTATTAGAAGGTTGTACCATATGTCGATTGCTCTTGTGGTTGCTATGGAGACTGCTGCTCTTGTGTCCTTTGAAAGATTTTAAGACCCTTTCTGTCCACTAGGACTTGATTGATCTAGGAACCTCTGGATACATTATTACAGACATAACTACCTTTTTGGGGGTTGTTCGAATCCCCTAAGATTGTCGGATTGTTGTCAGATTGGTGTGGCTCCACTTGGCACAATTTGCAGTTCCAATACTAGGTTTTACAATACACAGTGGCGTTCCTTTGGTTTGATTTAAGTGTTTGGTTCCTCTTTGATATGAGGTATTTAAGCTGTTCTCATCACAATTCAAAACCAGGGGGCATAATTATGTAAACCACCCCCTAAAGCAGACCCAGGCAAACTAAAAGGATAATATCCTTTTTTTAGCATCTGAGCACAAAATTTGATTACTGTCTTTCCGAAGACAAACACAAACTTGAAGTCATAACTGCACACAAATCAACGTACGATAATCGGTTTAATTTTACAATAATATAAAAGTTGTAAATAAACCCTGCAAAAGTATTTGACTGATATCGGACGCTCCGCCCTCCACAACACCCTCGGATGGCAGGAGGGTCCATCTGCAGCCTGGTCCATCCACTCTGTCCTGCTCTAATCTCATTGGTATAATGGAGCGTAGAAAATGCTGCGGGTCTATTTTCGGCTGCGGGCCTATTCGTTCACCCTTTGGCCCGTAACCATGTTAGGCAAGGCATGTTTTGCCCAACATTATGGATCATCAACCCTACCATCGCTCCACATTGCCTCGATTGAGCAATAGAATGTCATGTTGAAGTCCAAGATGGGAAGATGGGAAAACAAGTCAGGCCTTGAAAGAGTGAAAACAAAATCAGATGGACTGTTTAGTGCTTTTTTAGCTACTACTAGGGTAATTCAAAGGGCTTTACATCTTATCCCATCACATATCCAGGATATACATGTTTTCCCTCATATTCACCCACCGACAACCATGTGAACTACACAAGGCTTTAGGCTACCCATCAGATGCAATTTAGGATTTGGGCATCTTGCTCAAAGACTCTTCCAACACAAGGGGGAATTGAACTAGCAACCTTCCAGTGACCACTTTGGATCATCCTGGACAACCAGAGCGCGAGCTCGAATGAATCACTGTCGGGTGGTCATTGTCGTTTTCGGATTTGTTCAAATTGGCGACTAGTGACAAACTACGGCATCTGACCCCACCTGGCACCACTCCTGACCAATCACAGACCACATAGGGATGTGTTGACATTATCCTTGTGTTTTCTTGTGACAAAGTGACTTACAATGCATTCAAACACATCATTCAGGAGCAGGTAGGGGTTAAGGCATCTCACTCAAGGTAGCATACAGGTGGACTGTAGTCCTTGGGGGATCAAACCAACCCAGAACCTTTCTGCTTGGAGTACAACACCCTAACCGCCGCTATACTTCCCTGTTCCCGTTATGACAGCAAGGTGTTGCGCTGCTTACATAAGCAGGCTCTGGACACACAAAGGCCGCGCTCCACTGGGACCCCGGTACAGCCACTACCCGCCGCCTCTGATGCCACAATAGAGGGTGAAAGCCAACACCGTGCTGACCTCCACCTCCTTCGTCTGCTGAACGCTTTGAAAAGGTCAGGTGATGCAAGTTCACATTTGACACACACACACACACACAAACAACATGCAAGTGGTACAGAAATGCCATATTCAATTATAAATATAGGTGTCATTTAGGAAGTGTGCCTGATTAGTTATGTATCCAAGAAACATGATCAAACAGCTGCACTTTATACAGCAGACATTAACAGCGATTCCGGGTAACTCCCTTCTTAAGAGACCTACCATTTACTATTTTGTGGTTGCTATTTCCAAAGAGTTACAGTGAATCAGATGCGTGCCATTAGGGAGCAGGGAGGGGTTGGACAGTACGGATGCATGTCATTAAGGAGAAGGTAGGTGTTAGACAGTAGAGATGCATGTCATTAAGGAGCAGATAGGGGTTGGACAGTACAGATGCAGGTCATTGAGGAGCAGGTAGGGGTTAGACAGTACAAATGCGTGTAATTTAGGAGCAGGCAGGGGTTAGGGGTAATCTTACTTGAGGGGTTTGATCCGAGTAACTTTCGCCTTGAGTCCAGGTCCCTACACAACTCTCTCCAGTGAGACTGCAGTGTGGGAAACAGGACAACAGGAAAAGGAGGAATCCTTCCTTTAAGGGATGGTGCATTGTAATAGTTGCTGGGTGGGTGCAAAGGAAGAAAAGGTAAATAAAGCTTTTTAATCGGGAATCAAGTGAGGGTTTCAAAGACTTGTTTTTTTGCCAGCCTTGTGGGGTGCACGGTAGCATGTAATCATACAATCATTATAATTACGGCATGTAGCAGGCCCGACAAGGGGTTACTAATAGGCACCGCAGAGGTTGAAATGCACGGCTAATGAGTACAGTGATTCTAGGAACATTCAGAGACAAAGGATATAATTGGAGAAATGCTGTTATTATATCAATGGGAACAGTGTATCGTTCAGAAAGAAACCATTGAGACTCATTTCCTTGGTTTGTGAACCTGAGAGACGTTTGTTCTTGCAATTAATAGTTTTATTAATGGGAGACCCATTTTAACCCGGGACCTTACAAAGTGTAAATCATGAACGAGAGGGGGGCGGGGGGAGCCCGTAAGGAGACCAGCCCCGGAGCGCGGCCCGGTGAGCAGGCCAGCTTTGCTGCTGTTCCAGCTGCTGCATTGGTTACTGGGCATCCCTATGGGCTCAGTCTCAGAATCAGCTGCAGGGCCTTCGGTACAGGATCTGGCACAAGCACCCCATTGGGAGACAGCTCAATGAGGCCAGCTGAGGCTCTGTCTCCTCGTGAACCGTGTCGTGGTGTGGAGAGCTGCGTGACGTGCCCGACTGTAGATCATGTTATACTGCTGCGCATGTTAGGTTGGCCCTGAACCAGAAACACATGAAAGAGCTACTGAGGATTTTCTGCAGCGTTTTTTTTAATTTTAAGGAATTATTAAAGAATGAATGTTCAATATTGATAATGCTTTTAAATCAACTGAAATATTATGTGAGAAAAATAAAGATTTTCCTGAATAGACAGTCTTGTCACCCCTTTATTTCATGCAAGGCTGACAACAGACGAAGCCATTGCCATCCAACTCAGGTTTCATTGATATTCTACCTGTGGCTCACACATAACATGTGTGGATCACCATTGTACCTCTCTCAGCTGTAACAACACGGCATGAGTACAGCTAAGATGAGTAAACACAATGATGACCTCAATGTTGAGTCCTTTGAGGATTGCACCACTTTGGAGGTTGGAAGACCAAGAGAGAGTGAGTAAGTGAGTGAGTCAAATAGTATAAATCAATGTTATTGTCAAGCATTCTCTCCACAAACACAAGTAACACAAAAAGAAATACATAAAAGTCAAATAAAATAAAAAAACATGTATAAATTCAAGATAACTAGTGTAAATGCCTACACTAGGATTTTGGAGCAACGCACTATGCAAACATAGACAATCATTCACATAAACACAGATGCATCTGACTGGCAACTAGACAGAATGATTTCTTCAGTGTGCAGACAGACACACACACACACACACACACACACACACACACGAGTTAATGTGCACTGTTTGCACATGGTGGAGAACAGATGGGCAAATGATGCGTGAAATGCAAACACACACACACACACACACACACACATTGACACACACACATCACACCAATCACGAACAGACACACACACTCACACACTGAACCTGTTTATGTAAACACACTTATGCAAGTGAACAGACAAACACACTGCGTTCTGGCCTTGTTTAGACTGATCTAAAACACTAAATTGGTGACGTTATTTTCTCTCGGATTAGTCAACAGAGCTAAAGAACTAAACCCGAGAAATATGTTGGAAATACCAGACATTATCAACATGAAAACCCCTTCGATCAACAAGCCTACCAAATGATGCTAGCTGGGATCTGCCTGCCATGTCAACAAATTAAACGATGAGGTTGTCTGCTATGCATTTGCTGTCCAATTGCTGTAATATGGCTCTTTAAAGTTGCACAACAGCAAACTTTACGTTTTTTCACACCGTTTTATCCAGGTTGTTTGCTGACCCTTGAACTCCCTCAAAAACAACACCCTGGCATATTTTCAAGAAGGACTGATGTTTCATTGTTAATGATGAGGGATGTTAGCGCTTTAAAGTTTTAATTTCCAACAGTCCATTTCCAATGAGGGTCTGAGTAGGGTAAAAGTCAGGCGATGGAGACGGTTGGCAAGCAATGCCTCGTTTCACAATGATCGCCAGAGAATTTTGTCCACATGCACGCACCCTAAAATAGCCATGCTGCTTTGTTTAGACTCTCTGTCTCTTTCTCCTCCCCCACAGTCCTCTCATCCAGCTCTTTCCCCTCCCCCACTCTCCCTACTCCTCTCGACTCCCCCCTGCTCCTCACCTCCTCATCCATTATATCATTCATTCATTCATTCATGCAATATAGAGCCTAGTTAGTAGAGCTGTTGTGTGAAGGCATCCCATAGCGTTTTCCCCTTTCCTCTCTGCCCCTCACCCCCAGTCTGGGGCTCCTGTTAGCGTGTTAGTTAGTTTGTTCCCATGTCCATTCTGGGTGAAGGGCCATGTTTTATTAACTCTTACATGCCCTCCATAAAGGCCCTCCATTGATCAGTGGATGTGGCTAAGCACGACACCACCTTTAGCTCATTTGTCCAAAGGAACAGCAGTAAAGGTGCGTTCTGATTGGCATTAGTCTTTGTGATTTGTTATTGTTGTCGTTTAGATTCTGTGTCGGGTTACTCAAAAAAGTCAGGCTCCATTTAGCTAAACACAGAATCACATGCAAGTGGTGTAACGTGAGCTCTGCTAATTACAGAACTGTTAGCGAGAGGAGAAGCATCCATGCTGCTTAATACAGAGCCACAAGTAAGAGGTGTAACATTGGGTCTACTAATTAAAAACTGTTAGCAAGAGGAGTAGAATCTACCCTGCTAAATACAGAACCGCTAGCAAGAGTTGGAGCATCACTTCTTCCAAGTCATTAACATAACAAACATCAATGCTGTTCCCACAAACCCTAGTTCGTTACCCTTCTTCTGTTGCTGTTGTGGTTTCATTGTGGTTGGGAAGGCCATATTATGAATATTACAATACTGTCACCATCTGAAACACCTGAAATGCATTAAAAGTCAACCACCACAGACTGAAACACAGATTGCCAAGAGATGAAAACACATTTCTCTCTTTTTCTCCCTCTCTCTTTCAACTGATTGTAGCTCTGCCCACAGCCACTAGACAACCAAACTCAGTCATGTTAACTCTGAAGGTTGTCTATGTTTGTGGATGTGACAAGGCTTAACCTGCATGGCTTGATGTTCACAACCTATTCATATCATTATGAGTACATGTACATGTTAACAGTGTTGTTGAACATCCAGCTTGCTAGACAAGATAAATAATAAAGTGTCACTCCCTTATAAAATGAATGAAAGCTGGAAGCATGCTTTGTTATCAAAAAATGCCCCCCTGATCAGAGCAGCCACAGGATCAAACTGTCCACTTCTTTCAATTACTCCTGGATTCTGCTGCGAAGTCTGCGCACACACACATGGACGCAAACACTTAAACACACACACACACACACACACGCACACACACACACACACACACACACACACACACAGACACACACGCACACACACACTCCCTTATTGCACCTCAATCAAACAGTTCACACGTCGCCATGGCAACCCCATCTTCTCGAGACTGCATATTTCTCTCTACGTCCTTGTTCTGAAGAAAAAAAACACCCCAGCATCACCTTGATCTTCTCTTTATATTTCTGTCTCTATATATCACACACACACACACACACACACACACACACACACACACACACACACACACACACATACAAGCACACATACATTCTGCTCATGCAGCGATTCTCTTAAAGGTGAAAACATTCTATGGTAAACATTAACATTGTCCTGATGAGTGAGTGAGAGGATGAATAAGTGAATCATCAAGTGGTTAAGGAAAGACGAGAGGGTGAGGACCTTGAGATCTGCTGGTTCTGAGTAGTGTGTGTGTGTGTGTGTGTGTGTGTGTGTGTGTGTGTGTGTGTGTGTGTCAGAGTGTGTGTGTGTGTGTTCATGTATGTGTGTGCATGTGTGTGTGTGTGTTTGGGAGTGTGAGTGTGTGTATGAGTATGTTTCTGTGTGAGTGTGTGAGTGCATGCATGTGTTTGTGAGTGTTTCCCGTAGGCGCATTGGAAGTCTCAGCAAGTGACTCAAAAACCAATAGGAGGACAAGGTCACAGCACATGGTCACGCCTTGACGTTCTTTCTGGGAATTGTGGGTCCTAAAGGACAGTTTTATATTCCTGGATGTGGTGGGGGGGTAAACACAACCAAGTGAACCCATCCATGCGAATGTATCATAGACCCATAAGTTACAATCAGTCCTATTAAGCCAAGCGATAAGCAATACAAAGTTAAGAACGATATGTTGAGTTTGTTTGAGGGGGTAGGATAAGGTAGAATACAATAATAAGATTAAGAATAATGGCAACAATAACAATAACCTTTGTAATTATACAATTACATGTAATTAT
This sequence comes from Pollachius pollachius, assembly GCF_949987615.1. Classification (NCBI taxonomy): domain Eukaryota; kingdom Metazoa; phylum Chordata; class Actinopteri; order Gadiformes; family Gadidae; genus Pollachius; species Pollachius pollachius. Next base: position 8,998,970 of record NC_136940.1, read on the forward strand.
ACAACAAACATATAATCTAGAAGATGAGACCTCCATTCTTAGCATATGGCGACGTGTGTCAGACGCAACAACACACACAATTAGTTATCTTTACATATATTGTATACAATATATATTCAACATTTGAGAGACATTTGTTTCAGGGACAAGTCAACAATGCTCCTTATAATTATATGAAAGAAAAAAATAATAACATCAAGAAGCTGAGAACTTGAGAGTTGAAAGCAGGCAATGTATCAACAACATTTGTCATTCATGCTTCTGTGCGGGTGAAGAACCGTGTGACGTTGTTCACGTTTCTCTTCCCACTACTTCATATTATTTTCGCTGTCGGCAGAAATGACTCACCGATCACGTAGCAGGCAAATGTTCAGAGAGCTGCGCTGGAATATAAACCAGCCTCTATTTTACCAACAGGTTCACACACTCACACATGCATAGAAATACAGACAGACAGACACACACACACACACACACACACACACACACACACACACACACACACACACATACACACACACACAGCTGTAGACAGTCTGTTATGGTTGGCTTGCAAAGTAAATGAGGTCTAAATGTATGAAGACTAATGCGTCCCCAGGGAGACATTCTTAGTGAGGGAGAGCCATGACACCAGAGGGTAAGGGACTATAACAAGAGAGAGAGCAAGAGAGAGAGAGAGACAGAGAGAAAGAGAGAGAGAGGGAGAGAGAGACACACACACACACACAAACACATAAAGGAAGGCAGGAGAAGAAAAGAACAATACATATCATTCAATATCACTGTGAATTTCACAATATACAAGTCACTCTCTTCATTTCATTCCTCACATCACTCTTTCTATCTCCACATGTCACTCCTAATATCTCTCCACATACCAGTCACCATATCACTCCCCATATCTAACTAAACGTCACTCTCAATCCCACTCTATGACTCCTTACATCAGGCATACTTCTCCTAAAATCATTCCACACCATTGTCTCTATACCATTCCTAAAATCACTCCCACGCCTCTTCATACCACTCTGTATATCACTCCTCGTATCACTCCTGAGTGGACGGTTATGGTTAGTGACAGTGAGTCAGGAAGCTATAAAACAGCCTTAATGACACACCACCCGCTCCACCATCCCTCAGCTTACTTTTCCACTTGTTGTTTTGCATTCTTCCAGCGCATTACTTTGTGGATGACCTTTCCCAGACGCGGGAGGGCATAATAAAACCATAAGACATCGTCCACCTGCTGGTCCGGTAATAGGCCAAAGAGGCTGGATGTATTATTTCCCATCACTCTGCCACTAATAACATTATGCATTCCCCTGAGCTACACAGACACAAACTGAACCCTGACCCCTCTTGCCACGGTGCGACTTCGCCGCCTGTCACTCATCAGCATCCGGTTTGATGGGGGTGTGGGTGGTGGTGGTGGTGGTGGTGGTGGTGGTGGGGGGCAGCTGTACCTGCCATTGCTCCACCTCCCCCTGCTGGGTGAGCAGCCTGCACCTCTCAGCCAACCCACAGAGGGACCTTCGACCCCCTACTGTCTCCCAGGAGCAGCGGGCCAGACATCCAGAGCATCCCCAACAAGAGGCCTGTGTCTCTGGAGCCAGAACAATAACGACACACAGGACTTCATTGTGCATTTCTCGGTATCGGCTTAAGAAGGATACGTGGAAATTGAAACATCAATGTTAAAAAGAGCCACTCGGGATAAAAGGCAGAAGGCTAAAACAAGTCAGATATGGAGAGGTTTAAGCCTACTCTCGTCATAGGATTCATGAAAACCACTGCTGCACAAAGGAAATGCTTAGATGTATGAATGCATGTATGCATGTATGTATGTATGTAAGTGTGTATAGATGAATGTATGCAAGCTCACCACCATACATGCAAGCATGCACACATTCAAACATGCACACATGTGATGCATACATGCACATACACAAAAAGCACAGCGAAATGCACACTTTCTCTCTCTCTTTCACTCTCTCTCATACACTCAATATATACATACACTCTCTCATGTCTCTTTCTAAAGCACGCACATTCACACGCACACACACGCATACACACATACACACACACGACACACACACACACGCGTGCGAGAGCGGGTATGCCTGCGCGCATGTGTGTGTGTGCATGTTTGCGCGTGCGTCTGTATGTGTGGTGAGGGATCAGTTGCCATTGAGTATTGAGAAGGTAAGGCTGGAGTTTTGAGCCCTTGGAGAAGGTATCCATGGCAACGGGATGTTGAGGAGCCTCACGCTAGAGAAGCTGAGAGCTCTCTGGCACACAGAAGGGCTCTAATAAAGGACAAACACAAGCTCCTCTTGTGTCCCCTTCCTCCTCCTTCTCCTCCTTCGTATCTCTCTCTCTCTCCCTCATCATCATACTTCCCCGCATGGGTCCAAGGCTGAGCGGAATGCGCAGACCCATTGTTTCATTGTCAACTGACATGCAATGGTCATGTTTAAGAATAATTATAATGATAATATTATATAATAATAACGAATGCTGGTGGCCCTTCCAGGAACCACCAAAATATCTCAAATGAATCTCGAGAAGTTTCTTGGGAAGAAATTTTAGAAGAATGCTTTGAACTGCAATGCTTCATTAATCTTTCATTTCTTAATAACTCCATAAATGTATTTCTTAAGATTTTTTTTTCTTCAGTTTTGACTATATAACCTTAACTATAGTGGGGAGTGATAAACAAATTGTGTAGTTAGTTACACAAAGTTTAGTTGCCAAGACCTATGTATTTTTCTTTCACTCACACATGTACACACATACACGTACGCACACACACACACACACACACACACACACCCATACACGCGTAAACAACCATTTACACGCACTCACATTGATATATTCACACTGCGGTGATCAAAGACCAAAGCGATTCAATTACCATTACCAATCACGCCAAGGCTGATTTGGTTGTAATTATACTGGGGGCCTTAATGAGCAACACTCAACTACCAACTTTACCAAATAAAACTTACGACAAACGTCATTGCCTCAAATGGCACGGTAGCGTCTATTCATAAACGCTGTCCCTTCGGTGTGTGTGCGTGTGTGTAATATATCACTGATTGATCTAACGGGGCGCGTTTTGGCCCAGGCTGGCCGTTGATGCAGAGCGTCTGATTGTGCATGCATGTGAGGCCTGGGAAATATGGAGTTTGACAGAAAGAGAGAGAGCTGGGGGGATAGAGATAGTGGGAAAGAGGGAGGGACAGAAAAAGCGAGATGAATGAGAGTGGATATAGAGAGTGATAGAGAAACGAGAGAGAGCGAGAGAAAATCATAAATAAGAAATGCAATTCTGCTTGGCAAAATACTGCAGTCATATTATTTAAAGCTAAAGATTAAAGGCCTTGTTGGTAATGAGCGGCCAACCAACGGCCCGTGCTGTGACGCTCACTCGCTCACAGGACTGCACCCTGCTTCCAGCTCCCCTCACATGGAAACAATACTATCAGTTTCTGCAATCATTTCCCCTCCATTTCTTTCCCGCTAGATTGCGGTGGGTTGCGTGTCTGTCCGTTGTGGGGTGTCAGAGTTGGTTGAATGTGTGTTGTCAAATCCATCCTCATTATTCGCTGTTTATGGTTGCTTCACTACACATACCTTGAGGTCGGTGTGGGCGAAATGCGAGGGGGGGGGGGGGGGGGGGGCGGGGGGGTCTCTCTGTCCAGAAATGAGCTGGTAATTAGAGCGCATGCGTTCGGTACTAATTGGACGTTTTGTCAATTTTACCGGAAGCTGTAGATCGCTCATGATTTAACAATACAGGTCCTTCACATTGACTTATCTCAACGTCTGTTTGACTACACGTTTCCATCCGTGCAGCTTCGGTCAATGTTAGATTAACCGGCGACTCGGTCTGGAGGGAGACAAAATCGATTTCTGATCAAATTTAAATGTAGGCTCTGCAATTGTTATTGGTTGTAATGGCTTAATCACATTTGAACATCGACACAGTATGCATCCTATAGACGTACAGTATGACGTCATTGTAAATTGATCTGAAGTTGTTCAGACGTAAGAAGCTTTTGCTAGGAGAAAACGAGTGCTGCCCTCTTGTGGTCGCTAGCTGTACACAACACTGCCCGTGCCAAAGGAAGATTGATTTCGAGCGCGTGAGAGAGAGACGATTGGCATAAAAACAGTCCAGGCCCTTGGTCCATCTGCTCATCACATATTTATATAATCACTCTAAAAACGGCATCACGCAGGACTTTTCACTATGAATAGAGGAATTTATTTATTTATTTGTATCATCATTCCGAAGTGATATACAATGATCCCCCCATGGGTTTACTGCTTTCAGTTCAGGGATTTCCAGGTGTTTCAAGGAGTTTCCAGGTGTGGTCCACAACTGTATGAGTCCAAGAAGCGCAGGTGGAAAGCACCGAGTCGTTCTAAGGCCTCCTCCAGCACGACTGAAGAGACCCCCACACACAGCCTTGGAGGAGGACACACATACAAAAAGGCACACACACACACACACACACACACACACACACACACACACACACTAATTGATTCCAAGTCCACCTAGTGTTTAATTTCCATTAAAAAATGACACATGTGTCTGTCTGTCTGTCTCTCTGCGTGTGGGCGTGTTGCTTGATGGGTCTTACCTGAGGTGGTATTCCCCGCCCGTGTTTCCGTTCTCACTCCCCGCTCCAACACACATTCCCTGCTCCTCCAGGAGTTCCTGGCAGTACAAAACATCTGCCTCCACACCTACAGCCTGGACACACACACACACACACACACACATACTCATACAGGTGGCGAACGAGGCATGCAAGCACCTTAAGAATGTACAGTATCAAGCACGCACACATTCAAAGTATAAAAGAGCGGTAAAAACACATAACAATTTTCAAATGCTTGCTGAGAAGACTTTGTACTGTTTCTCCATGAAGCCAAGCTGTGCTGCATTGTATTGACCTTTGCTCGATCCAGCACCCCGGCAGGTAGGTCTACACGGGGGTAAACATAGACCCCTCCTACGGCTGGCTGGCAGGACATCCTTGGGAGGGAGTTCAGGAAGTCCTGAGCTCTAAGAGCGTTTTCAGTCAGAGTCGCCAGATTGGTCAGTATCTCCTGCGATGGACAGGAAAATGATCTGGATTGGAAACAGTGTTTTTTTTTTTGGGGGGGGGGGGGGGGGGTGCGGTTCTGATAGTTGCTAGTGACATTTTTGAAGATGTTGTGCATTTCTGGTCTGGAAACAATAAAGTGCTATGGTATCTTACCTTATTGAGTACATTTGTTTTTATTTATTGGTGGGATAAGTTTAAACGATTGTGAGGAAACTAATTTCGAATAACTAAATCCTTAAACGTATTACATTTTTTAATTTATAATTAAATCTTTATCCCGAAACTATCATGAAAATCTGGTCTAAACGGCGCCAACTAGTGGTTAAGATAAATATTAGCATGTTGATGTTCTCAGTGAATCAGAGACTCGCCCCTCCCCGACTTTAAAGACCCAACGAAGCAGCTCAGCTGCCACAATCGGCCCCAAGTCCAATAGTGCTGGTGTGCGATTCTCAAGTGGCCGAGCCCAAGCTTGAGCAATAAGACAATGATTTGAATATAACCCCATTCTGGGACCTCGACCACGATGAGTCGCCTGCTCCACTACCTGAGTGTACAAGTCATAGGATGGCTCAGAGGGTTGGGGTGGGTTGAGCAGGATGTCCAGAGCAAGCTGGCCTGGGACTGGGCTGCTGATGTCCATATTCATTATAGTCTCAGCTAAGATCATCACTTCCTTGTCCACGTTCACCAGCTCCATGTATCCAGCCCTCAGGCCACATCTAGGAACACAATATGGTATAATATATATGCATGATTTAATATGATACTCTAAAACTATAATACTATATACTATAAAAACATTAAACTGGTACCGGAACAGGTTATTTTTTATTATTTGTAACAGGTTATTACTATTACAAGAACTCACTCTCCCATGAGGCCATTGGATAAGGAGAGGAAGGATGCCATCTGCACTCTGTCCCAGTACTTCGGCCCCATATCAAACAGAACCTTCTTATAGGAAATCCACTGGATCCCTGATCCGTGCACACTGTGCTGATCCACCTACAGAATACGATCATTGAAGGGGAAAGACTGTAAAAACAGTTTGGACTCTGAAAGACTTTCCACATCAAATGTGATTGTTGTACTAATCTAAGCCACTAAATCGCTAATTCATAGTTACCTCATTAACCAATAGGAAGAGTTTCTCAGCTGCAGCAAATTTGATCACTTCTTCGATAGACTTTCTGTTCTGTACATGGCCTCGATTCACAAAGACAACAGAGGACAATTAGGTACTTGCTTTAATTTCAAATAGATCATACATATTTTATTAATTTACATCAATACAGCACCTCACACAGCATATTTACCAAACTGTTAAAAGATTCTGTCCAAGAAAAGCTTTTACGGTAGAAGCACATAGGGTCTGATACCTGTGGGGTTTCCTGGGTTACTGATGAATATGGCCATTGGCCTGCAGCACTCCCTAGCGGTGCGAATGGCGCGTTGCAGCTCTTCCAGATCCATAGCCCAGCCGGCGTCTTCTCGTAGGCGGTAGGGCACGGATCTGATCCCAGCCAAGCCCAACACCATGGCCAGTGTGTGGGGGTAAGGCAAGGGGACCAACACCCCGTTCTGGGGCTCCCCCTCCGAACCACTGAGCAACTTGATCATCATCTATAGACAACAAACCGCATCTTAGGATATCACTTCTATCAACACACGGGGGCTGAAAACATGGACGCATAAGGATCATTGGATCATTGACGTGACGTCAACGGTCAAACTTCAATAAGTTGTTACATTTTAATTATTTTTACATTTTTACATTTTATTCCCAAATGATTAACACCATATAACGAGTTGTTCACACTACCGCCGTCCGTCGACGGATCTCATTGACTTTGCATGGGGCGCTCGCGAAATGTATTGTGGGTCCGTCCGTTCTGTCGGCTCCGTGACGTCAAAAAGTTGAGAAATGTTTAACTTTTCAGGCAGCGACGGATCCGTCGGCCAATCAGACTGCGTTATGCAAATATACGCAAGGAAACTTTCCAATGAAATCGCCTTTGTAATACAACTCGGAAGAACACATGGATACGTCAAAAAGCGAGGCCGACCGTACGACCCGACAACAAAAATGGTTGCGCCCGTAAAGATTTATTTTCTTTGTATTTGTACCACATTGGTGCCACACCTCATTTTAATATTGATTTTAAATGCTCTTACACACATGATTACATTGCTACTTTATTCCGAACACCAATTTATGCATTGCACGGTCTTAGCCAATGAGAAAGGGGAAAGCTATAAATGCTGCAAGCCAGGAAATTACGTCACGTTCTTGACGAACCAGCGTACCATACAAATGGATAGCACCATAACCCAAATGTCCCCTAACAAACCTAAATGTACCTATACCAAACCGCTAGATAGGCCTACATTTTAAGCAATGGCCTAACATACAGAGAAAACATAAGTTATGACCATAACTATGGATCTATTAGACCGAACGATGACCATCACCACGGTCTTACTCGAATGATGCCATTCAGCTACCTGTCGCAAGACCCTTATATCAAAAATGTCACATGTGACTGACTGGAGGCAGCTCCCGCTGCCTACAGCAGAGGCGAGGACATGGCTCTTCCTCCTTGCCTGGAATGGCTTCGGTTTGTTCCGAGCGACAAAGGAGGTTGACGTCATCGTTCTCATAGATCCATAGTTATGGTCATAACTTACGATCTATTTCGACCTCTCTGACCGTCACCACGGTCTTACTACAGATGACTAGTACCAAAAGTGTCGCAAGGAACAGAGGATCCCTCTTCACCAGTCTGTTTGGCAGCCGTCATGAGAACAGTGGCGCCGACCATGGTGGATGTCACATTGATTCTATCAAACCTGGCGAAAGTACATGGAGTCCAGGATGCTGCCACACAAATGTCACCAAGAGCAACCCCTTTCAAAGCTGCCCATGAAGTGGCCATGCTACGTGGGGAGTGAGCCACCAGGACCTCAGGGACTTGGAAATCCTGGTCAGAGTAATCTTGGGCAATAGTGGCCACTAGCCAATGGGACAAGCCTTGTTTCAAGACTGGTTGACCCAATTGCTTAGCTCCATAGCATACAAAGAGCTGAGTGTGAACACGTCTCAGCTGCTGTTTACGATCAACATAGGCCCTCAAAGCCCTAACTGGGCATAGTGTATGAAGAGCCACACCTGTTTGACAGGCTGGCTCAGGGTGAAATGCCTCCAGCTCAATAGCACTGTTAATTGACTGAGGGTTTAGCACTTTGGGGAGGAAGAACGGATTCGGCCAAAGCGACACTGTATTTTCAGGTTTCCACCTCATGCACTCATTACTTACAGAAAGTATGTGCAGCTCACTCACCCTCTTGGTAGAGCACAAGGCCAGTAAAAACACTGTCTTCTGTGTTAAAAACTTAAGATCAGATTGTCCCAAGATGGGGCCCTCAAACATCTGCCTGGCCACAGACGGTTTGCACCCTTTAAAAACTGTGACACCATAGGGTGTTTTCCCACAGACAGACCCCCTCCTGAACCATGGAATGGAGAGATAGCGGCTGCATAGACCCTTAGGGTGCTGGCTGCCCTCCTAGTGTCCAAGAGAGACTGGAGGAAATGGAGTAACACCGCCACTGGGCAGGTCTTTGGGTGAAAACCCCAGTCTTGACACCATGAAGAGAACAACCTCCATCTCTGAGGGTAGTTGAGATGTGTGCTTGAGCCTGTGATACAGTAGCAACCCCACCTCCTGCGAACAGTGGCTACTGGGGCAGGTTGAAAACAGACACAACGCTGACAAGTGCGAGAGTAATAACCCAACCTGCTGCTGACAGCGGCTAAGGGAGGGACAACTCAGTATGCTGTGCATAGCGGCTAATTGAATAAACAGCCAGCTGTGAAGCCAGGTATCAGAATAGAAAAAGCAGCGGAAAGCTAACGGGATAAGAAAGTGGCTACTGGGACAGGTGGAACAGACACAATAGTGATGAATGCAGTGGGTGTACTGACCCAGCCTGCTGCGAACAGCGACTAAGGGGACAACAAAGGCAGCTTACTGCGCACAGTAAAGCGTTAGACACAACAATTGTACAGGCTATACCAACACAACCACTGTTTGTCCTGCTGCGAACAGCGGCTAACGGAATGAGACATCTTTTGGGCTATATGAAGTGAGCAGAGTACTGACTGCACACAGCATTTTAAACAATGTAACTTTTTTTTTTTTTTTTTTTACAAAAACACTATCACCGTTCACCCGAACGTGCAGGGTTTGTTTTTTTACAGGCAAAACCCTGACTGCTGCCGCAGAGAGGAGTCAGCCTATCACTTCAGCCTTGTGTTAAATCAGGGTATAATATTAAACTTAAAGACCCCGCCATACACGTAAACGTCTAGGGTATCAATTACTCCAAAACAGGGTAGAAACGTAAACGGGAAAACTTAAAGCAATCCTCAGGGGCTCAAGGCGCCTGCACGATTAACGTGACGGTTTGAAGATCTCACAAGTTTAAACTTACCTGGTCTAATGAACCAAAGCGAGAAGGCAAAAGAGGAAGAGACATGTCCTTGCATCCGCAGTGAAACCTGCCTCCAGACATAAGGGTCTCGCGACAGGTAGCTGAATGGCATCATTCGTAGTAATACCGTGGTGTCAGGGAGAGGCCGAAATAGATCACAATCTCGGCGCATTGTCGGGCCACAACCGTCCACCAACTGGAGGGCAACCAATATTGGGTTGAGATCCATAAAGCAAACTCATACGGTGCTGTACCGTCAGAGTTCTCCAAAACCCGGAGCAGATGAAGATGTTGTGGGCGTCTGTGGACACGCCGGCGTCTCTTCTAGTGATGAACTCTGCGATTCTGTGCTGGATGTAAACTAGGCCCGATGAAGGAGTGTAGCAACCTGATGGATAGGATAATAATACTTGATTGATCCCAGAGGGGGGAATTAAGCTGTCACGGCAAAAATATATATTCTGCGAAAATGATTCAGAATCATTTACCATATACCGTTAAACTGCATTCTTCAATTTTGCATTTGGCCATAAATCCACTGCCATCATAAGTGGTGTTATGCAAATTAGTTTGAACCCAGTACACTGGTGCTGGGACTCAAACTCTCTCTAACAAGACTATCTTGCTACCTTTAGAATACATATTGACCAGAATGTGTGTGTGTGTGTGTGTGTGTGTGCATGTGTGTGTGTGTGCGCTCGTGTGGTGACCCCTACCCACGCTGGATCCTTCACAGCTCTGTATGAGCCTCCGAGCTCTCTGGCGAACATCTAGCGCAAAGTTCTCATCACTGAAGAGGTCAGGGTAGAGACACACTGCCAGTACCTGAGAGAGAGAGAGAGAGAGAGAGAGAGGGAGAGAGACAGAGAGAGAGAGAGAGAGAGAGAGAGAGGGAAAGAGGTAGTGAGAGAGGGAGGAGGGTGAGAGAGAAGGAGAGCGAGGGAGAGAGAGGGAGGAAGACAGAGAGGGAGGAGGGAGAAAGTGAGAAGGAGAGAGAGGGAGAGAGAGGGAGGGAGACAGAGAGGGAGAGGTGTGTTGGAAAGATCACACACAGACACAGACACAGATTATATCACAATCCCAGTGAGAGAGCTTTTGGAAGCCATAGTGTAGACCCACCCAGAAGAACAGAATATAATGCCGTATTCAATAATATATATATAATCTTATCCATGGACCCAGAACAATATAATGGAATGGTGTATTCAACATCCATTCAGAACAGACCCGGCAGACTAGAGTGGAGTATTCAAATTGTTATCCATAGACCCACGTCCTGACCTGTTGCAGGAAAGTAATGGGTGGGACCCCTTCCCGCTGTGGATCAAATGAGCACAAGTCGACCACACGGGAGAAGGCCTTCGGGACCCCCTGGGATAGCGGGGAAGAAACATGTGAGAAGTTGCTTTGTAAATAATCATATATATAATTATAATAAATATTTAATTTCAGGGAGTTTACTAAACTGGAAATTGGAACCTGTGTGTGTGTGTGTGTGTGTGTGTGTGTGTGTGTGTGTGTGTGTGTGTGTGTGTGTGTGTGTGTGTGCGTGCGTGTGTGGGAGTACGTGTGGGGTGAGCGCACGTGTGGGGTGAGTGCTTTACCTGTGCGAGCTCTTGGGTGATATGTAGTGCGCGTGCCCTCAGCGCATTGCACGGCGACTCTCCGATGGCTTTCAACCTGGGGTTGACGTCCCGCAGAGATGTCCTCATCCTTTAACAACGCACCGAAAAGTACTACTTAATGAAAGCCGTTATTGCCCAGTCGGTCGAGCTGCAGATGGAGCCCAATATATAGTCGCCGTGCGTGAACTGCGCGAGGTGCCCTAACCAAAAATGGCGGAATCACCGCTGTCGATCACAGTAACCGCTAGACGAGTTTTACGTTGCAATGTTCCGGTTCAATATGAACCATTAACTGATGTCTGTCGTTCATTTGTCTGTCGCTGACTTTGGTCGAAGCATGTGTAAATGTTATTTTAGGTGAGTGTTGCAGGCAGCGCTCAACTTTAGTGTGATTGCCGATGCAGCAGCATTCATTTATCAAACATACATTTTCTACTTTTATAAAGATTATACTCTTTCTGAAATAAATTTAAATATAAGTCAATGGGCGGAATCAAATCAAATCCTCTTCAACAACTTACTAACGCTAATCCATCTGTATTCTCTCAGCTACCGACTGCATTCAACCTTTAAACGAGATACAAGTCTTTCAACTATTCAACTTTATTCAACTCTTTCTTTCTATCTTTAACGGGTTTTGAACAATTAGAGTGTACGTTGCATCAACCAGCTTCTTTAATCATTGATTCTCACTTCAACCCATGTAACATGCATAACTTTCCCCTGTCATACACAATGTACCCATCAAAAAAGCACAATGAGGGGCCCTTCAACTCTCTCAAGTGTGTCGGTATCAACTTTGTACCGACCATGATATCTCAGTTATTTCTAACCTCATCCACACAAATGGCTTTGCTGCAGTCTTCAGCAAGCTCTTCCGTGCATGGTGAAATCTGTTACATCAGTTACTGAGCTATGGTGTTTGTTCAACAAGTACTACTACTGCTGCTGCTACTATTACTACTACTACCACAACTGCTACCACTAGTCTACTACTATACTTATACTGCTACTACTACTGCTACTTCTACTTGAAGTAATACCACTACTACTACTGCTACTAGTACCTTTCAGGCAATTCATTTAATCTTTCAGCTTTGACAGTATTAGTTTAGCTTGTATTTGGTCAAGCTAAACTTGTCATGGTCTGTTTCCTTGTCTTGTTTTGGTGTTTCCCGTTTTACTTAGGTATCTCTGTTTTGTTTCTCCCCATGTCCTGTCAAGTTTCCCTCCTGTGTGATTACTGCTCCCTCCCCTAATGTGTTTCAGCTGTTACTCGTTGCGTGTTCTGTGTTTGGTATTTAAGCCCTTGTCTTTCCTTTGTTCCTTCTCGGATCATTGTAGTTTGTGGTGAGTTGTGTCCTGTGTGTTACCTGTGTTCCCGGTGTTCCTTGTGTTACCCGTATTACCTGCGTCACCTGTGTTCTCGGTGTTCCTTGCCTTTTGCGTTAATGAATTATCCTTTACCTGAACTGTCTGCTATTGGGTCTTACCTGCCACCCGCCAACCGTGACAAAACTGTCAATGGCAGACAGTGAAATAAAATCCAAAATACTAAGGCTAGACTATAACAGGATTAATAACTCATATTTAAAGTGGTTTAGAAACATTTTATTTATTATTTTTTTGATTTATTATGTGCAAACTTTCGCGAAATTTGTGTGAACGCAGAATAAGGACAATACCAATTATATTAATATTAGTCATAATACTGGACCATTAGTGTATATCCAAAGAGAATAACACACACACACACACACACACACACACACACACACACACACACACACACACACACACACACACACAGGAGTCTAGGGGACAACATATTTAGGTTGATGCGTAGCATTCATTCCCAGGAAATACTTCACAATGTCTGGTCCAAATAGTACATTTAATTTTTTTTTAAACAATTTATTTAGTCTGTGGCTAATGGCAAGATCTTTATAGTGTTATGAAAAAAAACTTTATAAATAAAGACTGTTTACACAAAGATGGAATAGACAGGAGCTCAAAACAGGGGACAACTAAAATGAAGTATTCCATACAAGCCGTGCGTGTGTGTTCGGATGGAAGAACAATACATACATTTTGTCTATGAAAACTATCTCCAGGGTGTGTGAGCAAAAATGTAAGCAAGAGGTGTGTGTGTGTGTGTGTGTGTGTGTTTGTGTGTGTGTGTGCGTGCGTGTGCGTGCGTGTGCATGCTTGTGAGGGTCTGTGCCTGTGTGAAAGTGTGAAAGGCCTGATCCAAGCTGACGAGGCGTGGATTCATGAACCTCAACATAAACTGCTTGGGTTACATTGGCAACTCATATGTTGTTTAAAGTGATGTGGCATGCTTGGTAAGCTTCTGCAATAGCCCTTGTGTGTGTTTGAGCGTTTGCATCCGACATTAACACACCTGAGCCCCTGGGTCACTTCCTCAGGGAGAGAGAGACAGAGAGAGCCAGAGAGAAAGAGACATAGAGAGAGAGAGACGGAGAGACAGAGTGGGCGAGAAAGACAGGGAGGTATTCTGGTTTGTACTGGACTAGTTTAACAGAGACCCCTACATCGTTTTTTTGGCGTAGTAAAGGATCCGAAAAGGTCTGCAGTGCATAAATGTACGAATTGGAAGGGTTTTAATTTTGATATTATTCAACAAAACGTTTACCGATAGAAACACTGCTGGGATGTCACCTACTCCAATCACATCACCATGTGTTTTTGTCCCAACTCTAATATCCAGTTTTTCTAGGAAATACCTTATATAAGGGTGTGAGATTCCGTCTTTAAGATTCCTGATGACTTCTGCCATTATAAGAGATCAATAGAGGATTCTGGGTAAAACTAGGCCAGTGTGAGTCAGACTTCTTCCTCTCAAGGTGCTCCTCGCCAACAAAGGAAGTATAGTTAGTATATAGAGTACATTTAGTTATTTGATTTACGTAGAGGTTTTAAAGGTAAACCACCTTCCAGCGAAGGTTTGGAGCTGAGCTCAAAGTACAAATCATCCAGTTAGAGTTCTCCCAGGTAAAACAGGAAGCAACAGCCATCTGGGAGGCGGGACTTCCTGTTGGCTCAGCCAATAGAAGACATGGTCTTGATTATGAGGAATAGACTTCCGTCTCACTCCGTTTCTAAAGTCCTTTATATAGCCCATTTTGTGAGCAACTCAAACAAGTTTTTATTTTAAATTCTGGCCAAGCCAAATATGGATTGCTCTTCCAAAGTCTTTAGCTCAAGGTGCAGTTTTAAGAGTCAGAAAGAAAGTTCAGAGTTTGGGTTTTTCAGCTCTTCCGGGAGTCAATTTGACCCCTTCATAGTGACATTTGTGTCGAGAGCATGACATCTCCAAAATCCACATGAAAGGCACATACATAATTCTGCTTCTTCTGCTTTTGCAACACGCAAAGTGTCTACTTATATCCTCGTTCCCGGTTCCGGTCAAAACATTTTTCTTTTGGCCATGAGATATTTCTAAAATTGTTCCTTTTGAATACAACTTTTGTGAATATATTACTTTGTAAAGAGAGCAATGTTTCTTCCAGTTTTCCATTTATTGCGTTAAGTCGCAGCAGCAGCACACAGCAGAGGTTAGCGGCGGTCAGCCCTCTAGTGGAAGGAAACCCTAACTGCGCTTCGTGGCCAACTGTGGCCTCAGCCTCTCTCTCCTCTTCTTCTCCATCAACCTGAGAAAATCAGACAAAGAGCGAGAGAGCAGGGAGAGAGAAGGTGCGGGGGTTCACACAGCTGGTCCTGTATATCAGTGTGTATTAGTGTGTAGCAGAGATGGGACAAAGTCACTGTTTGGCAAGTCCCAAGTAAGTCCCAAGTCTTAGCTGTCAAGTCCGAGTCGAGTCCCAATCAAGACAGGGAAAGGCAAGTTGAGTCCAAGTCAAAGTCACACCAAAGCCAAGTCGAGTCCAAGTCCAAATCCCAAACTTTTTCAAGTCTTGAACAAGTCACCATGTATTTTTACTTAATGTCATTATTGGGCTATTGATCATAATTTCAACATATCACTCTAATGTACAGTAATTTCTTATCAATACAGTTATAATATGTTCATTGTTTCTGTCTTCAAATGTGTTATGATAAAACAATAAATGTTTTTGACTCAAGACGTCGAGTCATTACAAGTCAAAGAGGCAAAGTCCGAGTCAAGTCTCAAGTCAATAGCAGTCGAGTCTCCGTCGAGTCGCAAGTCATGCATCATTTTCTCAAGTCGAGTCTGAAGTCATCCAAATCATGACTCGAGTCTGACTCGAGTCCAAGTCATGTGACTCGAGTCCACATCTCTGGTGTGCAGTATATCAGTGTGTAGTGTAGTGTACTGGTGTTTATGTGAGTGTACCTGTGGTTCCTAGCCTCCACCAGTTCACTCAGCTGGTCCTGGGCATCCCGGAGCTCTTCCAGGCTCTGCTGGTAGCTCTGGTCCCCGGAACCCGAGCGCTCCAGCGTGGACACCTGATTGGACAGCTGGCTGGTGAGGTCACGCAGCCGCTGGATGGAGGTGTAGAGGTTCTGGTCGTCCTCCTCCTACGAGAAGCGGAGAGGAGAGAGTAGGAGGTTGTCATCTCTTAACCACACACTCCGGCAGGGGGAGGGTGTGTGTGTGTACGTGTGTGTGTGTGTTTGAGTGTGACCATTACTGTGAGCGTTAATGTGAAATTTGTGTCAGAGCGAGAGAGGGCCTTATCTTGCATCCGGTGCAATTGTCTTAATCACTGGCGCATGTGTCGTTGCTGGTTTGCAACTGGCGACCCCAAGTGGCGGTTCGGCGAAAGGAGGAAGCGTGTTCTGGCGCAAAACGTTCCCTGGTGCTATTTTGCAGTTTCAGAAACCACTTGCGCCACAAACCAGGAAATACCTGGTTTAAAGTCAGTGGCGCGTTGTTCAGATGCTATTTTAAGGGCGCATGCATAATGTTGCTTGTGCACCTCGCGCATACCCTTTGCTTCTCTCATCTACCTAGCAACACATTCTTGGTAAATTATTTGGGAAAGAAACAGCTGACACAGCGGTAATAAGTTGTACTTTTAAATCAATGCATCTGCAAACACCGTACAGCAAACACATATTTTCTTGACACAGACATCGTGTACATGCCCATAACTTTTAGGATTGATGAGTATTTGGTCGTGAGAAAACATTGTTTTACCGTGAGTGAGTGTTAAAAAGAATGAATGAATGCGGGCGCGCGTGTGTGTATTTGTAAAAGAATTAATGAATGCGGGCGTGCGTGTGTGCGTCCATTTGTTTAAACACATGCAAACTAAACACGTAACGCATAATGCAGTCCATGCGGTGTATATTAACAGGGGGACACATGCATATTAGGAACACAAGTCGATAACGATAATGCATACAATACTGATAAGAAACAATGTTTATAATGTATTGCGCAAATCATTAAATAGAACCACAGTTACCGCATATAATATGTTATATCATATAAGTTTTCTTTGCCGAAATTTATTTGAGGACTCAGTATTTCTGAAGTTGTGGAAGAAAATCTTATTCCATGTGGTAATTAGGCCATATTATTTTGCCATAAACTGAGCCATTTGAAGTTTAAAATTCATGTGCATCTGTCTCATCTGAGACTGCAGACGCGCTGTCAAAATATCAACTTGTCAGATTCAAATGCGCACATGGCTCTTAAAGGGGATGGGAGCTGGCACTCTCATTGGTTTATTGCACGTTACGCCCAAACCACACCTACGGGTAATTAGGCTACTTAAGACCAACCCTTTTTACATTTGCGCCGGGCGCAAGAGTAATTTTTTGTGCCGGTAAAATAGCGACATCGCCATAAAACCGCCCACAAAGCTACTTGCGCTTGGCGCTTCTCACTTGCGTTTCAGACCGTTAAAATAGGGCCCAGAGAGTGTGTGTTTAGGTATTGTGAGTTAATTGGAAAGAGAGACAGAGAGATGGAGTGAGATAGAGAGAGAGGTTACCTTAGCATTGACTATTTCAATGTGGACGAGGAGTGAGGCCAGCTCTAGCTCCTCGCTGTAGCTGTTCTTCAGAGGAACGCTCCGATAGCCTGAACATAAAGACATCTTTTAACTCAACAATATCAGATTCATAAAGGTTCAACATAACAACTCAACCTGGGCTTAGTATAAAGACATAATATAAAGATTCCATGTGAAGGCTCAATATACTATCAATACTGGGTCAAAGCCCTGTATCATTTATTTAACATAAAGAACCAATATGACAATATAGGTTTAAATATGACATAACGTTCAATATGAAGGTGAAACCTAGTATCTCAAAATATAATTGATAACAATTCTATGATAAGACTCAATATAGAGCCTCAACATTAAAAATCCATGAAATGAATGACTCAATATGACAACATATAGTAACAAAATATATCATAAATCCAAAAATAACTTCCCAGCGTAAAGAGAAAAAGAATATCAAGACTCCACATGACTTAATGTTTATAATGAACCAACACAGACCGGTGCGTAGCGAGCGGACGGGGTAGGTGGCCTGAGCCAGGAAGTTGGGGTCGCTGAACATGTCCTCGTCGTAGACAGTGAAGCGCAGGAAGCAGAAGGATGGGTTTCGGACGTCGAAGACAAACGGCGTCTGGAGCCACGCCGGGTTCAGGCCGTTATCCGCTGGTGAACACGAATCCAACAATCCAATCAAAACTCCTCGTAAACAAACCCCACCACTAATCATAATAACCCAAAAGTCTACAGAATCCCTGTAGACAAACAGGACCACAGATCCCAATCATCTAACGTAAACCGGAACACCAATCAGAATCCCTGTATGCAAACCAGAAGACCAATCATAATCACTGGCTAGCACACAAACCAAACGAGCCATCATCATTGTAGTCAATCACCAATCAGAATCACCACAATTCATTCTTCATACTGCATATTTCTGTCATAACATCCCTATGTCCATGGGGAACATTCGAACCAAACAACCATGTTCGTACGTGATCTACTTTGAAATCAAGCACTAGCCAATATATACTCCACCAATATCACTAGTCCCATCCCGAACCAATCACTTCTACTCTATATCCTGCTGCTAGGATTTTCTTTGATTTAAGAA
Organism: Pollachius pollachius; assembly: GCF_949987615.1. NCBI lineage: Eukaryota > Metazoa > Chordata > Actinopteri > Gadiformes > Gadidae > Pollachius > Pollachius pollachius. The sequence goes on from NC_136940.1 coordinate 9,017,301, forward strand.
TACACCACACCACAGACAAAGCCTAGGGGATGTTTGGAACATTCCTGGGCAAGATTTCCGGATCTTACCAACAACATCTGTCTTGCTCTTGCAGCTGTCGTAGTCTGCACCACTGATCTCCACCTCAACGAAGGGACAGACAATGCTGCGGCCCGTTTTAGGCAGATGGCGAGCCCCGAGTACCTGTGAGAGAGAGATGGAGAGGTTGTTGTACGTTTGCATGGTGATTTGGACTACACACTGTGGATGACTTTATTCAGATTATTCAGATGTTAGAAAATATTTTATTCAAATCGTTGTTGTAAGAGTGGACAACTGGAAAGAGAGATAATTTAAAAACGATGGAATAAAAATGGATTTGAATATCTTGGAGAAAAGTAACAGTTCTATAGATTATAAATTAATAAAGATTGCTAAAAGGGTGTGCGAAAGTGATGGTATGATAAGCTGAATGGTAATTGGTGGGTCAGACCTGCAACTGAATGGTGATTGGCTCCAAGCGCAGGGTTTCCTTATCAAAGGGGTCGAAGGAGTCGTCTCTCATGACGTCAGGGTGCGGGACAAAGCCACTCCCCCCTCCCAGCATGAACAACGCTTGGTTCATCTGCATTGGCTTGTCTAGATACACACACAAATCACATCAAACAGTGTCACTCTGACCAGCATATAAATGAATAGCCAAGGCCACACTAACTTCACACCAACCGCAACTCTCACTAGAACCTAACCAAACACAACTCTCATTAGAACCTAACCAAACACAACTCTCACTAGAACCTAACCAAACACAACTCTCACTAGGTCGTAAACAAACACAACTCTCACTAGGTCGTAAACAAACACAACTATCACTAGAACATAACCAAACACAACTATCACTAGGTCGTAAACAAACACAACTATCACTAGAACGTAACCAAACACAACTCTCACTAGAACATAACCAAACACAACTCTCACTAGGTCGTAAACAAACACAACCCTCACTAGAACATAACCCATTACCGCCCACTCCCTCTCACCAGGGGTCTGGAAGTTTAGAGCGACCAGCTGGGAGCCACATAGCCACATGGCCAGTGGATCGTAGTTGGAAGAGTCCAACCGCTGGCCACGGGGGTAGACGCGGGACAGCTGCCGCCGGTTGTACTGCAGGAAGCGGCGGCCCCGGCTCCGCGTGGCCAGACGCTCCGCCTTGGTCTCCGGGAACGATGACATGTCCCGGTAGCACGCCCGCTCCGTCCCGATCTCTGGGGAGAGAGACACGGGTTTGAAAATACAGGTCAGGGTCAAGGGTTACATTAATGTTCTCTTTTCTTTGATATCAGAGAGAGAGAGAGAGAGAGACAGGGAGACAGAGAGACACAGAGAGAGAGAGAGAGAGAGAGAGAGAGAGAGAGAGAGAGAGAGAGAGGAGAGAGAGAGACAGGGAGACAGGGAGACAGAGAGAGAGGGAGAGAGAGAGACAGGGAGACAGGGAGACAGAGAGAGAGAGAGACAGAGAGAGAGACAGAGAGATTGAAAAAAGATGGAAGGATGAAAAGAGAGATGAGCACAAAATAGATACAGAGAGAAAGCCTGACACAGTAAGCCATGGTATTGGAGAACAGGGGAGGGGGGGCTTAAGGTCTTATGAGGGGGTCTTACTCTCCTCGTTGAAGGGTACAGGTCTGCAGTAGACCACCAGGTCAGACAGCTCCACCGCTATCTTCTTCCTGCGCTCCATCTGCTTCTCCTCCTGCATCTGGACCAGGGATGTCCAGATGCAGGGGAGGGATAATGTACAGCCACCCAGTTAATATTGCTCAATTATTATTTTATTTCCTGAAGGGGTTGATTTTGCGCAAATGATCAGCTCGCTGTACATTTCCCCTCCTTATGCCAGGGCTAGTAACTGATTGCCCAATAATTGCACACAAAATATCACAAAATAATTATTTTGTTGACTTGAAGAATGATTTGATTATTTTGATTGCATGACTGCAAATAGCACCGTTAGCAACGGTCTGTTATTTATTGCGTCGGTCCGTTATATAGAAATGACCGACTGTAGAAGATTTGTCTAGATTGTCCAATCAGAATAGGGTATTCAACAAAGCCGTGCGACCCTAAAGCAAACTATTTCTGATGAAGATGTAACAAAAGATAATCTACAACCACCACTTTTTTTTGGTCTCTAAAATAGATTTAAAAAAAAGAGATAAAAACCGTATTATGGCTGATCATTGGGAATCAAATTATATCTGAGTCAACCATGTTCACATCTGTTGAGTAGAGTAGACACAACAATGCTTTGTGTGTATGTATGTGTGTGTGTGTGTGTGTGTGTGTGTGTGTGCACGTGCATGTGCGCGTGAGTATGTGTGCGTGTGTGTGTGTGTGCAGGCTCCGCCTACCCGGGCGTCGGCGTTCTGCGCGGCCTCCCGTATCTTGGCCACCCAGGCGGTCAGGTCCTCCAGGGAGTCGGCCGCCACGTCCAGCGTCTGCACCGGCCGCGAGGAGAGCTGCTGGGTGTGCAGTGTGAAGACGAAGGGCCTGGAGCTCTTGCCGTCCTTCAGCACCACTGGAAGGGCCAGGGATGGGTATAGGGTGTGGGAGAAAGGGAGGGTGAAAGGGAGGGTGGGTGGATGGGGTTGGAGGGAGATTAATGTGGGATCCAGCAGGCACTTTGTCATACAGAACTCCTGGGGGCGCAGAGTCTGGAGCTGGAAACCAACAACTAAAAGATCCGGAGTCAAGCCTTCTTCTTTTTAACCTTTACAGATCAGCACAGCTAGCCAAGTTTTTTGTTCGCCAATTACGCGCTAACAAACCCGCCTCCAGCAACCTGATTGGTCGAAACAAATAGGAAGCAAAATAAGGTGACACTCCAGGTTCCCCATCAGACTTGTGAGGCGAGGGATGGAGAGATTGCCTCATTTCAACAAATTTGCTCACGGCCCAAAACAGCAGAGGGAGTGACTCCAAATTTCATGGTCACCAATGGTTTAGAGCAGCCGCATTGCTCATGTAACAGTTGAAAGATTTCCTGGTCACCCAGCTGGTGTTTTGGTAGGCATTAGTCGAGCACGATGTAGCTGAAGTTCTATGTCCCAAGAGGAGCGAGGCTAGGGGCCTGCACTCACCAGCGTGGCAGCTGGGAACATCCACGAAACCTTTGAGAAACGTTCCCAGGGGACTGTTCTCTGAGGCCTGAAGAGGCAGAACGAAACGATAGTTATGTCATATAGAATAAATAAAAGAAAAGGTTTATTTTTAACCAGAAGCTGGCTGAATATTGTATAAACATGATCGGAAGGTCAAATGACTAAACCCCACAAACTCTGACACCCTTACCAACATGATCACATTTGGTTGGGAGAGAATTCCCCTTTATTTTAATGAGAAAACACATAATGTAAAGATACCCTTAGGTTATTTTGATTCAAACCATCATGATTTATAGATTATACATGGATTTATTATGAAGGGCTCCTGTCAACTCACTGCCTCATCGGGCTCCCTAGTGGGGGAACTTGGAACTTCCTCTACGTAGTTAGCGGGAAACCATAGCTGTTTCTTCCCTCCGTAGTCCCCTCGCCACCTAGAGGAGAGGCGGGGAACCACAGGAGTGAAACGCAGTATACATGTGGACAAACACAAACACACATACTGATAGAGTATAATATTAATAACATAAAACAAAAATACTTATAATTGATTAAAACTGAATAAAAACGTTCATTATTTAAAATATGATTATGTTTTGGTATTCGTATGAAAATACTGTACTGTCTATTTGCCCATAGAAAGACAAAGAGTCCCATCCTCAAAAACACGGTCTATCACACACACACTCACCAGCCCCCCTCCTGCTTGTCCACGTTGAGGATGAGGGCCTGCTTGGGGAAACACAGCTCGTCTTCCCTCTGAGCGCGGTAGTCGTACAGCGCCTTGACCGTGCACTGAAACACACACACACACACACACACAGACACACAGACACACACACACACACACACACAACTTGTTTCCCCATGCACCTCTACTGGTTGTTCAAATGTGTTTTCATTGCAAAGAACAGTAAACATCCAATCACATATTGGTAATCTAAAACATTCACAAATCTTTCCTAGCAGTGTGAGAGCTTTGTGCTGGCAGTGAGCTCTCCTACCCGAGCCATGGGCATCTTGTTGGCCTCCACATAGAAGTGAGGTGTCCGGACCTCATATAGAGCCCCGTAGTCCAGTTCCTGAGGAACAAACAACCAATCGTCAGCTTCAACCAACCAACTGCACTGGGTTACAAAACAGGTCTGTAAATCGTTTAAATTCACAGATTGGAAACAAGACTATGTATTTACATTTACACTTCGGACATTTAGCAGATGCTTTAATCTAAAGTGACTTACAACTATTCATACACACATTCACACACCAACGGCGGAGTCGACCACATCAGGCGACAGGGAGCCCGCCGGGAGGAGTTATGGTTAGGTGTCTTGCTCAGGGACACCTCGACTCAACCAGGAGGTGCCAGGGATCTAACTAGCAACCCTTCCGGTTACAAGTCAACCCCGCTCTACCTCCTGAGCTACGCCGACCATAAATGGACTACATATGAACTATAGAGACTATATACCATGATATGTTACTCATTTATAACAACAATCTATTCAACATCAAATGACACATTTAGTAAGTTAATGCATAACCTGCAGCCCACTTGCAATGCAACTCCTTCACCTCTCAAAATAGAAAAGGTAATGAAGTACAAAAAAGAAACGTTAACCAGCAGTGAAGCTAGGGCTCACGTGGTCGCTTATTTGAACTAACTTAACACAATAGGCTGAAGACCATGAAACACATCAAAACGAAGATAGCTCCAGCCAGCTCACCGTGGTGCCCATGCGGTCCAGGGCGTCCTCGTTGATGGGGTAGCGCAGCCTCATCTTGCGGTACAGCGGGTGCTTCTCGTAGTATCGCACCAGGTCCACCAGGCTCTCGAACTCAGCCGAGCTGCCCAGCATGAAGAGGCGGCCCTCCTGGTGGATCCGACAGTGCTTGATCTTCCCCTCCGCCCTGGGGGAGGGGGTGGAGAGGGAGGAGAGAGAGAGAGAGAGAGAGAGAGAGAGAGAGAGAGAGAGAGAGAGAGAGAGAGAGAGAGAGAGAGAGAGAGAGAGAAAGAGGGGGGAGAGACAGAGTGAGGTGGAGAGAGAGAGAGAGAGAGAGAGAGAGAGAGAGAGAGAGAGAGACAGAGAGTTGAACAGACAGGCAGAGAGTTAGACGGACACAGACAGACAGACAGACAGACAGACAGACAGACAGAGAGACAGAGAGAGAGACAGAGACAGACAGAGAGGGTGAGTGTGTTTGTATGCGTGTGTGCGTGCGTGCGTGCGTGCGTGCGTGTTACCTGAAGGAGATGGCGTAGGAGTGCACCTCGCTGCGTTTCCTCACCAGGAAGGCTCCGTCCCGGGGGACCCTCATCAGCATGTGTTCAGCCTGGACCCGACTCAGGTTGGAGTGGAACCACCTGCGCACCGCATCACACCACCAGCATTAAGATCAATACAGTACTATCACGTCCTCACTCGGTCTCAGCCATCTGCGCACCGCATCACACCACCAGCATTAAGATCAATACAGTACTATCACGTCCTCACTCGGTCTCAATCACCTGTGCACCGCATCACACCACCAGCATTGAGATCAATACAGTACTATCACGTCCTCACTCTGTCTAAGGTGCAGAGCGTAGGATTTAGTTGCATCTAGTGGAGAGTTTGCAGACTGCAACTAGCTCAACAGAAATATTACTGCTCTATTATGCACACATTTAAACACCATAAACATGACCTGCCAAATACACACATACACACACACACACAACCTGCCATAAACATGCAAACACACACATTGATTTACATTTAACATAACCCTGCCACAAACACACTAGGTATTGTGTCCCAATACCTAGTCCCACACACGCACAAACCTTCAGACACACACGCACTCACTCTCTGCTCTCGTGTGCGTTGGGCTGGGGCACAGGGCTGCAGAGCGCCATCTCAAACTCGTTGCAGCGCAGCGGCGTGTGGCGGTAGTGGGAGATGAGGCGCTGCAGGCTGGCGAACACCAGGTTGTCCGTCAGGTAGAAGCGGGTGGAGCCAGACTCCTGGCGGGAGTGGATCCGACAGTGCTGGACACGCCCTGAACGCCTGCCATGGGAGTGGGGGGGAGAGAGAGAGAGAGACACAGAAACACACAGAGGGAGAGACAGAGAGACAGACACGCAGAGAGAAAGAGAGAGACAGACAGACAGACACAAAGAGAGAGAGAGAGATAGACACAGAGAGAGACACAGCGAGAGACAGAGAGACAGACACGCAGAGAGAGAGAGAGACAGACAGACACAAAGAGAGAGAGAGAGACAGACACAGAGAGAGACACAGTGAGAGACAGAGAGACAGACACACAGAGAGAGAGAGACAGACAGAGAGAAAGACAGACAGAGAGACAGAGACAGAGACAGAGAGACAGAGAGACAGATAGAGAGAGAGAGGTGGTGGAGGTTATTTGGAAGGATTTGAGTTTTGCTGCACCCCATTAGATAAGAAAACATTAAGAAAAAAAAGTAAACAAGAGAAGAGAATAACAGAGAGCATCTGAGTTTGAGAAGTGTAGGGTGTTCTGACTTCCAGCAGGATCTGAGTTAGATCTCCCCTTTCAACCGGTATGCCTACTGGGGCCAGATGCCTAACCCCGACCTGCTTGCTAATGACATGGATCTGGCTTCTGAATTGACTAAAAGTGGCTAAAGATAAAAGTTGCTTTGGATAAAAGTCACAAAGATGGGCTTGTATATCTAAGAATAAATAAATACATTTTAAAAATATGTAAGATAAGAAGAAGATGAGAAGATCCTCCTGCTTCATTGTTCCTCTATATCCCCACAGGTTTGAAACACCAGAACAAAGAAAATAGGGAAACATCAACCACTGAAGTGTTCCTGTTCCAGCGCCACTGACCAGAAGGAAAGGGTGTAGTCTCCTACAAACGTCTCGCTTTCCCGGACCAGGAAGGTGCCGTCCTTGGCCCCGCCCTCACAGTACTCCTGCAGGAGCTTCTCAGCCACCTGGCGGCCGTCGCGACCGCCACCCAGCTTCCCGTGGAACCAGCGCTCAACGCCAGGCTGGTCGTTGTTGTTGCACTCCTGGAGGAGCCGGGGAGGAGGAGGAGGAGGAGAGTGAGAGGGAGGGAGGGGGAGGAGACGGGTGGATGGAGCGGGGAGAGAGTGGGTGGGGGAGAAGGTGGATATCAGAGAGAGAAGAAGCGGAGGGGGGAGGTAAGAGGGGAGAGAGAAGAGGAGAAGGCGAAGGGGAGGAGAGTGAAGGTGGAGCGGACGGTGAGAGAGATTAGGAGAGAGAAGGATAGGAAAGAGGGTGGAGAGGGGAGAGGAGGCAGGGAAAAGTGAAGAGAGGGGAGATTAGAATGGGAATATTTGTCTTCGTCAAGTTTCCCTCCACACGATGCATCACCACGGCCACCAGTGATAGATGAACCATAGGTAACCTTGGTTGGAACACTTGGGTGTGAAAGGTTTTATTTGATAATGAAGGCAATGCATTGTCTTTGTGGATTTCCTGTCTGTGCGGATTTCCTGTCTGTCGCCAACTAGTTCATTGTCAACAACTCTGTGCCGGAGGAACACGAAGGAAAATACTGATGCATTATAATAGAATAGTGACACAGATTTCGAAACTTGGCTACATTATTGACCTCTGACCTTATGCACTTCTAGAGTCATCCAGCTGACATAATCCCCCTCCGATGCCTTCCTACGATCACATACAAGTTCAGCTGTTCTGATCATTTGTGGAGAGGCAAGATCAGGCAAGCCTGTTTTTACCATATTCTTCATCATCATCATCATCATCAACATCATCAGTACCTCTTTCCCATCTTCATCCTCCTCTTCCTCAGACGTCTGGTAGTGAGACGTCTCCTCAGAGTAGTAGATCTTGTTACTTGTAAGAACAAAGTAGTGGGGTGTCCAAGCCTGGAACACACACACACACACACACACACACACACACACACACACACACACACACACACACACAATAAGGGGCCGGTACAACCAATAGAGACACAGCATAGCCAATAGAAACGCTCAGTGTGCTCACATGATCGATGGGATCCTGCAGGTAGAGGATTCCGTTCTTCAGGGAGTTGCTGATGTCGTTCTCCGAGTAGCTGGCCGAGGTCACCTCCTCGTACATCGTTCCCTCCACCAGCTTCTTGTGCTGGAACACACGGTCAACGTAACTTTATTAATCAAACAACGTCTATCGCAATGACTGAATGTCTAACCACCATACCCCCTAACCTGAAGTCATCAAATATACACAAGGAGAACCATCCCAGATACCATTTAAAAGAAAAGGAAGAAACTATGGAACAAATATGAAGGACCTCTAATTCAATGAATGACACTTTCATGGGTCATTCGGGGCAGGATTGTCTAATTTTTGCAATCCTTGGTTCCTTTTATCCAATTTCCATGCTTAGCTGAAGGCATCACTAAGCAAGATTCCACACCCTTCTGGCTCATGAACAACAAGCATCGGGGAAAAAATGACGTTAGGTGGCTTTGGTTAAAAATGGTGGTCTACGGTTAAAGTTGGGTTCTTGTTATGGTAAGTCAGCAGAAAGGGGCGTTGCATCTTGCTCAAGTATGCTTACAGGTTGGCTGCCAGCACTGGGGATGGAACCCAGAACCTTTTGGACTGGGACTTACAAACCATAACCACCCTCAAAGAGAAATGATGAACAACAACCCATAATAATCACCTTGATCAGGATCTTCCTGCGCAGCTGGTAGGGCGAGGGCAGCTCATCAGCGCTGGTCTCCACAGGCTTGGTGAGCAGGAGGTCTCCGAACACCTTCTTGAAATGGGTGGCCATGTTCCTCTGCTGCACCACGCTGCAGTGGTCCTCGATAGACAGGATCACAGGGTACCTGCACAAACGGAGCTGGGTTCTACTGATCGCTCTAGGGGTGTGTTCTAGTGATGGTTCTAGTTATAGTCCAGTGAGGGTTCTAGATATGTTCCAACGATGGTCTAGTGATGATCTAGTGATGGTTCTAGTTATAGTCCAGTGACGGTTCTAAATATGTTCTAATGATGGTTCTAGGGATGGTCTAGTGATGGTCTAGTGATGGTCTAGTGATGGATCTATTGATGGTCTAGTGATGGTCTACGGTTCTTCTGGGGTTTTAGGGATGATCTGGCGATGGTCTAGGTTTTAAGTGGGGTTCTAGTGATGGTCGAGTTATGGTCTAAGGATCTAGTGGGGTTATATTGATGGTCTACGGTTCAAGTGTTGTTCTAGGGATGGTTCTACTGATACTTTAAGGTTCTAGGAGGGTTCCAGTGGTGACTCTAGCACTGGTCTGATGTGACGTCGTAGTGGGATGGATCTAGCTTGGCCCGGGCCAGGGCAGAAGACTTACTCAGAGGTGACGAAGGCGTGGTCTTTGATGGTGTGGAGAACGTCCAGGAACTTGATCTTGGAGGTGAGCGTGTGGCCATGGTAGATGATGGGCAGGTCGTCGGGTCCGTCCCAGCAGTCCACTTATGGGTAAAGGAAAAAAGATTTGGTAAAACAAATAACAACATATTGAATATGAAGCTTAAAAAATATATAGATATATATAATCAAAGATGTACAGTCTTGTGTTTGTGTTGTTCCGTACGTTCGATGCAGCGACAGCCCATCCTCAGGCAGCGAGCATACGCCTCCAACGAGGACTCGCTGGAGAACTGGTCCCCAGTCAGGTACCTGGGGGCCAGAACAGGTTCAGGGGCCAGGGATAGAGAGAGTGATGAATCAGGAAAGGGTTGAAAGAAGAGACTCATGAGGAGAGAGAGAGAGAGAGAGAGAGAGAGAGAGAGAGAGAGAGAGAGAGAGAGAATGAGAGAGAGAGAGAGAGAGAGAGAGACCTACGTATTGTGTGAGGAGGAGATCCAATACTGAGACAAAGGTCGCTTCATGTCGTCCGGGGCAATGGGAGACGGTCGGGGGTCGAACACAGAGTTTTCTTTAGAGAACAGGAACGTCAAGAACTTCAAAGAAAAAGAGACCGGAGACCGTTAGACAGAAATATAAATAAAATAAATAACATCATAATAATAATAATAATAATACATTTTATTTATAACGCACTTTACATCAACTCAATGACCTCAAAGTGCTACAAAGTGCAAAGTGTGTGTGTGTGTGTGTGTGTGTGTGTGTGTGTGTGTGTGCGTGTGTGTGTGTTACCTCGTCCAGTTGTAACATGGGTTCTGACTGGGCTGAACCCAACAGGTAAGCCAGTAGAACCTCACGGACACGGGCCAAATCGGATGCCCACGACTCCTGCCATCAGAAACAGTATCACTCACAGGGGCAGCCTCAGAGGGTGGGCAATGTTTGATTCTTAAGATTGTATCTTATTCATTTGTTTTATATAATATTCTAGGTTTTTTGCTCTTTACTCAGGTGGATGACATAAGCTGCTAGAACGGCAGCCTCAGCAGCAGAAAAATATATACTGTTCATGTTACTTGCATCTAAAAGGTGCAGCCACAGAAAGTGTATCAGATGTGTAAAGTTTACTCAATCAGCGCATGCTGATAATCTGATTGCTTCAGGACCCGTTGTAGTTGCTGTCGTGAAGCGCAAAGTATGCGGCAGACTCTTCTTAAATTGCCATGAATGACGTTGTGGACGAGGTCAAAGATGTGTGCCAACGCAAGTTTCTGGGTCGAAGGGGAGAAAGCTAAAAAAAAAAAGAGGCTGTGTTCGCTGCTTCTGTGAAAGGTATATAGGGCTTACAGCACCACCTAATGGATAAAATTAGCCATTGCATTAGAGGAGTAATCTATACAGTGAAAATAGCATGGTGGTGCATGCCAAAAGGTGAATAAATAAAGCGGGGGGCACCGTTTAGTAGGACAGCCACATGGCCAGGGCCGGGGCCAGGGCTCCGATCACTCATTCAAACATTCATACCTCACATCCTTTCACTCCTTCAGTGTTTTCTGGTAGGGAGAATTTATGAATTTATTCTGATGGAAAAATAGATACTTTAATTTGTTTTAGAATGAATATAAAGTATGGTTATTGGATTAGAATATAAATAGTTGGTTAAAGGGGACATATTATGAAAACAACGCTTTTCCTGGGATTTGGGGTGTTGATTTGGGTCTCTGCTGTTCCCACACGCATACAAACTTTGAAAAAAGTCTGTACTTGATTTTTTGAGTGAGATATGCATTTCTGTGAGTACCCCGCCTACAGTTACCAAACGAGCAAGTCAGTTTCGGCGCCCCCTCCTACGTAGGAAGGGGGCACAGTAGAATATTACCTCCCACTTCCCCCCCACTCCTTTGAGGACCAGCGGACGAACAGCTCGGCGGCAGTCCGGCAGCTCAGCTCCGGGAGTACAGTCCCTTTCTCCGCTGGAGCTGCCGAAGCTGCCGCCGAAGCTTCGGCAGCAGTCCGGAGGAGGAGACATGGAGGAGAAAGGGACTGTACTCCCGGAGCTGAGCTGCCGGACTGCCGCCGAAGCATCGCAGCAGTCCGGCAGCTCCGCGGGTGTACTCCGGGAGCTGAACTGCCACCGAAGCTTGTCCGGCAGCACCTGCGGGTGTATTCCGGGAGCTGTACTTCCGGAGGGTGTACTCTGGTACTGCCGCCGAAGCTTCGGCGGCAGTCTGGCAGCTCCGGCGGGGGGAGCTCGGCGGCAGTCCAATAGTTCAGCTCGGCGGCAGTCCGGCAGCTCAGCTCCCGGAGTACAATCCCTTTCTCCTCCATGTCGCGGTTCAAAATGGACTTCAGAGAGTCAAGGCCAAAGTTCCTTTCCCCCAATTATTCTTAACCATGGTCGAGATAACCCCCTACTACGAGTCTTTACTTGTTGTGGAAGTACTAGACGCAGTCTTTATGAATCATAATATCATTCGAGGCGCACATAGCTTTTGGCCGTAATATTAGATATAATATTATATAAATACCTATATATTATATTATATTATTATTATATTATATTATATAGATATAGAGCTCCAGGAGTCCGCAAACGGCAACAAACACTTCCCCTTCATGCTGTGGTTCACTCTGACAGCTCATTGGTCAATGGGCAGCAGCTCATTTGAATTAAAGCTACAGACACCAGAAACAGTGAATTCTGAATGGACTAAAACAGAGCGGAATAGCGGTAGGCAAGATTTTTTTGCCTAAAAGTTATTTCCAGCAAACAGCTTCAAAAACATGTTTTCTGGAAGTCATATACTATGTTTACTTGTTGGGAAAAAAACATAACATGTCCCTTTTAAGTATGGGAGCAAACTACTCAAAATGGCTGAGAATGGATATTCACTGCTGGGATGGCTAAGAATGGATATAAAATACTATGAGAGCAGGTACCTTCTGATCAAGTTGGAGAAACTTCTGGAAGTCGTAGAGAGAGATCTGACAGAGTTCGGGACGGTCAACATTTCTAAGGGACAGAGAATATAGTGTTTCAGTCCACTGCAATCCAAACAAAAGATATACATCTCTTCATTGCTGTATCGTACATCCAAAAACAATCGAACTAGCCCTGTGACTAGGTCTCTGTGACTCAGATTTCACTTCAGTACTTTTCAACCACCTTGGATCGAGTCAATGCTCTTTGTATAGCCTTTCATCACAGAAACAGTCACAAAGGACTTCAATGGATAAGGCACTATAGAAAGATAACAAAGATTAGACTAAAGCATCAGGTATGAATCATCAGAAGGTATTTTACAATTAGAAGGAGGGGTTGGCGGGAATAAAGGAGGAAAATGAAATATGAGAAGAGAGGATGAGTAGAGAATGGGAGATGAGAAAAGAGGAGAAGAGTAGGAGACAAGGAACTCACCGCAGGGGGAAGGACAGATCCAGCTGTTCTATGATCTGCCATGACAGAGGGGAGGAGTCAGATGACAAACAGGAAGAGTTTACACATTAGTAATATTTATGTACAGTGGGGCAAAAAAGTATTTAGTCAGCCACCAATTGTGCAAGTTCTCCCACTTAAAAAGATGAGAGAGGCCTGTAATTTTCATCATAGGTATACCTCAGCTATGAGAGACAAAATGAAAAAAAAAATCTAGAAAATCACATTGTCTGATTTTTAAAGAATTTATTTGCAAATTATGGTGGAAAATAAGTATTTGGTCAATAACAAAAGGTCATCTCAATACTTTGTTACATGGCCTTTGTTGGCAATGACAGAGGTCAAACGTTTTCTGTAAGTCTTTACAAGGTTTTCACACACTGCTGCTGGTATTTTGGCCCATTCCTCCATGCAGATCTCCTCTAGAGCAGTGATGTTTTTGGGCCTTCGCTGGGCAACACGGACTTTCAACTCCCTCCAAAGATTTTCTATGGGGTTGAGATCTGGAGACTGGCTAGGCCACTCCAGGACCTTGAAATGCTTCTTACGAAGCCACTCCTTCGTTGCCCGGGCGGTGTGTTTGGGGTCATTGTCATGCTGAAAGACCCAGCCACGTTTCATCTTCAGTGCCCTTGCTGATGGAAGGAGGTTTTCACTCAAAATCTCACGATACATGGCCCCATTCATTCTTTCCGTCACACGGATCAGACGTCCTGGTCCCTTGGCAGAAAAACAGCCCCAAAGCATGATGTTTCCACCCCCATGCTTCACTGTAGGTATGGTGTTCTTTGGATGCAACTCAGCATTCTTTCTCCTCCAAACACGACGAGTTGAGTTTTTACCAAAAAGTTATATTTTGGTTTCATCTGACCATATGACATTCTCCCAATCCTGTTCTGGATCATCCAAATGCTCTCTAGCAAACTTCAAATGGGCCCGGACATGCACTGGCTTTAGCAGGGGGACACGTCTGGCACTGCAGGATTTGAGTCCCTGGCGGCGTAGTGTGTTACTGATGGTAGCCTTTGTTTCTTTGGTCCCAGCTCTCTGGAGGTCATTCACTAGGTCCCCCCGTGTGGTTCTGGGATTTTTGTTCACCGTTCTTGTGATCATTTTGACCCCACAGGGTGAGATCTTGCGTGGAGCCCCAGATCGAGGGAGATTATCAGTGGTCTTGTATGTATTCCATTTCCTAATAATTGCTCCCACAGTTGATTTCTTCACACCAAGCTGCTTACCTATTGCAGATTCAGACTTCCCAGCCTTGTGCAGGTCTACAATTGTGTTTCTGGTGTCCTTTGACAGCTCTTTGGTCTTGGCCATAGTGGAGTTTGGAGTGTGACTGTTTGAGGTCGTGGACAGGTGTCTTTTATACTGATAAGGAGTTCAAACTGGTGCCATTAATACAGGTAACGAGTGGAGGACAGAGGAGCCTCTTAAAGAAGAAGTTACAGGTCTGTGACAGCCAGAAATCTTGCTGGTTTGTAGGTGACCAAATACTTATTTTCCACCATAATTTGCAAATAAATTCTCAAAAAATCAGACTGTGATTTTCTGGATTTTTTTTTTCATTTTGTCTCTCATAGCTGAGGTTTACCTATGATGAAAAGGACAGGCCTCTCTCGTCTTTTTAAGTGGGAGAACTTGCACAATTGGTGGCTGACTAAATACTTTTTTGCCCCACTGTATATGCTGAAAGGCTATTGGGCTGTCTCAAACAAATGTGTATAAAGATACATTATGGCACGTGGGTTATTATATGGGTGTGCCGTGTACAGCACGCATTCAGGCAGAAATGGTGAACTTACGCTTCTTTGTGCGTCAAACATCAGGGTCCTGTAGAGCTGTGAAAAGTTTGGGTACGAGAGATCGCTCCTGGCCTCCACTTCCTGTCCAGACAGGAAGAATCATGAGTCACAGAGTACTGACATTAGCATCAAAGCACTTTTTTTTAATAAACTCTAACCTAGTTAACTTTACTAACTGCATCTGGACAGAACCAACTTCTATCTTCTTCTCAAGTGAAGTAAATTTCAATTTTAAGTCTTAAAGTTAAAGTCTCAAATATCTTCACAGGCCACACTATACAATGGCCCGTAACCCTTTGGATAAGGAAAAACGACCCTAATTATCATGGAAGGAACCTACAGAAGGAACACGGACAGAAGGATCACTCCTTCCAGGGTAAGGAGTACCATAAGCTCAGATCAAGCAGTAGTCCTTCTATGCTACAGCAGAATTTAGTAAGGCGTATGTTTCGTGCCAGAGATATTCTACAGAAGAAAGTTCAGATTAAGCTTTCAGAAATGGATTTAAATAAGTGTGTTTCTATAGTGGCCAGTCTAGTTTACTACTCCTGGCTGAGGTTGTGTTTGCCAATTACACGCTTACTTACCCCCGCTTCCAGCAACATGATTGGTTGAAATAAGTAAGCAAATGAAAGTTAAGATCTGAGTACGTCTGAGATCTGAGCACGTCTGCCATCAGACTTTAGATATTAATCCAAGGTCTGATTTCTGAGCCTAGGATTGCCAGAATTGGTAAACACATAATGCTTGCATAAGAAGCAAAACAGTTTGGGTACAATTGTCTGATATTTTCAGTGCTTCATGACGTGGTCTGACCTGCAGCTTGTCCTTCAGGAAGCGCATGCTGGGCACTCGGAAGTTGATCTGAGGCAACAGAGTCTTCACATCCTTCACCGTAATACTGGCAGGGGAAGAGGAGGGGAGGGGTGGAGAGAGTTACGGGCATTCAGAACATCCCTATGTGTCACTGACCAGCCTCAATCTTTTGCTTGCCAGCAGAGGGCGCTGGCAAGTTTACGTAGTCAATGACAGCTACTATTCTCTTCAATGATGGGTTGTAGTAGACAAAGCACCCTCCAGGGGAAAAACTGGACAACTTTACCTTTTTAATATTGACGATTTTGTCATTTAGCAGCACCTTTAATCCAGAGCGACTACAGTGTTTTGTATGACATATCATTAAGGAGTAGGTAGGGGCATGGGATGCCTACAGTTAGACAGTACATTGGGGTTCAAACCCAAAACATTTTGGCTGGGAGACACTCTATTAACCACCAGAATATCCTTTTTGCTTTACATTCATATTATATATATATATATATATATATATATATATATATATATATATATATATATATATATATATATAATTTATTTGATATTGCACCAATTCCTATCAAAGGAGACTGCAGGTAAGCATCAGACAGCAAGTCGTACGTGTGTCATTGTGTTTATGACCTCTAAACTTTGATTAGGAGTATTTGAATAGCAGGGCTAAACTGGGATAGGCAGGTACTTGTTTACAACAGGAAGGTTTAAATGTGGACCATTAACCTATTCTGACAGTCCATCTGGTTTAGACTTTTCCACTTTATATTACAATTATGTTATAAACGGCAGTCCATCATGTTAAGATTCAGCATAACAGTTGATGTTTATCATAGTCTCATTTTTCACCCTCTGTAAGATGTTATCGTCCAATAAGGGTTTTAAAGTCCTGATTCTCTTTCCTCCTCTCAAGGGAAATAACATATGGAAAGTCAGTTAACTGATTAACAAAAACACACACACACACACACACACACACACACACACACACACACACACGCTAAATCATCAGTGTCTAAACAAGGAAGTGAGGGATAAAAAATAATGTTTAGGATAAGGAGAGGAAGAGGAGGAAGGAGGGGAGGAGGATACAGTGGGTGGAGAGGAGCTGTAGAGATGCTATATGTCTGTCCTCATTGGATGGACAGCCCTGAGTGTTTATCCAGATCTCAGGGCCGCTAACTCGATCTAATGGCTGACCGCTGATCCTTCAAACCTAAACTAAGCCACCTCTTAGCTAATACCACAAACCAAGCCACTTCTAACCTCATACCTAAACTAACCATTTCTAACCTAATACCTTAATTTAACCCTCTCTAACCTAATACCTAAATGCAACCCTCTACATTTCTAACCTAGTACGTATACTTGACCTTAACTTAACCCACTCTCACGTATATCTTCAAATTAACTTAATCCATCTACTAGTAACATGATAGGTCGTCCTATCAGTTACAGGGGATCATTTTGGCTAAGTGTTAAACATATTAATGAATAATAAATTGACAACATTGTGATATAAATAGCCTATCTGGAATAAATCTAAGGCTAACAATAATACTGATGAATCATTCATTCCTTCATTTTCTAGTCACTCATTTTTTGAGAGACAGTAGACACTACAACACCAGCCTTGTCAGGTATGGTTAAATTAAAGAAAATCACAACTGAATGATCAAAGTTCTCAGAGACCATGGCCATCCCCAATGTCTATCGTTGCCCTTCAATGAGGACAGGAAGTAGCCCTCTCCCACTCCATCACATCACTTCCTGTTGCTTATCGGCCACTGGCAGGCTGTTTGTTTTGGAGCTGCTTCCCCCTAAACACACGTGTGTGGTGTGGTGTGGTGTGAGTGTGTGTGTGTGTGTGTGTGTGTGTGTGTGTGTGTGTGTGTGTGTGTGTGTGTGTGTGTGTTTGTTTAGGGGTCAGGGTTCTTCACTATCGGGGACCTTACAGGGCCCATCGATGATTTCCAATAAGCAGCCAATCTGCTTCTGATTGGCTGTTGTTGTTTTTGTTGTTGACATGGTTACCTATCAGAACAATGGGACGCTGGAACGGTAACATGCAGTTGCTGATCGCCCAATGGCTGAGATGTGTTATCGGCTGTTGCCGTGGTAATGTGAGGTACCAACCTGCCCTCGTTGCTCCGGTCTATGGAGTCAAACTGTTTCCTCAGCCACCTGTTGGAAAGACAGACAAATAGACTGATACAGGTAAATAGATACAGACAGAGGTCAGATAGTCAGCCAGACAGACCAACCGACAGAGACGACAGACAAACAGACAGGTAGAGGATACGGACAGACAGGCATAGGTTGGAAAAACAGCCAGACAGACAGATGCCAGACAGACACACAGATGTCATGCAGACAGACAGACAGACAGACAGACTTCCTTCAGATTAGTGACTGAACTAATTATTACTGAACTGCCAGAAAGATAGTTCAGTGGAACATCGAAACACACAGCAGCTGCTTGTCTCTAAACTACAAGCCCATGCAGTGACACTCCGCTGACAGCGTCTCTAACAAGCGGAGGTTGGAGAAGGTTCAATGCGTGAAATCACATCCGCTTCAATAACAGCTTATTTGGTGTACAAACAGATTGAAAATTGGGCCATTTTCATTTCCGATCGGACCTCTCTATAAACAGCAACGTCCACTGTGCTTCTACGCCACAGACTGAACCTGACAGCCTCTCTCTACTCCTCCGCCTCCTCCTGACTCCACCAGGAGCCAAACCCTACCCTCCCGGTGATCATCTGGAGTAAACGTCTTCCATCGCAAACAAACATTGACCCGCCCCTCTCTGCCGCCCCCTTCTCCACCGCTCCAAGGTCTAGTCGTCCTTTGATCGAATTCAACAGATTTTGCAACATCCTGAGCAATGCCATCTTGGTTCTAAACACCAGCTGTGTGGGGGAACAGAATGAGGAATTCCACCCTCAGTTCCTCCCACCCAGCTAGGATTTAGAACCAAGATGGCCGCTCTGTGAATATGGTCTTTAGGTTTAAAATGGGTGTTCATCGTTTATGGACCTGATTGTGATGGTATGGTTGATAGAAGAGTTTAGTTTAGAGGTGGGGGCATCCTACCTGTCAATCAGCTGGGGTAGGGGAGCTTTCTGGGTGTCACTGACCAACCAGCTCAGACCACTCATCCACATGGTCACCTCCTCCTCGCTGAACGCTGTAGACACACACACACACACACACACACACACACACACAAACACAGGCATGTAGGTAGGCATATACACACACACACACACACACACACACACACACACACACAGAAACACTGACCGGCCACGCTGAGGGTCTTGAGGCGGAACTCGGAGCCGTACAGGACGATGAAGCAGTGGGAGGCCTCCAGCCGCCGGGACTCCTCAGGGTAACGCTCAAAGTCCCGAGAGCCCTTTCCCCTGCGCAGCTCCCTCACCTCCCGCAGCTCGACTGGTGGAGCAGGGACACACAGAGGGCTACTGTTAGCGTCGGTAGCTGTTACAGGTGTTGTAGCAGTAACCAGCTACCATCCATTGGTTACATTCGGTTACTCTTACTTACTGCTAATGACAGCTACGTTTACGTACTGTTAGTTAAGGTGGTTCACCGTGAGTGACAGTTGCTGTATTATTATTAGTAGTAGTTATCTAGTAGATGTTAGGTACTTTCACAGTCACATGTTTCAGTTACTGATTGCTTATTACTGTTACTTATATTTATTTAATGACTTTCAGTTACATATACATTTACTAAATGTAAATTACTCAGACTAATAATGGTTAGTAACTGCAAATAAGGTTTGTTACTATAACGGCTACTGACTGTTTATAACAGAGTTGCTGTAACAGTTATTTACTGTTAGGAATTATAACTCTTACCTAACTGTTACTTTTGGTACTTTTACTAAGTGGAGTCCACTACTCACTGTTACTAACTGAACTCATATAAAGCAAATACACACTAAAACAATTTCAGTTTGTAGTTATATTGTGCGCAACACACATACATGCACATACACACAAAGAATCAAATTGCAGATGTCTGCAGAAAGACAGTATTTCAAGTCTCTCTTGAGGATAAAAGTTGGAAGGACACATGTGCACCCACGTGCACACACACACACACACACACACACACACACACACACACACACACACTGTAAAACAGTAATACATATAGTTATATAGTGTATATGTAGTAGATCTATAGTATAGAAGGGAGAGGAGCCACCAGGCCAGCTCGGGTATCTGACCAATGAGGGTGAGGTAAGCCCTACAGGGGGGCGGAGCCTCCTGCTAACACACCACAGATACTCCCTCTGAAAAAACACTACCAGTTTACTCTCTTTGCAGATGTCCCAGCAAACCACACACACATGCATGCATACAATCCCTCAGTTACACACACACACACGCACACACACACACACACACACACACACACACACACACACACACACACACACACACACACACACACACACACACACAGGAACCTGAACTTGGCGTTTATTTGACTAAGGGCTCTTAAAGTTTCAGCCCACGTCTCCCAGATGATCCACAGAAAGTGGATCATCTGGGCTTGGATATGAAGTAGTTGTAGTAGTACGAGTACCAGAAGTACTAGTAGCAATAGTAGTACCAGTAGCAGTAGAAATAGCAACAGAAATATAGTTTATATACATATATTTATCTTTTAAATATATAATAAATGTACTAGGCTGGAATGTGGTATTTTTTAAATGCGTGTAATATCTCGCACAGCAACCAAAAATAACTAAAGCAGAGCCTTTGTGTGTTCAGAGCGTCTCACTCAAGACTATTACTCCTGAACAGACGACAGTCAAGGTAAATAGTAGAACGCGGAGGAGGGCTTAATGTTACACACAATATGCTTCAAATTGCTCATAGGCTGGTCTTAAACTGATCTACACAGGAACACAACAAGCTGCAACAATCAAGAGACTGGCATAGAGGTGGTTTAATATTAATCAAACAATAGCAAATACACCGGCCATAAAACCACCATTTGGAAGCTGGTTTCCTACTTTTATTACTTCCTGCCATTGAGTCTGGATGACAGACAATGAGGCTAGCAGACCTGCTAGGTAACAGCCCAGCAACATTGTGTTAAAGCACTGAAGGAGCTATCTAGAATCTTACTGAGATATTTCCCCTAGATATTCTTGGCGACAGGATGGTCAAAAGGGTATTCCAGCTGAAAGGTACCGAGTTTGATCCCCAGTTTCCACTGCCTACCTGTAGGGATTGTTGAGCAAGATGGCCTAACCCTGAGGTGCTTGGAAATTACCTGTCTCTGTATTCACTTTCTAAGACCTACCTGCTTCTTTATGAGATGTCTCTGTATTCACTGTCCATCCCCAAACTGTCCCTTAATGACATGCCTATGAATTCACTGTCTGACCCCTACCTGCTCTATAATGACCTGTCTCTGTACTCACTGTCTAACCTCAACCTGCTACCAATGATCTGTCTCTGAAGTAACTGTAACTCATTCAAACCCTTTAATCCTAAGGGATGACGTGGGGAATTTGATATTGTGCTTGGACCGCCTGTGAGGCAGAACCAACAAGCGTTGATGATTACCGTGGCATCTTGTTTTTCCAAACAGACAGTTCTGCTACAGAGGACATCAGAACCTGTCAGATGTGTGTGTTTGTGGTAAGGTGTGAGGGGAGAGGAAAATAATGATCAGTAGGCTCAACAAACCAACCATAGTGATGGAAAGGAGGAGTGGAATTACATGGTGCAATTAAGCAGGGATTCATTTTCGCAGACACGCATGCCGACATGTGCGCACACACACCGATACTGTCACTCTGTCTACAAACACACGCCCACACTAGAATACTACAACCCCATCTCCACATGACTGCCAAACCAAACACATCCTTACACCCGACCTCACCCTCCCACCCACACACACAAACAAACACATGCACACACAAACAAATACCCTCCAACATACACAGACACACACACAAGGGAATTTAAAGTAGCTAACTTACTTAACTGTTCAGACAGTTCATTTACATACACAGACGCACTGACACGCACAAAGACACACAGACACACACACAGACTCAGTTGCTTTTCCTGCGGGAGATAACAGGCTTTTGTTTTCCGTAAGCTTATTCCTTCAATCTGAAAAAGGAAGTCAGACGCTCCCTTGTAAGACACAACTTCCTGTCTCCAAGATCCAATACCTTCCCTGTATGCCCCCAGGACAACACTCCTCCGGACCCCTTGAGTGTGTGTGTGTGTGTGTGTGTGTGTGTGGGGGGGGGGGGGGGGGGGGTTTAGGGCATCTTGCTCATTGATGCCCACAGGCCAGTACTACACTAGTAGGCTGTTTATTAGTACAACACCATTGTATGCCGATATAGAATCACATTCACACCATCCCAGGAAGGACGGGTGCGTTGACTGTGTTCTGTCTCCAGATTGCGTGTGTGTGTTGAAGTAAACCAGACAGTGTGCTGGCGGGCCGGTAACATGGTGATCTACGACATTGTTTGACCGTTACAATACCTCTGCTGTGTCACCCAGACGCGGTCGAGTTAGTCAGACGTGCCGAGACAAGGGAACAACACACAATAGAAACAAACATTCGACAATAAGACAACACAACCCTTATAGCCCCCAATTCAGAAGGAGCATGAGCAAAATAGGCATGAGGAGTTGAGTGAGTATTCGTGAGAAAAAAACACGCTGGAAAAGAATGGAGGGGGGTGGCAAAGGATGGACGAGGGACATTTTTTTGTTGAATGTGGAGGTGAATGAGAGAAACAGACGAATAGTTTTAGAGGGGGAGACTTTAGGACCCAGGGAGCGACTAGGAGCCACCACTGAGGAGTTTGTTTGTGAAGTGGGCGGCAGCGTGGGCGGGAGAGAGACAGGAGGAGGGGGGGGGGGGGGGTATCTATATGTGTGGGAAAGGTGTCCAGTTGCCAGTGTGATGTAAAGCTGCTTGTGTTGATTTTATTTAGCGCGCGCACACACACACACACACACACACACACACACACACATACACACACACAGAACAGGAGTGCTTCTTTCTCTTTGGATTGGCCCATATATGGTTTTATGTTTTAATAATAAAGACATAAATAATTAACAAAGTTTTGAGGGTGGAGCAGTTAGTTTCGACTGCAGTCTCTCCATCTGTTTACACAGGGAAAGAAAATAAAAGAAAAAGGAAAGAAAGAAAGAAAGAACGAAAGAACGAAAGAGCGAAAGAAAGAAAGAAAAAAGAAAGAAAGAAAGAAAGAAAGAAAGAAAGAAAGAAAGAAAAGAAAAGAGACAGACAGACACAACATTTTTTAAGAGAAGGGATAGATAGAGGACGGAGAAAGCAACAAAAAGAAACCGAGGGAGAAAAGCTGAGGGAGAGACAGGAGAGAAAGGTTGACGAGAGAGAGAGAGAGAGAGAGAGAGAAGAAAGTGTCAATTACACAGGCCCTCATTTATATGGGCGATAGAGAGCTATCTGGTGGGACACGCCCGTATGAGCGCACGCCGCCCTATTATCACGCAGGTCAAACTCCTACACATTCCCTCGTAAACTCCAAGAACACAGGGGAGGAATAGCTTGTAGCATGAATGGGGGAGGGAGCTAGCTGCTGGCCTTAAAGGGTGCTAACAGGATGCTAAATGGTATAACCAAACCTAGCTCGGGACCCCTAACCCTGGGCCCCAACAATAGTGACCATACCCCTGACAGGCAGACAGGTTAGTAGGTAGTCAGTCAGACAGGCAGGCAGACAGACATGCAGATATGCAGTCATTCTCAGACCAGACGGGCATACAGGCATACACAGGCAGACACAGATCTGTCAGAAAGACACAGACAATCTGTCACTTATTGTGTCAGTCAGATGGACAGACATGCAGCCAGTCTGTCCATTAGCCAGTGTGTCAGGGCAGGGTCAACTTAGATTGCTTGTCAGAACCGAAGGCGAGGCAGAGTTCAGAGTTCATGGGGTCACAACCTGCCTGGCTGCTGAGGGGAGTGTTCAGGCAAGACCCAACACCGATCAATCATAATATGAATCAATATTACCCTAGCAATGGAGAGGTGGTCAATTTCAATAATAAGGGTGTAGAGGCCTCTATAAAGAACTCCCAGTCTGATGGGCCCATATCCGTGTGTGTGTGTGTGTGTGTGTGTGTGTGTGTGTGTGTGTGTGTGTGTGTGTGTGTGTGTGTGTGTGTGTGTGTGTGTGTGTGTGCGTGCGTGCGCTCACTCTCTCCTTCCACTTTGTCGGGGTTGCGGCTCCACACCATTTGGCGCGTGTCCTGCCGGATCTGGAAAGTCCTACGCTCGGGTCTCTGGGACTTCTGGTAGAACACCGTCATCACCGTGCCCACCTCCAGCGCGTGCAGGACACGGGGCCAGGCTTCGTTCCAGTCGACCAGCCGTGACACCGGAGCCCGCGCGCTGGTGCTGTTGCCACCGCCGGGGCTCGCCTCTTCCGCAAACCCATTGATGCTCCCGTTAAACCGCGCGGCGCACATCACTGCATAACCACACCGCGGAACGGCAAAGGATCCCTTGGAGTAGGCCTATTGTTTTTGTTGTTGTAATTTAAGAGCTTAAAATACACGAGTCCATGTCACCAATCCCAAAACAAGTTGCGTTGTATGATCGTGGAAAAGGAGACAAATACACCGAAGCTGTGATTGCATTTCACAACAATGGCACTGAAACTCCCTCCCAACTGCTCTTAAAAAGAGATAGTGAAACACACGGTGCTCCGTCAGCGACCATTCAACGTAAAAGCCTCCTGAACACGTCTCCTGGAGATGTGGTGTGGATTATTTCCCAGTCCTGGGAGAGGAGGAGGAAGAGAGGGTGGGTGTGTTGGTGGGAGTGTTTCTCTCGGTTATCCTTTCCAGATGTTTCTGGAAGAACACCAACATCGGGCTCCAGTTCTCATCACAACCTCCTACGGGGCCCTTTCTCGGTTCCAGTCCCGGTAGACACCACCGGTTGATGCAGGCAGGCTGTTGATCCCCTCCCTTTCTGTGGAGAATTCCGTTAGACCCAAAACACACGTTATGTAAGCACGCGTAACGGCGGCGGAGGAGGGTGTGCGTGCCACGGAGCGACCGCGGAGTTGGATAGGATAGCTACGACCGTCGCTCCCGGGGCTTCCGGAGACCCCCGGTCAGACAGCGCGTGGACGGGAGAGCTCGGCGCTGTCCCATCTGCAGAAGAAGCATAGCGGTCAACTTCATCCATTCAGCGTACACCGTTGGAAGCGCACACCGCGCCGCCAACACGATGCATATAGTCGGTGAGTTGGTGTTAAGTCCTCGGTGTTAGTGGGTTATAGGAGCTCCAACTCCACTGGCGTTTCCACAGCAGCGAACCCGTGCGTGGACAGTCTTTGTCTCTGGTTCGTATCCTCCCCTAGCTCGGCAGAATGACAGAGGTACCTTGGAGGAGGAAATTAAGGACTAGAAGACCGGAAAAGCTCGAGCAGAGGATTTTTTCTTTCGCTTGTGGTGTACCGGAGGAAGGCGGAGAAGGGAGTTGAGAGACGCGCAACTTCCAACAGAAGTGAAGAGGAAGAGAGATCAGGTTGACAGTGACCTCAAGTGGCGGCAAAGAGATTTGCAGCTACAATTTGGAAGGATGGATTTCACCTTAATTTGCACCAAAACAACAGCTGAGTGCTTGGTGGTTAGGGGGGACCGAGGTCAATGGGGTCGGAAGCTTCGGAGTTCTCGATTGGTCACGACATGGAGCTACTTCCCGTGGTAAACCAAACATGAGTCCATTCCAAAGTTATGTGGTTTAGGGAAGTTATGTTGTTTGGGATATCAATCATGCAGCATTTGTCAGTTAAACAAGTTATTGCTTTATTTGTTACGACCCATATCATCCTAATGTCCACATTCCCTGAGTTCCTGCCAGATAATAAAGCCTATTCATTATGTAATGTAATTGTTGTGTGTTAGGCTACAAAAAACATACTTTGGCCATATTGTCATCATACTCATGGCAACAAATAAATTTGAATTGAATTGAATTTTGCAATCTATGTGTTAACTAGCCTATACTTTTATAAATGTAAATTCATACCTTTTGATGGTATTCTCATCTCACTCAACAAATACAATATTGACTCAGACACCATCATCTCAACCTAGTCCAACCCCTTAACTGGGACCTTGATACAATTTTCCAAAGAACCTCAAACTCATTCTGGTCAAAAGCATATGCAGAAAACCACTTTTAGGTGGACCTAAATCCACTCAAACATCAACTGATAGCAGCAGTACAGAGATAATCCTCCATTGGGTCTGCTGTCCACGCCAACGGGGTTGACATCACAGCCTTGCTATGTCTGATCAACCCCATATGTACTGGGCTGATCCCAACTACCACCTCAGCCAATCAGCTTCCAGGAACAACCTATCCACAGCCGTGTGTGTGTGTGTGTGTGTGTGTGTGTATCATTACATAGTATGGAATCTAAGACAACAACTTACAAGTGTGTGCCTCACTTTTTCACCCTCCATTTTTCCTATTAAATGCAAATTAACAGTCAAAACAACTACAACTACTAGTATATACACACGACAGATTTAATATACCGGTATAACAAGAAAATATTTGGTGTAAACATTTTCATCAAGGCAGTTTGGTCATGACCCAGAATCAGATTACTTAAAAAGAATCTGAAAATGTTTGAAGAAAACACTGATGAAACTATGGTTGTGACGGTAATGAAGGAAAGAAGAAAGTATTCAAGTCAGATACAAATACCTGAAGTCATCATTGTGAAATGAAAGCACACTTCCCAGTTATCCAACTGGTGATTAAATGGTGGTGTTTTAGTAAAGAAGAGACAGGCTTAACGCCTTCCTAAGAAAAAACAATAATTTTAATTGTATTATATTATTATTTTTAATAAAATACCCACTAACCCTAGAGTGAGATATTTTTAGGTTAAGCAAGGAAATATCAAATTACACAATAAACATTTTATTGTTTTCTCTAATTCTGTTCAAGGAAATAGATATTAGCAGAACACTTCCTTACAAGCATTGGCATGGTATTAACAGTACAAACATGTTCAAGTACAAAAACGAGTGTGTCTCTCTCCTGCTCTCTCTCCTCTATTTCTCCTAGTTGTTCAACAGGAATTTCCCGTTGGCCGAGGTTCCTCTGCGGATCTCTTCTATCAGCTTGTGGAGTTTATCAGACAGTGCCACCTAGTGTCAGACAAGTGCATGATATTTTATAACACTGTCATATACAGTAGATATTTGTGTGTGTGTGTGTGTGTGTGTGTGTGTGTGTGTGTGTGTGTGTGTGTGTGTGTGTGTGTGTGTGTGTGTGTGTGTGTGTGTGTGTGTGTGTGTGTGTGTCTTACAGTGTAAGGTTCAGGCTCCTGTAATCTCTTGTGTCGGGGGTCCAGGTTCTGAATGGACCTCTGGACTTTCTCTCTGCATTCAGCATCACTGCATAGAGGCTGTGTGATCTACAAAATACAGACAAACACGATGATATGTTTATTATGTAGTAATATTGCTACACTGCGAGGGCACGATAGTCCACCTGAAGGCTAGATTGCCTAACTGTCAGTGTCATTCACTTTGGAGGACAGCGTCTGCTGAAATGACTTTACCAACAGTAAGTAGCAATGTTGGAAAAGTATGAGTTGAACCACTGTTGGGGGATTTTAACTGGAGCCGAGAACAAACCACGGCAGGCCATCAATGTTTAATGCTACAAATGTACGACGAATTGTATGAATTCCTTGTATAAATATCTGCCCTTTGGCCAAAAGATTTCACATTCCTGGCCTAGACCGAGAAAGCTGAGAGTCGAGCTCCCACATCCAGCAAAAACCAATTCCTAACCTGTCCCTTGGCGAACGCTTCCTGCCGTAGAGATGTGACCTGTGTGGGCGTGATGGCCAGGTGGGCCTCCTGTCCCAGGGGGTAGCAGCTGAGGATCTGGCACGCCTGGGGAGGAGGCTCCTCAGAGAGACACAGCAGGTCCATCTGGGGGTGACCTGCAGGACGGAGACAAGGTGGGTGATTGGGGGAACGCTACTGTGTGCAGGCAGGAAAATGTCCCGTTGTTACTCTCGAGCCCCAGCTGAAAGGTTCTGGGTTAGCATAGTAAACATAGCCTCCCCTGTTTATCATCCAGCAGTGGCCCCCAACAGTTCCTTTTGGCCCTGACCCTCTTTCTAGCCCTAAAAATGTTGAGACCCAACTTTAACTTGTGTAGATCTTATGTGTTTTCGCCCAATCAACATCTGCCGATAACATCACGTCCCGCTGAATAAATCGCATTGCTCTATTACGACGCCATTATGACAGACCTTTAAAAAGAAAGTTAACTAAAACAGATCATCCAATAATTAACTAACGCTAGCAATATCCGGCAAAGCAGTATGCATGTCAGAGGATCCCAAGTGGGCTCCTGACCCAAAGGTAGGGAACCGCTGCCCTAAAAGCGGACATATAGCTATTTGCTTTTTAACGACATGTGTCTGAATTCACCCTGGGTCACTTTGGAAAGTCGGTGATAAAACTAAATTCAGCTTAATAACCAAATTAACACATTGTGTATGTTGATATATTTAGGAGAGGAGAATATGGAGGAGAGAATACAGCAGGGAGCCTGACCCTCGCTGTCCAGCAGGCGGTACACAGCCTTCTTCCCAGGAACGGTGCTCTTCTCCGGGTCTTCACTGAATTTCATCCTGGGGTTCCCCCGGACCTCCACCAACTGTGTGTGTGTAAACACACACACACACAGACACACACACATACACACTTCAGTACTGAGCAAAGCAGCTAATGAGAAAGGAATGCAGGCAGGTTTATTCAAGGTCCCATGGCATGAAAACCTCACTTTATGAGGTTTTCTAACATAAATGAGTTCCCCTAGCCTGCATATGGTCCCCCAGTGGCTAAAACTTGCGTTTGTTGTAAAACGAGCACTAGGTGTTCTGCTCACCTTTGAAAAAACGGAGGCTCAAGCGCGCTGATTTGGAATGTGTCGTCATAAAGGATCTAAGCTCCTCCCCTTTCTCTGCCTTGCCCGCCCAGAGAATTTGACCCGCCAATGAGACACGACCGTGCGAGCGCCACGTGTGTGTGTGTGTGATTACACACACTGTAACACAAGTGTTTGCTGTTGGTTTTATGGCACATAACAGGTCGGTTCTTTGACGTCTCTTGTATTACCACAACGAGACTGTAATTGGGGTTAGCTCAGCCATGGTTCAGAAGGAATTGGGGGAAAGGAACTTTGGCTTTGACTCCGTGAAGTACATGAACTGCGACATGCTGCCTGCCGCCGGTTGCCGCGAGGCACCACCGCCCGGCAGCGGGCAGCCGGCAGCAGGCAGCGCGCGGTTCAGTCTACTTCAGATTGATGTGTAAGTGGAAGAACCAGAGAGTCGATTGTGATTCATAATATCGTCTGGAGGCGCACACAGCTTTTGGCCGTGATAATATGTATTATATGATATAGATATCTATGTATTATATGATATTATTTAGATATAGAGCTCCGGGACTGCAACGCAATTGTTGTATACTTCCTTGTTATTTGGATAACCGTTCTGCTGTTGGTGTTATGGTGCATAACATGTCAGACTCTCGTTTCTGGTATTTCCACAACGAGACTCGTAGTGGGGGTTATCTCAGCCATGGTTGAGAATGAATTGGGGGAAAGGAACTTTGGCTTTGACTCCCTGAAGTATATGAACCACGACATGGAGGAGAAAGGGATTGATGGCCGCGAATGTCTCCCGCTTGAGCCGGTAAAGGAGGCGGTGGTGCCTAAGCGCTGACCGTTGCCTCGGCAGCGAGGCTCCGGCGGGAGACAACCGCGGTCAACAATCCCTTTCTCCTCCGTGTCGTGGTTCAGTCTACTTCAGATTGATGTGGACGTGGAAGAACCAGAGACGTCGGAGAACCCTACGCAGTCGTTTGAGATTCATAATATCGTCCGGAAGCTCACACAGCTTTGGCCGTGAGAATATATATTATATGATAAAGGTATCTATGTATAATTTGATATTATTTAGATATAGAGCTCCAGGACTCCCGTGTGTTCTAGAATATTTACAGAACACGGCTGTGTGCGCCCCTCGCCATTGCGATACATCCACTGTAAACAGAGCGCATGGTACCGTGGCTGCAAGCTGCTCAGGGCCACACCCCCACCCTCCTCCTTGACCCGCCTCGCTCCTCCTCATTTGCATTAAAGCTAAAGACACCGAAACGGTGCATTTGGGGAAAGCTCAATGTGCGACTGGCTCGTAGTGGCTGTAATTCTGAACCACGGTTGAATTTCGGGAACGTCTTCAAATACTGTGTTTGGGGCCTACTAATATCTATATTAAAGCATCCATAAAGTAACATGCCATGGGACCTTTAAAGTTCGGTCCCTCCATGTGTGTATACCAGTGTGTACATTAAACATTACCTTGTACACACATCCCAAGGACGGCTGCCTTGTGCACGTTACCAAGTGGGTTCCCACTCCCACCACGTTGATTTCGTTCTCCTAAAACACAGTCAGAGAGATACACAAGGTCTCAGTGAGGGGCCCACGGAGGATGAGGTACGGTTAGACCTGTTCAGACCAGGATCTGCTTCAGGCTCCCTTACCTTCTTGTTGAGCTCCAACATGCTCTGCTCTGAGATGTTGTTGGTCCCCACGATGATCAGCGACTCGAACACAGGGACGGAGAAACTAGAGGAATACCAAGCAGAAGTTATCAAGTTATAATAATGGAATCCAAAGCGATACAATGTATTCAGAGGCATGTCATTAAGGAGCAGGTAGTTAGGGGGCATCTTGCTCAAGGATGACGACAGTGGACATTGGGGATCAAACCCAGAGCCTTTCAGCTTGGAGATGAACACTGGCAGAGTTCTGACCCTCCTTCTTCTTAGTACTATCGTTCCAGGGTGCCTATTTTGGTGTCATTAATGGCCAGGTAAGGGTTATAATGTGGCTCAAGGGTAGACAGGTAGAAACCACAACCTTTTTACTGTGTTGGACAACCGTAACACTAATCTATCTTGCCCCATGTCTGAATAGCTATCTCTGGCTGGCCCAGTAGTAGAGTGATATAGAATAGAGAGTGTAGACAAAGAAGCGTTCACTCACTGCTTGGCGCAGTGTTTGAAGACGCGGCGTACTTCCACCGACTGCCTGCAGAGGTCGCCACTGTCCAGACGCACCCCCCGCGGCTGGTGGCCCAGCTCAATCAGTGCCATGGCAACCGCACAGAAGTTCAGCAGCCCACTACTGTGGAGGTGGAGACAGACAGACAGACTATAAACGAAAGTCAACCACATACAAAAAACACAGACATGCAGTGGTGCAGTCAAACATTCAAAGAGATAGCAGAGCAATACAGCGATAGATATTATGATGACCAAGCCAAGTAGGTCTGAATAATATACATCATGAGGTAAATTCTACCTCAACCAACTGCATTAAAAACGGTTACACTTACAACTGACTTCATGGGTAAGAACAAAGTTAGTTCGATATTTATAAGAGTCTGTACGCATGCTCGCTATTAATAAACACCAGTGACCTAGACATTTAGAAAGTTTATGTTACAAGTTTACGTTTCACTTTCAGCGTGAACGGAGAAGATGGCAGAACTACTGGCGTTACCAGCTAACACTGTAGCTGTCAATCACAGGCAGGAAGTTTCCAGGGTAGGCGATAGCATAGGACAGGAAAGCTGCCAGCTCCCCCTCATGGATCTTCGCAGGCTCCGCCCCCAGGAGCTCACAGAGACGACCTAGAAAGCCCTTGGTGAGCGAGATCAGGTCGATTGGGTCCTTCTCTCCGTCTGCCGGCAGGAGAGTCTGTCCGGTAACAGGGAACAGGAAGTGGTCAAATGTCTCATCATAATGAATAAAGGAATGAGCTGGGAATATAGAACTCATTGTATTGTACTAATGTACTCTGATATTCCAATAATGCATCAATCATATTCAATTTATACTCCAATAATAAACCCGTCATATATCAATAATTCATACAATATTATTTAATCCATAATATACAGTCATCAATTATATGCCAATAACATTCCAGCAATAAAATTCCAGTGACATTTGCCAGATTTTGCAAAAAGTTATTTGAGTAACGAACATGATAAAATCCCTCAGATTATATTACATTCGATTAGGTAATCGTATCTACAGGAATAGAAAGGCTTTCACAGAAGTGCAGACCTTAAACAGAATATACTAATGGTGGTTTATTAATGGAAATACAATACAACATACTGATAATAATATTCAGATTAAAGAGATGAATGACTGACAGCCAGGAGGCGGGAGAACACAGACCTGAGGCCACACCTCCTCCAGGGAGGAAAAGGAAGTGACATAAGAGTGGGCCATGGTCCCTGCTACAGGGATGCCGAACAGGAAGCCCGCCTGCACGTTACTGGTCATATCAAAGCCTGGGGAGCCACACATAGTCACTCACAGAGTGTGGTGTGTGTGTGGGTGTGTGTGTGTGTGGGTGTGTGTGGGTGTGTGTGTGTGTGCAATAGTACCTCCTATGTGTGTGTATCGCGAGGCGGTGAGTCCACCGTCCGGGCCCTGGGCCCTCCGGAGCCCCAGCTCCAGCAGCTTCCTGTCGGGCCCCGCAGCCAGACGGAACCGGGCAGCATTACTACACACCAGACTGGACCACACACACACACACACACACACACACACACACACAAAGGAAGTACAAGACCATGCAAACATAATACCACACACACACATAACAACAGCACACACCAACCACAATTCATTTTGCTACTAAAATAACCAAAATATTTTAAACCTGTGCACGTGTGTGTGTTTGTGTGTGTACCTGGCATAGTTGACTAAACACAGCAAGCTGGTCTCCAGCAGTTGGACCACAGCCAAAGGACCAGCCACCTCCATGAGCGGCACCTGCAGTCACGAAACACATCACATCATGGTGCACTTCCATCACAAACCGAGTTTGTGATGGAAGTACACAAGTACACAAACGGTTAGACCCCACTACTCCCTGTCTCGGGAATCTCACCCTGGCGAAGACCACAGTCGCCTCAGGAACGGCGCGCAGGATCACCCCGGAACAGTCCAGCTCCCGCAGAAATTGGAAGAAGGCGGGGTTGGTGGTGGGAGGTAGAACAGACCGAAGGTACTCCACGTCTGGCTCCGCCCACAATCACACACAACAGAGAAGCGGCCAATAACGCTCGTCATAATAACTCTCACACTGAGGACTCAGTTGTTATATGAACAAGAAAAAGGGTTGTTTTTTTAGAACATTTAACAGGGAAAGTAAAGCTAGGGCTGATCGAGATATGACGTCACTATCGACGTCGGTTGAATGTCAATATTATGAGGCACGCGCTTTATAATTACACATTTAGGGTAGCATTTGCTAAAAACTGTAAATAGTTATAAGTAACGTTTGTTAAGGACTATACGATCATTTTAGTGCAGGATGTTGTCGATTGATAGGCATGTATGAGAACGTGTCCAGTGAACTTTGCGGGATTCGACCGGTGGGGTCAAGTTCAACGGCAGTGGGGCGCAAGGCAGCGCAACTATGTCAGGACATTACGCAATGCCGATCGTAACCTTGAGTAATGATGTTGCTGGTTACATTGGCATCGGTCCCAGCAAGTGAAACACTCCTCTGACCACTCACCTTCCCCCGTAAACCGAAAGTTTCGCAAGAACAGCAGACAGTCGTGCACACCGGAGAACAGCGAAAAGCCGCCGCCGAAGGGGTTCTCCCTAAAGAACAACTCGAACACGGCGGGCTCGTTGTGCCGTCCGGAGTTCCAGTAGGCATAGGCCATGGTGAACTGGTATAGGTCCGTCAGCATGGGGGGCACCCGGGCACGGATGGACCGCTCTATAGCCTCGCATGCCTTGCTCAACGGAGCTGCCATGTTCACGCACGGCTGGCTCCCGTTCAACTGGAGGCAGACCAGCCGAGACACCTGGGAGATGCAGTTCTTTAAGGCGCCGCACAACTGTTACACCGTTATGTAATTGAGCGCTAGTAACGACGGTCAGAATGAAAGCAACTTTGTTGCAGTTTAACCAAGCCTCACAACCAAGAACGGTTATTGAAGTAGACAGTTTTAGCGACATTTTATCAAGAAGCTACTTTTACTGTAGGCACAGCTTCAATGTCAGTCACACGTGTCATTGAATAATATGCTTTTCACGTGACTCTGTCTGATAACATGCTTTTGGAAATGTACTGGTGTAATACTTTATATTAATGAACCAACTCCAAACTCCCTATTTCCAAATGTACCTTAGGCTATATTATGCATCATGAAGTCTAAACTTTTTAATATTCAGCCTCATTTTACCAAACCACTTTGCATAATGTCAATACATGATGCCAAGCGTTCCTTGGGGCAATGCTGACACCACATCAGGTTCTAGAAGATACTAGACCTCACTAAATACATATTTATTTAGTAGATGTTGACATCAATGGCAGACATGTTGGCTCCAGTTACTTTAATTTCCTTTGCTTCAGAGAAGACACTTCTGTCACAACCAAGTTTTAAACCAGAGCGGTGTCTATTCCACTTTCAAATAAATAACATATTCATAGTTTTCTTTTTGTTTCTGCTTCATCACCCGCTGCTCTGCCCCTCCTCCCTGGGGAAGAACCTGGCCAGCTCATTGGTCAGTACATGCCGACCCCCCGCCCACAGGAAGTGCGTTGGCTGCTCCTCTTGGCCCTGCTGCTCGTAGAGGAAGAAGGGGCTGAGCTCGATAGCCAGGGCAGACCGGACCAGGCCCACCCCTCCAGCCAGCTCCGGACAGGGGTGATAGACGCGTCCACTGGCCGGGTGCATGTAGAGGGCCTCCGGGCGGAACGGTGCGCTGAGCTGCTCACCTCCACCGCAGTACGACAGCATATCGGGGCCCGGCCCCGGGGCCAGCTCCTCCGTCGGGGGCGGCAGCAGGTGGGTGAAGACCAGGGGCCGGTCGTCGCAGCGCACAAAGTTCCTCTCACGTCCGCACAGCGACAGGAAGGGGAAGTGTTCACTGTAGCGACCACTCCGGTTGCCACGCAGTCGGCTGAAGAAGAACACCAAGAACTTTTTGTCTGGGGGTTCGAAATCAAAAAGAAGGGGGGATAGTAACATGACCAACAACACGAATGAATGAAATAATAATAATCCCATAACAGAACCACGGATTGCGTTAAAGTATGGCCCCTTTTTTGGGAGCCGCCAGCTGGAGGGGGGAGGGCAGGATATGCAAGAAGTTAGGGTGTTTGTTGCCCATGGGAAAAGGTAAGGATTCGAAACCCTTTGTCAACAGTCTACCATAGACATCTGAGCAATATGACTAATCTCATTACACATTAATGATTCATCTAAAATACAGAGCCAGGGGTGCCGGAAAAAAGAGTCAGCTAAATTACTAAATAGTTATGAAGGGTAAAGACCTTATCAGTTGTTCAAAAGGTCAAACAAAGTCCCTAGCAGGGAGGTGTGCTGGTCATGGATGTTGGATTAAGATGCATTTACCAATTAGAGCAGCACTACTCTGAACAATTCCTCCCTTGTAGAGTCAATATGGGTCACATGATGTACTGCCGAAGAGTTCAGCATAGCCGATATAGGGATAAGCCATATATATTTGTATAGGTCCACGCGTGTTGATAATGGAGCTGTTAAAAACGGTTGAACTCTTACACACACACACACACACACACACACACACACACACACACACACACACACACACACACACACACACACACACACACACCCCTGTTGTGTGTTTTGCAGATGATACCCATAGGAACGTGTAGGCTGTTAACATAACATGAGGGTTGAGTAGAGAGGGTCTCGCATTTGTTTCACATGTGTGTGTTTGCAAAAATATTATTTTCGCTGCAGGTGAAATGGGACTTGGCACAGTGGGGCTGCAGTTTACTGAGTAAAGTTAGATTTTTCGCTACAATCTAGGGATATGGGTTGCATTACAAGATCTATGGGGAATCACTTTAGGAAACTGAAACGAACACCAACTCTGGTTTTTAAAAACTACTTAAAAATGTTTTCCTACAGTCAAGTTGTAAGGACATATCTGGTCCAATGGTTGTTTACTTTTCCATTTGATGCTGGATGTAACACTTGTAAAGGGGTTGTTGATGACTGAAATATCTTCAATTCTTTAAACATGTCCTCCTGTTTTACATCACAGAAACGCCCTCGTCAGGGTAAAAAGTTACTTTTTTGGACAGTCACCGATTACGTTTGATGTTTAACATGACTCAAAGTCCATAAGACCTTTGAGGAATGCGTGAGTTATTAAAAAAGATAAGTTGGCTATTCTATAGGCTTCATTCTGCTCTTCTGTTTACCTTTAAAGCATGTCACAAAGTTCTTCACTTTAGTGTCATCAAGGAACAGCTGTAAAAACAAAGACCCGCCCCCCAACCACATTAGAACAATGTTATGACAAGGAGATTTTGGGTCCATTTTATAAGTGGATGAATTGCACATTGGTCCAGATATTCACCTGTCCTTGGTGGTCAATATAATAAAAGTATTCACGGATGCGAGGTTCGGGGCTCTGGCCCTGAACATAAGTGACTATGGACCGTAAACAGCACCGCACAGGTGAAGTGAAGCTCCGCAGGTTCCGCAGAGCAGTGTTGCACAGCATGCTTCCTCCGAGGATCAAATGTTCTGTCAATATTGTTCATAAACGTAGCTGAAGGCGTAAGGCAGCAAACACACGGTTCACATGCCGGAAGTTATTGTTCCATGGGAAAACACTGGGTTTATAACTGCTGCC
This sequence comes from Pollachius pollachius, assembly GCF_949987615.1. Lineage (NCBI taxonomy): Eukaryota > Metazoa > Chordata > Actinopteri > Gadiformes > Gadidae > Pollachius > Pollachius pollachius. The sequence goes on from NC_136940.1 coordinate 9,053,773, forward strand.
ATCTAGTGGAATAAATGTGCTAAAACATCAGACAAGCACCATTTAATACTGTGAAATTATCGACATTTTTAGATTTTTTCTTTTTTTTTCCCAGTTTACTATTTCATTCTGTTATTTTAAATATATATTTTTAAATGCTTTCATTTCATTGTGTATTCTTTTTTTCTACATTTTTTAAGATTAAATTCCTCAACAAACTGTATACAACAAATAAAAAAAATCTTCTTTCCGTTCAACATAAAAGTACCATTTCACTAAAAGATTTTAGTCGTGGTTAAATATTTACTATATATTTCCAATAAAGTTGTCTAGTTTAATTATTTAAAAATAACTCACAGGCCTATCAGATATACATGAGACTAAAGCCCACTGTCTCGAATGAATATACATCAGCAGGATAGAGCCTTTGCTTTTTAAAAATCGATTAATCGATTAAAACTAAATCCTATCAAATAAAAATGAAATAATCTGGAAAATCCTATCGACCAACGCGGGACAGGCCACAATATACGAGGACTTGGTATCTGGTGACCGCATATATGTAACCACGGTCCTCAACGACCAACTCAGATAAGATATGAGCAGCTGCCCAGATCAGAATCCTCTGATAAGCAGGCGGCCAAATCAAAAGCACTCGTTATCCCTTGAAGTAGGTCCAAGGTCCTGCCCAATCGAAACCACAGGAGGACCTCAAGAGGAATGGATTGACGACTTGAAGGCGAGAAGTATTTTACCTGTAGTTCACCTGTGAATCCTGACTTCCGCCTTCCTCCCCTGTCGGATTGGTGGCGGTCTCTCTTTCTACCTGTAGACGTACCCTGAAAACTACATTTTTCCTACATAGAAAGGCGCGCGAGCTTAAACAAAATGGAGAGATATTTGGACTTTTAACTTCGGATTTCAAACAGCAGGCAGTAAGTGTTTATTATAGGGGTTTTAATCGGCTCTTGTTGTGGTATCAACTAGACATTTGTTCAATGCTCCAGTCTCCTGTTGCGAAACGATAGTTTGTAACAAAAGGGATATTTTTTTCTCAAGTAAATTTTACAAGCTATTGTTTCGACATTGTTTACTATCAATACAAGGCCAATTGTACAAACCAAGGCAAAACACCAACGGGAGCTACATAGGTGGATTCCTTTCGCCCAGAGTGACAGGTTGGCCTACTTTCTCCAACAGCTATGAGCCATCAACCTAGGAACAAGAGGGGGCACCGGGACCGAAACGGGGAGCGTCGTGAGAATCGAGCATCCAACGACAGGTACCCCGAGGACGACAGGCAGCCCTCGCCTGACAGGTTGGTCGGCGTACCATTTTTAAAGTGGAATTATTGTCATTTGTTTGATGCTGTCTTTAGTTTTAGTAGGTCCAATGACCGACCGTGCCTTCCTCGTTTGTTTTGATCTCAACGATTGTTCATTGGTTGATTCGCTCGGCAGACAATTCCTTGATTTAAAATTTAAAAAAGTCTATTGACTGTAAAATGAAGTCTAATACCGTTTGGCTTTATTGTTGTTTATGTCTTTCTGTTGTTGACGACTGCCTATGAATTCCTCTTTTCCCTCTCAGGTCGTCTCGTCCGCCCTACTACCCTGCACAAGACAGACCTGAAACCAGCCATGCACGGGACAGCGCACGAGACGTCCCAAGAGAGAGACGCAAAGAATCCACATGCTCGCACATATGTTCGCGACGAGGTAAGTCATCAAATATTAGTTTTTATATGTTTCAGTCGTCTGGGCAGAAAGTTTTAGAGCCGGAGGAAACGCAAACAATTGATCGCCAAACGATGAACTACTTTAGCTGGACGATACCCTCAGCCCCTCCCGCAAGGAACCGGTTTTCTGTTATTTGTGACGTCAGCCCACTCTCAGCCTATTTTATACTAATGCTTTCAGCGTGAAACATGATCGCTACAATTTACACCTATTAATCACACACATCCTTTTGAATGTAAAATAGCCAATTGTGTATTCCAGAGAGCCCATGACAATTTGCTATACTATATTTGGCATTCCACATAAACATTTTTTGTGGAGAATACTATACAAATTTACGATGCCTCTTTCTTAAGTGACTTCCAGTCGATTCAGAAGATACATAGGGGTAATTTAGGACCAGGTAGGGCTTCGGCAAATCTTCTGTCAAAGAAGACTGCAGGTCTTCATACTTCGGCGATCGAACCCATGACCATTTAGCTTGGAAGACTAATTATTTGTGTGTGTGTGTGTGTGTGTGTGTGTGTGTGTGTGTGTGTGTGTGTGTGTGTGTGTGTGTGTGTGTGTGTGTGTCTGTAATGCGACTTATTCCCAGGCATCGTGCTGATGTGCTCGGTGCTGACCAACGCCCTGGTGCTGATCTGCGTGGTGGCGGCGCAGATGGCGATGTCCGGGCTGACGTCCATGGGCGGCCTGGGCGGATTCAACATCAACTCCAACTTCAACCTGCAGGGCACGGAGCTGCAGCAGGTGCGGGACCTGGACATGCAGTACAGCCAGATGCGCGCACCGGGCATCTACGGCGGCCTGGCCTTCAGCCTGGTGTTGGGCGTGGGCTCCCTGGTGTTCGCCGTGTCGGGGAACAAGGCCCCCCACCACCTGCCCCCCAAGATCCTGTACGGGGCGCTGGTGTTCCAGGCGGTGGGCGCCGTGGCCTACGTGGTCGCCGTCGGCCTCTACCTGCACTTTGTCATCGGTGTCAACGCCACGGACGTGTGCCAGAGGCGCGAGCGGCTGTACGCGCGCAACGGCTACACGTGGATGAACTGCGACGTGGGCGGGGCCGACGCCGCCGTAGCGTTGTTTGGACTCATCACAGCCATTTTGTACGCCGTCGGCACCTGGCTCACCTTCACGACCATCCGCGGCGTGAAGCGCTACCACCGGGACAGGAAGCGCCACGAGGCGGGGAGACGCGAGGAGAGATCTCAGCCGCCGACCAGGGCGGACACGACCATGGTGTGAGGCTCCAGGGGGGGGTCACACCGAGGGCGGAGACTACCATGGTGGGACGCTCCAGGGGGTTCACACCGAGGGCGGAGACTACCATGGTGGGACGCTCCAGGGGGTTCACACCGAGGGCGGAGACTACCATGGTGGGACACTCCAGGGGGGTTCAAAGTGCAGATTGTTTCCTTTTTTTTTATTAAAGTTGATCTATACCAGAACTAACTTTGGTTAATACAAATAGTATGTTTACTTTATAATGACTCCTAAATGATCTGTGAATGTTAATTTCATCTAGTGTTTAATAAAATACATGAAATAATTTAACTCTACCATTTACATACAGTATGAAATGCATCTTTCTCGTCAGGGCAAACTTCCCTTAAAACACAGGCCATAAATAAAGCCTGTTTCATAAGCTGTCACATTTCAATTTTAACTGATAAAGGAGGGTTAAAATAAACTTGACTGTTGATAAGAGGCCTTACAATTAAACTTAATCTTTCAGTATTTTATTCTGATAATGGTCTATACAAATACACTTGAACTCTTAAGTATATAATCGTGATAGGTTATACAAACAAACGCCACCTTCCGCGAGTAAGGGCACGCCTACTTTTAGCCTACAGGGGGCGCCTGTGTTCCACGTTCAAGGTATGCCAGTCACCGCGCTTAAGATGACATCACCACCACTGACACCGCAAGTTCTTCTGAAATGATGAATGTGAGGAAAAAGTGACATCATGGTTTACTTGCTGGATGAGCATGAGTGCCTCCTTAGTATATGGTGCGAAACACTTCAAACACATAAAAAAAACGTATTTAGTTTATTTGAAAACATAGATTTATTATCTAGCAAAAGTAGCTCTCTTCTTGTGCGGGTTTTTTTCTGTTTCCATGTTTCACAAAGTCTGCGTAACACTGCTCCAAAAACAAAACTAAAACATTCATTCAGCAGTTAATGCTTAGTAACATCTCCCCAAACCGCCTTTGATACTTCACCTAAAATAATCAGCTTTTCTCTCAGAGAATATTAGTTAACACTTCAGTGACTAGGTCACTCGTGAGTATATCAACTCCTAGGAGTTAGTCTAAGTATCTTTTGATCTCTTTTTACTAACTCTTGACCACCTCAAAAGGCTGTCCTCTGCAACTTAACAAAATGTCCGCCCAGCGCTTGGGAACATCGGTGGGGTCCACGTCCAACCGTACCATTTAACCCCTTAGCCTCAAATAGAAGAACCTGGTAAAAAGCTTTCAAACTAGTGCTTCATTCATCCAATAATACAATATGATAAAAAAAATAATAATAATAATGACATTAAGTTAACCCTATAATAAGTGAGTATTAATGCAGGAAAAGGGGATATAAAATTGCATGGTGTTTCCTGACGCTGGAGAGTTAGCACTAGCTTAACCCCTAACGGGAGGCACATGGGAGGCGTGGCCACAGCACTCTGCTGGCAAGGGGGGAGGGGCTTCTAGGGAAAGGGGTGTGTCCTGTGAAGAGGGAGGGGATGGGACTCCTGGGGAAGTGGGCGTAGTCAGTCCGATGGAGGAGGATAGGCTTCAGTTAAAGGGTGGGGCCAGTCTTTGGGATGGCAGGGGCTTCTGGAGAGGGGGTGTGTTCCGTCCGATCCAACAGTATGGGCTTCCTGGGGAAGAGGGTCTGGCCAGTCAGAGTGGCGTGACAAAGTAGTCAGCGGGCTTCTGGAAGCTGTGTGCTTGTTGTGGGTGATTCTGCTGCTGCAGCTGAAGTTGTTGTTGTTGTTGTTGTTGCTGCTGCTGCTGCTGCTGTTGTTGTTGCTGCTGCTGCTGCTGTTGTTGCTGCTGTTGTTGCTGCTGTTGTTGCTGCTGGATAATCTGCCGGACCTCCTCCTCCAGCTCTGGGGGGATGATGAGCTGGTCATCGGGGTCCGGTTGGGCCGGTGCGTTGAAGTACCCGCCCTTCTTGGCGGGAGCGTCCGCCGCCACCTCTATCAGATCTTGGCTCCGCCCCTGGCACGCCACCGAGCCATTGGGGCGTGACCTGCGACCCAGTGTGCCCGACAATGCCCCCTCGGCCCCGGGGCAGGAGGGGGGGGGAGGGGGAGGGGGAGGGGGGACGGGGGTCGACTCGGGTTGAGGCGGCGGCGGCGCCAGAGAGGTAGAGGGTGACGGGGAAGCCGGGGCGGAGGACAGCCCCGGGGCAGGGCTCTGGGGGTGCGCTGAGGGTGTGAGCGCGGCGGACCGCGCGGCGGCGGCGTGCTCCCAGCTGTGCAGGCGGTGCACATCCGCCTCCACCTCCACGCGGCTGCCGTTGGAGAACACGCCGGCGATGGGCTCCTCGTCCTCGCTGTCCAGCCCGTTGTCCGACAGCGCCCCGGAGTACTGCCTCTGGAAGTCTGCGCCGCCGCGCACGCCGCGGCTCCGCCCCGAAGACGCCCCGCCTCCTCCTCCTCCTCCTCCTGCCCCCCCGGCCAGCGGGGTGTGGGGTGGCCCCAGGGGGGGGTCCTCCGAGGAGGCGGTGGAGCCCACCTCGCTGCTCATCTCCGAGGTGCTGAACTCGCTGCTCAGCTCGCTCACCGTGCCGGACGATGGCGCCGGGGCCGGCGGCAGGAGGGCCAGAGACCCCTCGCCGGGCGGGTACGGGTGGTGGTGGTGGTGGTGCTGCTGCTGCTGCTGTGGGTGGTGGTGGTGGTGGTGGTGTGGGTGCGCGCTGTGCGTGCCCAGACCGGGGCTGCCCGGCGGGGGCGGCGGGGGCTCGCAGAAGCCGCAGCAGTCGTCGGTGATGCTGAGCTGGACCACCACGGCGCTGGCGCTCAGCGGGCAGCCGTAGCTCTGCGCCAGCGTCACCAGCTTCTTGGCGGCGGCGAGGGAGTCGGGCACGCTGCGCACCGCCTCCACCGCCTCGCTGGGCGACAGCGTGTCCCACAGGCCCCGGCTGCCCAGCAGGAAGAACTCGTCGTGCGGCGTGAGCGTCACCGTGGAGACGTGGGGCCGCGGCGTCACGGCGGGGCACAGGAAGGAGTAGCCCATGATGCGGGTGGAGTCGGTCACGCCGTTCACCTTGTTGTCCTGCGGGCGGGGGGGGGCACAAGGAGGATTCACACGACGGACCTCCGCGAGTGCGCTCGCCTCATGTAGGTGCGTCACGACGCTCAGCGAATCTTGGAGGACAACATTTCTCTCGGACCTGATACGTTGCGCTATATTATTTCACCAAATATTCATTTTAAAACGCTCAATGAACCACATAATTAAACTGCAACATTAAGCAACAGCTGTTTCTATTTATTTATCGAATATCAATATCAGATTTATTGAATTTTCTGTGGCTCGACTCATCAGTTTGAACAACCAATCTTTGCTGCCATAACATCATATTTTACTCCTTCAGCATACCACTATATTCAATTATACTCTTTAAGCATCGATACCTTTATTTTACTATTCAACCCAGGCTCTAGCCTAACATGAGGATTCCATAAGATCAACAAGAGTTTACAGGTTACATATTCTACAGATGACGTAGGCGACGTCGACCCAGCCCCGACAGGTGTCCTGTACCTCGGTGATGATGGCGTTGTGCGTGCGCGCGTGGCGTAGCTCCTCGTCCTCGCGGACGCTGTGCGTGACGGACAGCGGGAGGGCACGCCCGGCGCGACACAGCACGGCGCAGCACTTCCCCACGTTGGCCGCCGTCAGGGTGAGGCAGCCCCCGGCGCCTCGCTCAGGGAGGGGCGGGGCCTCGTGGCGGATGTGACACAGCGCCGCAGAGCCGCCGAGACGCTGGCCCGCCGTTCCCAGTTTCCTGCGGTGGGGGGGGGGGGGCAGGACATGTCACACACATGTAGTGACACACACACACACAGACACACAATAACACAGAGCGACGTACACAAAACAACACACGTTGACATACACACACACACACAAAATAATACACATCACACACAGTGCACAACAGCACGCGGTTACATACAGGGAAATACACACGCACATAACGCGGCATGGAGCAACACACAGAAATACACCAAACAAACAGAAACAACGAAAAGAGGCACGCAAACAAACAAGAGAGGATGTCTTGACATGTAATTCAAGGCCGCTTAAAACATTCCTTTAGTCATAAAGCAGACACTTATATGTTCATCTAGGAGGGGGGTTATGCATCGCGCTCATCGAAGCTTCGGGAATACACTCCAGTTCACACACTCAGCCAGGATACACGTCTTAGAAAAACGTCTTAGAATCTTGCGTCATGAGCCTTTTGTGAATCGACATGTCGATGATCACGTAGGCGCTTCTATACTGCATTCGGTGTGAATAAGGGGTACCACTGCAGCAGGCGTGTACCTCTGCATGGTGAGAAAGGTGTTGGTCATGTAGTTCTCTCGTCTTTGGCTCTTGTGGAGTTCCTCGGCCAGCACATCTCCCATGGTGCACTGCAGCAGGTAAGGCACTTCCACGTTCCTCTCGCCGTCAAACACACCGTACAGCGCCTCGCGGCTCCCGCAGAAACTGTCCAGCGCGAGGGCCGCTACACACAGCCTGTCAATCAAAACACACACACGCACACACCATGTTAGCACACAAATAAACAGTCAATCTGCAAATAAACAGTCACGCAGCCTGTTAGCTGTTAGCTCACAGACAAACACACAGCCTAGCAGCTCAGAAAACATCGAATCAAAATCCTTTGAGAAAATAAACGCCAGGGTTTAAGCGAGGTTAAAGGTGAGTGTCTCACCCACCTGTGATGTATAATACGTCACCTTTAAGTTCAACTTTGTGTTTATACTACAAAAAAGCGAGCACCGCAAGTTCAAAACACACAGAACTGGAACAGTTCACTTCATAGAAAGATCACCTACATCCATTCTTAGTATAAAAGAGTAAATTAATAAAAACGACTGTAATGTAACAAACACTAATAAACACTGACTTGTTCTTGACTCCCGAGGCCTCTGTGTAGCCGTGGCTCCAGACAGCAGGGACCCCGGGCCCCTCGCTGGCCCCTGGGGCAGACGGGCTGGGGTCCACCCTGAAGCACCTGATATTACTGAGGAGAGAGAGGGAGGGGGGAGAGGGAGAAAGAGGGAGGGGGGAGAGGGAGAAAGGGGGAGAGAGGAATAGCAGAGGGAGTTGTTATTTATTGTGTGTTAAAACAAATTTCATCATACGTTATGTGTACAATAGTTTGTGAGTTTATTGCTTGTGTGCGTGTGTGTGTGTTTGTGTGCCTACTTGAGCAGCTCGAGGCTCTTGTGGTCCAGGGTGAGCCTGGGGTTCCCCGTCAGGTCCAGCTCCTGCAGCTTGGCAGGCAGACTCTCCGGTAGGGAGACCTCCGTTATCTCATTGCAGCTCACATCCACACACTGCGGGGGAGAGGGACAGAAGGACAAAGACCTCCGTTATCTCATTGCAGCTCACATCCACACACTACGGGGGAGAGGGACAGAGGGACAAAGACCTCCGTTATCTCATTGCAGCTCACATCCACACACTGCAGGGGGAGAGGGACAGAGGGACAGAGGGACAAAGACATCGGTGAGCTTATTGCAGCTCTCGTAGCTAGAACGATAGAGACGGAAGGGGAGAGAAAGAGGCGGAGTGTGCGTTGTTTAGATGTGGCTGAGCCATGGGCGTTGACGTCCCTGTGCGTGGGGGAGGCCTGCGATACCTTGATCTCGGGGAGCTGGAGGACCTCAGGGAAGACCGTGATGCAGTTGGAATGAGCGGTCAGCGTGTGGAGACGCCTGCAGCTCAGGATGGTGGTGGGCACGGCCCGCAGGCGGTTCCCACTCAGCTCCAGCTCCTCCAGCTGCTCCAGGCCCGCCAGCTTACTGCAGGAGGAAGGGCAGGGAGGGGAAGAAGGGGAGAGGAGGAGGGTGGGAAGGAGGAGGAACGGGAGCATGAGGAGAAGGAGAGAGAAGGAGTGGGGTGGGAGGGAGAAGAGGGTTGCATCGTTAGGTTATCACATTAAATGTAATTAAATCCATGATACTAGGGCTGGGAGACAGGGAGGAACCAATTATGATGGTAATGATAGGAAATGGGACACAATAGGTATTAATTAAGTGTGTTCATGTTCATTAAGTATTATTCATGATATAAGCTGAAAATGTACCGCAGCATGGAAAAAGTGATACCAAATAGAATTGAGTTTTCCCAGTATTTCAAGCCCCAGCCATAATTCCTTCCACCAAAATGAAGAACAACATTTTGCGGTACAAAAATCGTGAATCGATACAAACGACACAATGACAGATTCTCACCTCTAATTATAAACTTTGTAAAGGAATAGAAATGGCGTATTTTGAAACCTGCCAATTCATTTCTTTGCTTGTGTAGCTTAACATCTAGTCGCTCATGTTGAAGATAGATCAAAACATAGACAGATAGATTGAGTACTTCATGTATCCCCAGAGGGAAGGGATCAGGTCGAGGTGCAGCGTTTTACCTGGCAGCGAAGGTTTGCAGCAGGTTGAAAGCGAGATGGAGCACCCTAAGGTGGGTGTGTCCCGCTAACAAAGGCACACACTTGTCTGTCAGGCTGTTATTGGTCAGGTAGAGCTCCTGGAGTGTGCTCAGGCTCTCCTCTGATTGGGTCGCCGGGGGGACGCTCTCCAGCTTATTGGCTGATGCGTTCAGGTACCGCAGGCTGTGATGAAAGTCAACCCAGGTTATAAAGACTGTCAGGAATACAAGTGTTTATTGAGGACGGAGAGAAAAGAAAGAATTTGGCAAAGAAAGAAAGAATGATTAAACAAAAGAAAGAAAGAAATAAAGAATGAAGGAAAAAAGGAAGAGTAAGATAAAAAGAAACCGAAAGTAAGAGAAAGAAAGAATGAAAAAGAAAGAAATACAGGAAGAAAGAAAGAATGAAAGTAATGAGGCACAAACAAAAAGAGAAAGAAGGGGACTCGTGAAAGTGTGTCAACCTCAGTGCTTTGATGAACAGGTTGTGGGGGAGCTCGGTGAGCTGGTTGTGTTGCACGTCCAGCACCTCCAGCTGGCATCGCTCCAGCCTATCGGCCAGTGAGCTCAGGCGGTTCCAGCCAATCAGGAGCTTCCGCAGGCTGCTGCTGCACAGGAACCTTGGGGAACACAAACAAATTGCATTGGGTTGAGTTTGGGGGGGGGGGGGGGGGAGGAATAACCTTTAAGGGATCCCTCTAAGCACACCTGACGATGCCATGAGAGAGACATCACCTTGGTACTATTAACACATCCAGACAAACGCGGCCTCAGGGCGAGCTCTCATTAGTGAAAACGAGACAGGCGTGCACACTTAGAGGGAGCACTTAGGACATTAACGCCCCGCACTGGCGTTAATCACACGTGTGTGTTGTGTGTCTTTCGTTTAAAGAGAGAATCAGCGTGTGTGACCGCATGGGATGCCTGAAACAACTTAGGAACACGGCTTGTACATGCAACGTAAAATCGCAACAAACATTTTAAAAGCATAGAAGGATTGGAAGGTTAATTGTTATGTTTGTGGTTATGGTGTTTTGGACATTTTCTGGTAATTAAATCGTACAAATATTAGACATTTCGGCAAAAGAAAAGTTTAATAAGCCTAGAATACGGTATGCTTACTTTTATTTGGGATTAAACATTGCTACTAATCTCAAAATACCAGAGTATTGCCAACAAGACCTCCCATGATGCATTCTGATGTACAAGCCCTTTAGACAGTACAAAATGTGAAGGTTGTGTGTGGGGGCCGAGCAACTTGTTCAAGTACAGGTCGTTCTTGTACAGGCAGATTGCGATGTCGGGGATCGAACCCACAACTCTTCGCCTGGGACAAATGCTCTCCAGACGGTGTACTTATTCACACAAGGTTCTCACTTAGGTTTATCAAGTACTTAAGAAATTAATTTATGAAAATGCCTCTTTTGTTGTATAAAGGACGTGTGTGTATGTGTTTGGGGGTCCGCGTGTTTGTTTGGGGTTCTGTTTGTGTGTGTATGTAGCTTACTGTAAGGGCAGCTCGGTGACATAGTTGTGATTGATATCCAACACCTCCAGTCTGCTGCAACCAATCACCCATCCAGGAATACTGTCCAGCTTGTTCCTAGAAGACGCACGCACAGACACACATATCCAAATGGATCACCAGACACACACACACACACACACACACACACACACACGACAAACACACACACGACAAACACACACACACACACACACACAAGATCAAACCCAAACACACAGTTCCCAAACAAACACACAGACACAAAGAGTTAGGCCAGCAGTTTGTAGCGCAGGGAGAAGCGGACGTCTGCAGTAAATAGGTCGTCATTATAAATAGCTGGGCGTTGTCATACCGGGACAGATCCAGGGCGGTCAGACTCTCTGGCACGGGCTCCACCTCCAGCTGCTTCAGCTCTGCCCAGCAGAATACAGGAGTTAGGGGGACATATGCGGATCGCACCAGGCATAGCGCTAGGCTGTGTGAAGCCCTGGTTTATAGGTCCAGATGGCACGCGCCAACAGAAAGATAAAAAGGGTGACTCATCCACAGCAGGCTGTGCTCGCTAAAGTGCTGAGCGGGGGTTTCTTCAGGATGGAAGATTTGTAACTCAATCAGATGTTGAGAGAATGTCAAGTACTTGCTTTGATGGGGGAACTCAAGGTTTGTTTTTAGTTATTCTGGTTTGAAAGAGAAACAGATCAGGTAATGCTAAAGCCCAGTTCAGACCAAAGATTCGCCTTGCAACGACTTGCAACTCGCAACTCCCTGCGACGAGACGGGCTGCGGCGTTCTAAAAAGGGGGCAGTTCACACTGCTGCACCGGGCGGCGACGTCAGGTGGTTTCCCTAGCAACTGTGAACGCTCTGGCACAGCTGAGAGCCGCAACAGCATCAGCATCAATTACAATAACAATTAGGGCATTTAGCAGATGTAGCCTAACTTAGGTTTGCTATTAGGTTGCTGGAGCTAGCACCCCAATTTACCCTCCCGGACCCTACACACATTGGCAGTTTATTGGGTTTCATTCTGATGTAAATGAGACGGCTCCGCGGGTCCGGGGGGGGGGGGGGTGCTTGGGTAGAGGTGTTCCTGCGCTGTCTCCATAGAGACAACGCAGCGATATCATCATGAGCAGTTCTAACTGGAGAGAAAGTGAAACCGCGAGCTGCTGATCATGCGAGAGAAGATGATGCAGTCGCATTAAACAAAGACGTTGAAAGAGGATGTGATCTACGAAAGAGACGCAGAGGAACTATCCTTAGGGGGCTTTTGTCGGGATAAAAAAACAAGTGGTGAGCAAAATAAAGAATATGTTGGCGTTTTTGCACTTATTTATTTTTTTTGTTTTTGTTTTTGCTCGTAAATAGTTAATCGCGTTTGTAGCCTACACTCAGACGTGAACGCCGTTCGTCACGGCGCGTGTTTTCTTGGTTCAATGGAGAAGGCGGGTTGCGCACGGAGTTTAGACCTCTTAAGGATAATTTGCATACTCCAGAATGTTTTAATTTTTTTATGAATGAAGACACCCGCATGCAAGAATGGGGATTTTAGCCCCTCGGTTTTATACAGGAAACTTGAGATAAGACGGTGAAATCGCCGGGCGTGCCAAGCCGAAATAACGAAATATTTATGATCCCCCAATGTTGACCTGAAGTTGGCGTCACTGATTGGTAGACTGTCGGAATGGCGGTAGGCCTACTCAAAATGGGGGCATATTGGAATGGCCGCATGTAACCATAACAACGGTTATAGCTAACGTTTTAACGTATAAGTTGTTCTGTGCTGTGTCCTGATTGGCTGAAGAGAAATAGCTATGCCGTTGTGTTCTAAAACTGGACCTGGCGATTTGACATGTTCAATCTCTGGCGACTCCTTACGACTCCTTGCAACGTTATCAGCCGCGCTGCAACGACCAGTTCACACTGCTGCAACTTTTCCCAAAACAGTCTCGATGCAAGTCGTTGCGAGGCAAATCTTTGGTCTGAACTGGGCTTAAGGGTTTTGTTCCATCATGACAAGCAGAAATGATTCAATGACCCAATATGAAATGCATAATATAATTGTACTGCTCTTCAACTATTCATATGCAAGTCATAATGGACTCTATTCATAAAGTATATCAGTGATTTATTTTGCCCAAAAACACCAAAGGATCCAACCGGCAACTCTCCAGTTTCCAATCGTCCCCACCCGCTGAGGTACCCAGCCCACGTACCATTGTTGGCCGCGTGCAGGGCCTTGAGGGCGTGGCCGCTGACCCTGAGCCGGGCCAGGCTGTTGCGGTCGCAGCGCAGGAGCTCCAGGCTGGAGAGGGGCCGGAGGTCGAGCTCCTCCAGCCCGGCGTCCCTCACGTCCAGCTGGGTGACGTGGGCCAGCGCCCCCGCCTCCCCAACCACCACGCTCTGCAGCCGGTTCAACCTGGACCCCCGCCCAACACAAGAGACAGAGCCTTAGTTATACCTGGAGGAATACATGTAGGTGATGTTATCACATAGCTCGCAACATATGTTGAGAAATATTGATAAATCACAGTAATTACAGTTACAGTAATAGAAATAGTATGAGTAATAGTAGTGCGGTAGGAGCAGCACCACTATTCTCATTATGACTCGCTATATTAATCATAGCATTATGCTTATCTATTAATCATAATGAGATTAGTAGATCATAATGCTTCAACAATAGGTGTGAACAACAAGGCTCCTATTAAATATTTTATATTCGAGTAAACCAGACATACCCCTGAGCATTTCAGCAGAGCTTAAGATGTTTCATGTTTATTCAGGGGTAAGCGTCACCGAACCTCAGAGCAGACACAAGTTCAAATAGCTCTAGACATCAAACATAAAACTCCCGCCGGACCCGAGGTCAAACGGCTCTAAACATCAAACATCAAACTCACTTCAGCGCCAAGGTGCTACGCCGCAACGTGCTAATGGAGGAAGTAAACCATGGAAGGAGCCAAATCAAAGTGGTACCTGAGGTCGACGTGTCGCGCGGGCAGCCACTGCAGAGCAGACAGGTCCAGCAGGGAGAGCTTGTTCCCGGCCAGGCACAGACGCTCCAGCCCCTTGAACTTCTCCAGCACCGGGGGGATGCAGTGGAAGCGGTTGAAGGAGAGGCCCAGGTAGACAAGACCCTCCAGGGAGCCCAGCTCCACAGGCAGGGAGCTCAGGCAGTTCCCGTCCAGGAGCAGAGTCTGCAGGCTGGTGGACACGTTGAGCTAGAGTTAGGGGTCTGATTTATCTTGAGTACATTTCGGGTGTTTAGGGTTGCATTTCTTTTCAACACTCAATAATGTCACAATTAAATGATTTCCTCCATCATCTGGAGTGTGTACAACCAGATCCATCTCATACATGGTTAATTACATTAATGAAACCTTAACCATCTTCAACCATCTTCATAGTGCCGATAAGAATAACAAGATTGTCCCGATAGAAAAACACTTTTGGTCACACTGTTTATATATAGTAGATATACTAAAGTAATACCTACTATAGCTCTACTAAAAGTAAGTTTTACTTTGAATTTAATTCCTTATAATTTTATAATAACACATAGATACACTGCTTTGCAAGTGTGTATTTATCCGTTGGATGCAGATATCACGTCAGAACACTTTATCCCCTTGCCGACAAGGGCACGCCAGCTATGACTTTGCACTATGACTATGAGGAAGAAAAACTACTGCAGTGTCAGTGCAGCCCACTGGTGGACTGCCAACTCCTCCCCGACACAGATCATTTATCTGCAGTGATTGAAACGCAAGAGACACACCGCAAACACACCTTCTACCTGCTGTTTATCTTCACAATTTACTCACTCTGATTTTATTACCCAGAAGCATTTTAGCGACAGCCAGGAGACAAACAGAGTGTTAATACATCTAAAGATGCAAAGCTCCCCTCTGTGAATGGAAATCTGCTCTGTCAGTTGTCGGTACGCGCAGAGGCTTTATGATGATTCTGCTGAGCTAAGGCACAGCCGGGCCCTGTAGTGAGTATCTGAGGTGGGACGTTGTTTTGCCATTAGTAACTATTTACACTCATGTGTGATGTCGCCGATTGGTCTAATTTGACATGGCTTGTAAGCAATTGATCGCTAATCAACATGTCACCTGGTGGTAAAATAGGGGCAGTTTAGTGTTCTTCCGGATGCGACAGTGGCAGTGAGATTAGGGTCTCATGACAGAGAGGATCACTACCACTGCTGTGGGTGATAGTGTCATTGGGGATGCGTAAGCAGAGAACCCTGGAGATGTCCGATCCGCCTTTACTAGCCAACCGGATTAGAGAGGATTTGCCTGGACGCGTCCCCACCTCCATGCCCCACCAGCCCCATCCACCCCTACCCAGTGACTCACGAGGGTTACAAACGTCGCTGATGCCAGCACATGAGCACATAAGTACACGGTATCAAACTGTGATACACTGAACTGAGTTTGTCAATGACATTCCCAAGTCTCCAAATTATTTTTACATGAGGCAGGTTGCTCCCACCCGATCATCTTGTGTTGTGAACACTCAGATCCAATGCAAAGTGACTGTGACATGAGAAGTTGAGGGGGGCGGTGAGGGTGGGGGTGAAAGTCAGTGTGGCAGATAGAGGAATGGCGAGGGAACAGGGTTTATGTGTGGGGTGGTGGTGGTGATAGAGGATGAGGTGGGGAGCCGTCACGACGGGGGTGACTTTGAAGGGTAAAGGGGCCAGTGGGTGGGAGGGTAAAGGGGCCAGTGGGTGGGAGGGTGGGGAGGGGGAGATGAAGTTGAGGCAAAGCGTGAGGGTTGGGGTGATGGGGAAGGTGAGGCAAAGGTGAAGGGTAGGGATGAGTGTGGGTGGGGTTTATGTCAGGGCTGGTGTTTAGGATGGGGGTGATGACGGGGGGATGAGGCCGCCGTACTGTCGACTCACTTGTGCATGGTTCCGGCTGCCGGCGGCAGGGAAGTCAGGAAGTTCCCTGATAGGTTGATCTCCGTCAGCGAGGACATGTCGCACAGCGCCACGGGGAACTCACACAGCCTGTTGTTAGACAGACTCAAGCTACGCAGCTTACAGAACCTGGAGAGAGAGGTGAGGAGACAGGAGAGCAGAACATGTATGACAGAAGGACAGACGCACACATTAGAGGTGAGAGGGGGAGATACAGTGGCAGAAAGATAGAGAGAAGGGAAAGGAAGGAAGTAGGCAATGGTGGGATAACCCTAACCCTAACCCTAACCCTAGAGATATACATTGGCAAAGAGATGGAGTAAAGGGGAGTACAATTGAATAAGAGTAAGAGAGAGAAAGCAAGAGGGAGGTATAGATGAATATGGTGACAGAGAGAAAGAGCAGGGCAACGATAACAGAAGAGGAATATGGCAATGGATGTGAGAGGAAAAACAGATATATAGAGGGAGAGAGAGAAGGGAAATAAAGAATTAAAGGAAGAGGCATGCGGGAGATGTAAAAAAGGGAGCGAGAGAAAGGATTTATGACTAAATAACCTGATGTTAAACTCAGGTTTCCGAAAGATATACGACAGACAGCGCAGAAGAAAATACAGTTGGAGACAAATTTGAATCGAGGCAGTTATTTTGAGGTGAAACACGATACAACATGAAGGGAAGAAATATGAAATGATGGTTAAGACAGCCACAGACAGGGATAGGCAGAGACAAAAATAAAGATAGAGAAGAGCGAGACCAAGGAAAGGTAGAAACTGACAGGAGGGGTCAGGGTTGTGAAGAGATGTACTATCTAAACATATGCGTAATGCCAATCGGATAAGCAGTGGACAACGCCTTTGTGAGTTTAGGAAATAACACAAGCATATTGCTTTACGAACCATGTTTACAAAAAGTTGAAGGGTTTGAAGTAGTGGAAGCATGCATTCCACGCATGACTATGCAAGTGTTTGCCTATGCATGTTTGTGTGTGTATGTGCCGCTGCCTGCATGCCTTTGTGTGTGCGTCAGTGTGTGTCTAACTCATTGTAGTGTGTTTGATGAAGGACCAAGGGGCGACCGGCCGTTCCGGCCCCACCTCTCCGTCCTTACGCTGGGCCACGGTAGCGCGCCGCCGGAAAAACAACACGCATTCCTGGAAACGGAGCTCTGGGAAGCGACTGTTTATAGAGAAACAATGGGAGCGGATCTCCACTCCCATCAGGAGCAGGGCAGCCCACCACCACCCACGCCCACCCAGCACAGGGCCCCCCAGGCTCTGGGCTGCGGCCAGGGACCCAAGAGGGCAATAAACAGCGGATATAGGAAGGAGCTACCAGAGGGCTACAGACAACTGCCATCGGGAAACGGGCACAGCTATGGGGCTCTTCAGACAAAAGCTATGGGCTACTGACAAGAGCTAAGGGGCTACAGACGAGCGCTAAGGGGGCTACAGACAAGCGCTAAGGGGGCTACAGGCAAGCGCTAAGGGGGCTACAGACAAGTGCTAAGGGGGCTACAGGCAAGCGCTAAGGGGGCTACAGGCAAGCGCTAAGGGGGCTACAGACAAGCACTAAGGGGGCTACAGACAAGCGCTAAGGGGGCTACAGACAAGCGCTAAGTGGGCTACAGACAGCAGCTAAGGGACTACAGCAAAACCGCAAGGGGCTCCAGAGAACCACCAAAGGAGCTACAGAGAACAGCTAAGGGCCTGAGACAACAGCAAAGGGGCTACGGACAACAGCTAAGAGATACATGGAATAGCAAAGGGGCTACAGGCAGCCGCCAGTGGGACTAAAGGCAGGGCTAGTGGCTGAACTCCCACCCAATAGTAGCAGAGGAGGAACCCATACCTGCTCCTTTATAACCTGCCTCTGTCTTCTAGCAGTACTCCCCAACCTGACTCAAATGCAACTGTAGAACACTCTGAGCTACTCGACAGGACTAAAAGAGGAGCTCTGTAAAGCACTGTGCTGCCAACAGTCAGTACTCCCGCTGAGTTCTAATCCCTCCTACTTACTGCCGTCACAAAAAACTTCTGGGCTGGCACATCCCTTTATAATAGGATTCTTGGTGCTCGGGAACCCCATATGGGAGATAAATCCAGGGGAGAAAGACAAACGTTTAGCGTAGGCATTCTACAGACAAGTTGCTGAACAACAAGCTAACAGGCGGCATCTCTCTCACCCTGTGGTGCAGCATGTATCCCCTAAGCCAGTACAAACTGTAGGGTGTTCTACCATAGAGAGAGGGCTGATTAGTGTCTGTAGTGTTATCTTGGAGGAATTCACTAACCCCTACCTGGTCCTTAGAGACCGCCTGACTGGAGAGAGAGAGAGAGAGAGAGAGAGAGAGAGAAAGAGAGAGAATAGTGTCTAAAGTGTTATCTTGAATGTATTCACTGTCCAACCCCTACCTGGTCCTTAGAGACCCCTGACACTAGAGAGAGAGGGGGGGGGGTGTATAGTGTCTCTAGTGTTAGCTTGGATGAATTCCTGATGCTACCACAGAGTCGTGAGGTAATGTGGGCTGGTACTGCAAAACAACATTGCCCTCTGACCCCAACACCATGACTGTCCAATCAGAAACCGGAGGAGGAGGGGCTACAGAGAAACAAACTAACAAATCAAGCTGGGGGCCCTGCACACACACGTCTTGTTGTGTAAACACTGTGTGTGTTTGTGTGTGTGTGTGTGTGTGTGTGTGTGTGTGTGTGTGTGTGTGTGTGTGTGTGTGTGTGTGTGTGTGTGTGTGTGTGTGTGTGTGTGTGTGTGTGTGTGTGTGTGAGAGAGAGAGAGAGAGAATGTTTGTGCCTGTGTGGTAGAGGTCAACCAAGGGACCAAGGACTAGGGTCTGGGAAGAATGTATGCATTTGTGTGTGGGTGTGTTGCAAGTGTAGGTTTGTGAGTGTAAAAAGGAGCGCGTGAGTGAGAGAGAGAGAGAGAGAGAGCGAGCTGTGTGTGAGGGGTAGATCTAGGGTCCAGGGATTGGGAGGTCCCCGGGACTCTGGGCAGATTACTAACCTGGTGAGGGCCCCCAGGCCCCTGTGTGGGGACATGAAGTTGTGTTTGAGGTTGAGGTGGGTGAGGTCCTGGCTGTAGAAGAGAGCGGGTGGCAGCTCCTCTAGGCTGCAGCACGACAGGTCCACTGAACTCACCCTCTGGGATGCAATCTGATACACACACACACAAACACAAGGACACACACACACACACATTGCAGGACTTTATTATGCAGAGCAAATAGTATTATATGCCATATAAGAATAATAAATTGCAATTTTATGCAGCGCCTCTCAATATCTTTCAAAGCGCTTTGCATATTTAGTGTGTGTGTTTGACACATCGTCCACAGCCATATATATCATGGAAGGAGAAGTCTTTTATGTGTACCTTGGCTGCGCTGCGGTGCCAGCGGAGGTGTTCTGTGTACGAGTCGTAACTGACGTAGTATGTCTGGTTCTGGGGACCGGCGGAGCTGAACGCCAGGCAGTGGCTGTGTCTCCGCACCTCCTCCACCTGGAACGGGCACGCACACACACACACACACACACACACACACACAAACACACACACCCCAAATGAAGATACCTTTCTGATCGAAAAGAAAACATCAGCTAGTCAAACCTCTCCCCAAACAAGGATACTTTTCTACAATAATGAATCTTTTCCCTTCAGTTTGAGAATAACTTTAATTATACAGTGAACAGCATAAAATCCCCCCCCCCCTGTTCTCCCTTCACCACCCACTCCTTGTCAAAAACAGCCAGTGAAGAATTGAAAGGAAAACGATGTTTGAAGACACCTTTCTCATCAGATACAAGAACATCAACCCATTAAATCTGTCAAAAGCAGCTTTTTATCGGATCACAAGACACACACACCAAACATCCACCTGTCAAGCCTATCCTCAAATGAAGCAACTCTTCTGATTGCAAACCAAACGAGAGCCTGTCAGACCTCTCCTCAAACATCATCACACACACACACACACACATCACCCACGGTAACCTACAGTACCGAAGGCGGGTTTCTATTTGTAGGAAGGAAGACAGATGGTACGTTTGTCTGGGAGAAAAACATTGTCGCCTTCTACGGTTTAATTTTGGATGTCAAATGTTAGAAAAAAAAAAAAATCCTCGGATTATGCCAGCCCTCTACTTGTTTTCAAAGCCTTATTCATGCAAGTTCATTAGAAACTTGAATGTTTCAAATGAAAACTTTTCGTCATTCTTATGCTAGGACACTAGCATAAGCATGCTCTCCACATCATATTCCATTCGTGCTTGTTCTAGTAATGACTGTCATGCATACACGATTTATATACTAGTATAAATATATACATCATTAATAACGTATAAACATTTTCAGTTCAATTATTTCCAATGAAAGAAACGATAAAAGAAAACCATAAAATAATATAAACAAATCTATGGAAACTCTTTTTCTCGTCAGAGTATTCAAAGGTCACCCTTTCATAGTGGGTGGCCCCATCTCTTCCCCTGTCGTGGTTCCCGCTCTGTCCCAGAAATGCTGACTATCACACGCACCTTTCCACCAATCAGAGGCAGGATGTGCATCTTGCCAGTGTGTGCATGCTTGACGGAGGAGACGATGAGGCAGGTGCCGCTCAGGATGACCTGCCGCTTTGACCAACGGTTCACCGGCAGCGCCAGCTTCCCCTTCCTCACGTTGAAGACCCCTGAGAGCTGCACGCGCTCCCAACCGCCCACGCTCCGCGGCTTACCTGGGGGGAGAGGGGGGAGACGTTTAACTGCTTTGTGATTGCAAATGTTTATGCACCATCAGTAAAGTTATGCTAACGTGTATTGAATTGAGAGAGAGGGGAGAGAGACAGAGGGAGAAAAATAGAGAGAGGTGCGGAGAGACAGTGAGGACAGAGAGAGAGAGGGAGAAAGGGAGAGCAGAGTGTGTGTGTAACTCAGTTATAAATCAAGGCGTTTATTGTTGGCCGACAGGAACTGAGACTTCATTTTAACAATGGTCTTTTTGCATCATACAGGAAGTTATTTATAGGCGCTTCAGAATGGATGTCCACCTTTTTGGAATAAAAGGACAGACACATGAACACACAAACACACACTTCCCTCTTCTCTCCCAGCGCAGTGGTTATATAAGTGAGCCCTAACAGCCCGAGGGCTCCCAGGGAGAGTGAATGAGGGTGTGTAGTCAGCGGGGCGTGATTTGTTTTATTAACCCCTCGCTGGCTACGCGCAGCATGGCGGGCTTGGCTGTAAACACAGTGTAACCAGGGAGTCCGAGAGCGAGAGACAGAGAGAGAAAGAGAGTGGGAGCGAGAAAGAGCAAAAGAAAGGGAGAGATTCATCACACAAGGTCAGAGTTTCAAATCAGCCTGGGGCATTTCTGAGGCCGAAGCATGTTCATTTTAGGACTGGGTGATATATCATTAAATATGTATCGTGATAGGACTAGACTAGAATCATGCTGGGATTTTGGTCATATGTACATCCTTATGTGTCTTAAGTGCTGTATTACAGGAAGGAGAAGAAAATAAAATGTTACCAGGCAATAAGAATCTAGAGGGAATAAATGGACCAGGCAATATCGCCCAATCCTAATTGTCAGTATAGGTTTCCTCATACCTTCAAAACGTGCATGGTACTTGTCATGTTGCTCTGCCTATTAGGGTGCTTGGTGTGTAGATGGCTCGGTGAGTGAGGGTGCTTGGCACGTAATAGTGCTGGGAATGGTAGTGTACCTGGTGGTATACAGCAAGCAGTTTACCATAGTAGCAAGATGCTACTAGCTACTTGCTCCTTAATGATGTGAATCTAAAAGAGAATCACTTCAACAAGTTCTGTAGGATAATCACTAAATACATAGGTCGCCCTTGACACAGAGCGCAGTCAGCCTACACTGGGTGGCTAAAAGCTTAAATCCAAACAAATGAAATAACTCTGGGTCCCTTTGTTCTCCTGCTGCTCTCAGCAGGTCTAAGCGGGCTAAGCATAAACACGCCACTTGCCTCGTCTACTCCCACGGCGGGAGTAGACGAAGAACATTCTGAGCCAGTTGAAAGGAGCTTGGATCAGATTAGCTTGTCGTTACGCAACGCCTTGCGAGACCGACGGCCAGCTCTTCGCTGCAGCCTCGTCCTCCTCCTCCTCCTCCTCCTCCTCCTCCTCCTCCTCCTCCTCCTCTATCCCGGGCCTGAGGCTGCTACGGGGCTCACCAGTGAAGATAATTAACTCTTCAAATCAATTAGTTCATCCTACGTCCTCCCCGAACATGTATGACAGAAGGACAGACGCACACATTAGCGAGCGAAACCAAGCTACCGGCACCTCGCGATGCGAAGGCCGTCCTCCTCATGAAGAGGGTGTGTGTGATGTCATCGGCGCACAAAGGGCCCTCACAGTGTTGGGTGCTCATTAGCATATTCTCCTCCGCTGTCCTCACTTGTCCTCAGCTCTTGGTACACTCTGAGCACTCAGTGCCGCGGACCGTGATTGTTCAGATCCTTCTCCCACTCTGTTCCCTTCACCGGACCATGAGTCCTTCATTTCACCATTTGCTAGTGCTTTTTTTCCTCTTGTGTTTTATATTTAACTATATTTTACCAGGCAGTGTCTTCTTTATGTTTTTCTTTTACCGCTTTCGACTTTTGGAGGTTAATTTTGCATGCCAATAAGGCTGCTTTGAATTTAATCTAAAAAGCATTATCTATTAGTATTGGTGGTACATCACCAGTCACCTCTCTGTGAACATAAGAAAAGCAATCACGACTAACTAAAAATAATATATAGAAAATAATATGCAAAATAACTTAAGCAGACCACTTAACTGGCTGACACTGACACTGACTCCCTAAATAACTTCCAACAGCAGAAAACCTCCTCCAAACAGGCACAGACCTCAACAGAATGCCAATACAAGACATAGTGAAAGGTGTTTCCCACAACAATGCTCCTGAAATGGCACACGGGGCCATCGCTCTCCTACCATGGCCCGCTACGTCTGGTTCAATCTAAACAACGGAGGGTAATATGGATCCTGCCTCCCCCACCACCATTTTCCTGGGTGGTTCAGAAGAGACATAAGACAGCTGTAAGCGCTACTATACACATGACATACACGACCCCCGGCCTCCAGATCTGTTCTGCTGCCATGACTTGACATCCTGTCTCCCAATGACCATTTCCTGTCGGTTGTTTAAAATACCCCTTCCGGCCACTCTCTCTTGTCCTTCACATGCCGCAAGGCGACGCCCACTATGCTATTTGCCAATAAGCAAGATTGACTGCAAACAATTATATGGCCTGCATTTACCTAGCCATTAAAAGCGCTTCACATTTTACACACAACATTGACCCATACAGACACACATTTTCACTCCAACAAATACTTTTTGTTGGAGGTTAGTCACCATCTTTTTTTTGGTTAGACCTCCGGATGACCCAGCGATTGCATCGGAAGTAACCCCACCTTCAGAATTCTCCCGCCCAACCTGCGATTCACCAAAGATGGCTGCTGACTCTCGAATTGTATTTGTGCATGTAGCGTGCCATATAAAAACACCACCTTTTTTCCGTTTCCGCTTTTCATTTTGGGCTCTGCTCTGAAACCACAGCCCTGGCCACAGCTACAGCTGCTGAGCGACCGCGGCATGCACACACAGCAGCACACCAACGGCTAATAGGGTATGTTAGCCCCACGCCCACGCTCGGCTGAGGGGATATAGTTTAAGGAACTGGCAGAAGGTAACAAACTGCTGGTGACCTTGAGGAGCAGAACCGTAGAGAAGAGTCTGCTCCGGCTTCTCCTCCTCTTCTCGTCTCTGGTTCATCAGAATTACAGAGGAGGTGAAACCTGAGTTCCTCTGAGGTCGCAGGTCCTTCGCTGTCAGCACTTTGCACGTGTGAGGGAGACAGTGCGTGTGTGTGCGTGCGTGTGTGTGCACCAATACATGCTCATAGACATTGGGCATGGGGATACTGCTGACTCAGTCTCAGGTTAAACGTCTACATCCACGCCAGTTTGAAGCTTTTGTCACTCATTTCAGAGAAAAAGTTACTGGTTGTCCAACTATAAATAATGACACAATATTAATGGGTGATTTATCGCTTGCTCCTAGAGGTAATGTTGAGTTAATGGTGGAGCTGCCTTGCTTGAAAGAGATGTTTGATCCAGTCATTATGATAAATAATGTATTAATTGTCTGTATTTATTGTTTAGCCACAGAAAAAACATAGAAGGCTTGTGTGGTAATCATTTTGAATCCTATTAATATGCTAATATTTTTATCTTCCTTTGGGCTTTACTTGGATCTATGTATATAGTTCTCTGAGTGTTGACTGTTGATAGATAGATAGATAGGCTGTTTACAGTTGGGAAGGGCATACCAAGCTGGTCATGGTGTTAAAATGTTCTTGCATGTAGGTGGAGTGGTGTGGGTAGTACCATGTTGTATGTGCCAATACACTTGAGTAGTAGTATTAATAGTAGAGTTTTTACAATACTTAGAATTTCTTGCTCCATTTTACAACATAGCAGAATTATTAAAAACCCGAAAAATGTATTTGGAGAATCAAATAGCATATTATTAGTATGCTATATGCTTTTTGTCTATCAGTAAATAAATAACATGCATTGTTATCTATAACTCGTTGTTACACTGGCTTTGTTGTTGTGAAAAAATGGTCAAAAATAAATCCCAGGGGTTCTAATCCCAAGTGACACCCCAGCGGCTACATCCTCTTACCCTGGCCTAAGTCTGTTTGTCTACGGCCAAAGCAGCACCAATAACAACAAGCATTAACCATCTTTGAAAACACAGCATATCTATAGCAACAATAACATCCTAGGGCTTTCAACACGCTGCTATCTGGGAAGGGCAGTGTGAGGCCGTTTGCTACCTCCAGATGGGTCTACCTGTGTTGGGGAACAGGCAGGGCGGAGAGAGGCTCCCGGGGACCACAACATCGACATTGTTCCAGCAGGACCATTCATCACAGAACCACTGACCCAACACAATGGGAGCTCCCATGAATGAGCAGAGAGGGGTGTGTTTCTGTGCGTGTGTACAGACTTATCTGGTGGTTATTTCCCATGAAGCATAAATAAATTATATGTTTTAAGGAAATAAGCAAGTTTGGGAGTTCCATTTAGAATAGTAATGTTTAAAGGATGAAATGGTTAGATCTGCCTTTTCATGGTTTTACGTTTGATATGGCTAGGTTTAATTTGGGCTAGGTGTGGTGGATCTGGGGGGAAACAGTGAATCATGGTAATAACAAAAACAAAAACAATAGAGAGAACAGAGACAGGCCAAGGCCAAGCTTTAAAAACAGCCAGTAGGTAATACAGGAATAATATACAGCCTGTTTCTCAATCCTAGTTTCCTGTATACTGTGACAAACCCATAGATGACAGACTCTTGGGGATAGCGTCTGTTCTCAAAGAAGTGTGCATGTAGATAATCGTAATGTGTATGAGAGGTGTGCCCTTCAAGGTTGTTAAGTGTGTGTGTGTGTGTGTGTGTGTGTGTGTGTGTGTGTGTGTGTGTGTGTGTGTGTGTGTGTGCGCATCATGAGTTCTTAGGACCTGGTGACTGGATGATAATTATCTTCCTCATGTGTACTTATTATTGGCCCTCCCTGGAACTAATCTGAGCCCAGAGGAGCTTGTATTATGTCAACACAATGGGTTATGAAATATGAAAAATGACCATCACACCCATTCTCATTCATCTCGAGTGGAGGATTCAGGGACACACATCCTGTGTCCCTGAACACTGTGCATGTAAGAAAGAGTTTTCTACTCACCAAAGTAAAAGCGTATTAGGCAGCCAATCTCATGGTTCATGCCCTCCTCCTGGACGCGCGCCGGGTCCTCGAAGCCCAGGTTTGTGAGGTACTCATTGAGTATCTTCAGGGGCCTCTCCTCGTCCTCCAGCCTCCAGACTGAACCCCCGTGCACCTGCATGTACATGCCCGGGGCAGGGGGCTGGCCGACCGACTCGGGCCACACGGCGCCCTGCACCAGAAGCTCCAGGTCGGGCTGGGGAGTGGCGCTGCTGCCCAGCGGCCGGGCCTGGGAGCTGGAGCTGCATTTGGAGGAGAGCGTGCCGAAGTCCGGGGGGTCGGGCCTGCTCTCCGCCCCTCCACCAATGGTAGAAGAAACATCGGTGTAGTCCTCCAGCGTTCTCGCAGACGGCCCGTCTTCAGCGGCGCCTGCTGGGTTCGAGGTGGTGCCCCGGTCCCCCCCCACGCAGCTGCCCAGGCGCGTGGGGGACGAGGTCGAGGTGGTCTCTACGTCATCCGAAGAGCTCTCGAACGGGTCGGGACCCTCTGTGGGACTGTCTGCATAAGGGCCGGGTCCCAGGGCGTCGCTGCCCACGCCCCCAGGGGCCTCGCCCAGGGAGTCGCAAGGCTCGCTTCCGTGGGGCCCACAGGAGCTGAAGTCCTCGCAGGTGCTGCTGGTCTCCACGTCAGAACCCGAGTACAGCCCGTAGCGGTCGTCAATGGCGATGGGCTCCGCGTCGATGCCCAGGCTGAGGCTGTCGCTGAGGTACACCTCGGAGGAGGGGTCGCTTGGCATGCTGTCAGAGAACAGGCAGCAAGAGAACTTGGTGTCTGGGTAGCACTGGGCCGGGTCTGTGACTTCCAGGGTGGACTCGGGCTCAATCTCCGACTTGGGGATTGAAACATACTGCGTTTTTTTGACGTCTAAGCTTTCACATGAACTCTGCTTGTCGTCGCTCTGTCCGTGGTTGCTGTCGTTGCAGTTTCCGTTCAAGTCCACCTGTGCGCATGTTTTGCGTTTCATCCGCACTATCGTCCCGGCTTTGCCTTCCTCCAGTTGGGTATAGATCTCTCTGGCCGTGGTGTCTGTCGTGCAGAGCACTGGTCTCGGGTAGGAGGGGGTTAGCCAGTCGTGGACGTGGACGCAACCCCGCTGTGGGTCAGCTTTCACCCATGCCTTGTCTGACACCTGGAGCTGCTTGGACTGCTTCTGCCGTAGGAAGGTCTTTCTGTCAAGGCTGAGAGTGTTCAGCGGAGAGCTAGAAGGAGACGGT
Organism: Pollachius pollachius; assembly: GCF_949987615.1. Classification (NCBI taxonomy): domain Eukaryota; kingdom Metazoa; phylum Chordata; class Actinopteri; order Gadiformes; family Gadidae; genus Pollachius; species Pollachius pollachius. The sequence goes on from NC_136940.1 coordinate 9,080,673, forward strand.
GTGGCCGCCGTCTCCGCCGAAGCCGCCGCGGGCTGACCGGCGGTCGGCGGGGCGCCCAGGGAGAGGTTACGCTTGTGCTTTCGCCGTCTCCTGTTCAGCAAAGGGTTGACCGGGGGGGCGGCTGCGTTGCTACTGCTGCTGCCCGATGCGAGGCTGCTGTAGGTATTCCCCCCCGACTTGACAGCGGGCATGTTTACACTTTTAGCCATGCCACCGTACGCGTTGGCCACCTGATTCTGATAAATACCGTTTCTTATAGCGATCTGAAGTAGAGACGTCGTTGCAAGTCCTTTAGCGAACAGTTTGGACTCTCCCCCGTCGTCCTCTCCGCTGCCTGGTCTCAGCTTCCCGGGTGACAGCGACGACAGCCCGGGGTGCTTCACGGAGTTACCGTCGCTGCTCGGCTCGCGGGTTCCTTGTGTCGCCGACGACGACATGCCAGAAGCGTCCATCTCCGACTCTTTGTCCTTCATAATCACGTTCCTCGGACTGTCCATCATGGTCCACTGTAACAGCGATCAACACACCGTTAGTTAGCAGCGACACAGCAGCCAGCAGGTGACGGCTAGCAGGGTTAGCATTAGCCTTTAGCCCTCCGTATCGCTGGTTACGCGCCTATAATAGCATGCTGTAGTAACTCACCGCACTTCATTCAAAGAGTTGACTACATCCTCCCCGTGAGTATTCCTGTCAGCTAAGCCTGTCTAAAGAAAACTAACAGGGTGGAAATGGTGCAAAGTGTGTGTCGTCCAGCATAAATGCTAGTGGTGCTAGCGCTGTACAGGACGGGTCAATACTACTCTGGTCTGGACAGGGCGTGGTCTCATTGGATATGAATTAGCACAACCAAAAGCTAACAATGTGAGATAGTTAGTATCCCAGATGTTTTGTAGAGATGTTCATGCTTAAAGATTTTAGTAGAAGTGTTGTATACTCACGTTAACGGTTAAACTCTTGCTGGAGAGTCGTATGATGGAATGTCACGTATTCATTTTTCCATCTAGTCGGCTAGTAGTCGCATACCAGAGAAGGCAAATCCCGTCCACTGGCGTCATCTAGTGGATGGACGTGGCTATTGTGGATTCAGGTTAAAATTCAATTTTTCACAAAAGAGGGTGTGTGTACCCCTAGGAGTAATTTGAAGAGCTGCTTTTTGATTTTGGTCGGTTTAATATTGGCCATTCAAAATATATAATTAAGTACATCCGAATAATACATTCAAGTTGGTTTAATATTCTTTTTAAAAAAACGTATTTTAGGCTACATTAGTAAAACTAGTTTGAGGACAACAGGGTTGCATCATGGATGTACCGGCAGACGGATGGCTATTATAACAATAGGGTTAGATGCTATTTTACACAGACAGTGTATAGATTACTTGTTTTTCTTCATTCATGCGTTTTTGATGATACAGAGAGACGCTTTGTTCAAAGTTCACACGGCTACAAAAGGAGAAAGTAGGTTCCCTGAAAGAAGATATATATGAATGAATGAATTGGAGAATCTGCTATTTCACCGATTGGCAGAGTATGGCCTTGCTTGGTCATCGGATATGCATTAGCACATCTGAAATTGAAGTCGTAATTTATCCCAGATTCTTTGCATTGCTATTTATATTTAAATGATTCATGAGGAGAAGCGTATTGTTGCCGACATACGATGATGTGGGATCTAGTACAGGAGAGTTTATGATGGATTGGCAGATCGCGTCGAAGTGGCGCCATCTAGTGTATTGAGGCAACTAGTGGTAAAAAAGGGACGTGTATCGAATTAGTAAGCACATTGTGGTATCGTATAAACTAATACGGTAACGTTTTTTCTCTGAAACAACATTATATTCTACTTTTTCCACGGATTATTACATTTTCAGGGTAATCTGTGTTGCCTAAAAGTACCTTGTCGTTCAGGTTGCTTTCACATCACTTTATTTGATTTATTAGGACATTAGATTGAACAATAATATAGATTACACAAATAGTACATTCTCTTCTGTAGATATAAACGTAGCGCATACTATGTATGCATACTACTATACTGCAATCATACTCAAATTATAACCTCCCTTCTTTCCTTTTATGAAACACTAAAGTAAGCAATGTACAGCCCTCTTATAGTTGATATTTTGGAGACTTCTTTCCCATATGAAACAGAACAGAATGGTTTCTCCTCATAAATAAAATAGGCCTATAACAAAGTAATAAACCTTTATTTATCCAAGAATGAGGCGAGCAGACAGCAGGGACTGACGCGACATCACTCTCGACCTCAACATTTAAACATGCCCCCATGATAAAAGGATGGAGAGTCAGGCAGACAGGAAAACATGGTTGGTGTCGATGGATTTGCTGATTTCATAGTATTACAACCACAAGCCTCTAGATGGCGGGAGAAACCGGCAATTCTTCGGGGTTCACAAACTTTATCATGCCAAGACCGCTGACTTTTATATATCAAATCAAGAGACCAAAGGAGTTTTGCTTTAATTAGAACCATGAATATCAACCAACCTCTATTTTTTCAAAAACTTGATTGAATTTAGAAATATAGCCTAAACGCAAAACCTTTGTGGTGTAGCCTAGGCCTATTATTTTATTTGAACTGATACAGATCCCTCCTCCCCTTTTCCTCTCTCAAAGGCCTTTACATCTAGAGGTTATTTTTAGGCAGCACTTAATATAAATAGCGCTCCTGAGTCTGTTGATGTCCTTTCCCATTAAAGGACTAATTATAACCTTGACTAATGTTTAAGGATTGTGTGTGGAGCACCTTTACCCAAGACTATCGAAACAACTAATAATAGGCCTAGATAAAACAAGAAAGTAATAGGTCTGTTTGGTTTCTAGATCCGGCACCCAGGTCGTTTATCCAATTGAAGTGGACGGTGATTCACTGTGAAACATCCAACGCAATAAATCAAGGCTGAGAATAACTCTTCTCTGTTTTGGCAAAGTCAAGTCCATTCGAATTGTATAGCCCTTAATCACAGTTATAGTCTCAAACACAAATATTCATCCGTGATTTAAACATCCTTGCTGTTTACATATTGTTAGTTTTTTCTGCTGTTTAGTCTTCTCAATCTGGCAAATTGACTTATGTCTATGTGCATTGACAATTATTAGGCCACATTATACAACAGGCCCCAAACCATTGCACCCAAAAGAACATGGAAAACTCAATTAATTACCAAGGATAAACCCTTAGAAGGACAGATAAAGATATTTCAGTAAACATGTGTGTGCCTGTATTGAATAACAACTCAATGTTTGATCAAGTCTTTCATTTAGTAGACGTTATGTGAGCTTCTTGAATGGTGGTCTGACAATAGGCCCACATTACTCATAGGCTTGCCTGCGAGGAGCATTATAGTATCAGAAAAATCTTTCAAAAAGCAACCCCGACATTTTGTGTAACTGACACTTCAGTGTCCCTAAACTTGTGTTCTGCCTTAAATGGTTCCCCTCTGGGACACTTATTATATAAAAATCGGTGGCTTCTGGGAGCCAAGATGCACGGTCATGCGTGTGTTGACAGCGGTCCGCAGGGGGTCAAGGGATTCTCAGAAGGCGCATCGCTTGTCAGCATCGTGTTCGAGGCTACCCGCTGCGGCGTGTAGCCTATGACGGAACAACATCATAGACCTGACCACCCCTGGCATTGTCTACCTAAGTCTCTCCCATTTTTAAAAGTGAAACTTCCATTATTTCTTAATAAAGTAATCAATAGCCTGCAGGCGAAGTCACCTTGTGTTATATGCTTTCTCTGATGTATTACAAGGTAGACCCTCCTCATAAAGAAATGCTCTTGTGCTTCTTCCAGAGCATTTCATCTGACCTTTTCATCTAATGACCATGTATTTTGATAAATGTTGTATGCCTACGCTACGCAGTCTAGAATGTGATGCATTTAGGAATTCGCCACCTACTCGATCGCGCATGCAGTATTTTTTACAATTATTTTATTTGACGCATATACCATTGTCCCCATTTAGCTAAAGGCATTAGCAGTAATGAGCTAATTCATCAGATAATTACTGCAATTATGCGCCATTTTTCTCATGCTGTGGTGTTTATTTTATACATTGCATAAAAGGTAATGGAGGGAAAGTGGGATGCTGAGCAATCCGCCGGGGTGTGTGTGTGTGTGTGTTTGTTTTGACCAAAGATGTTAGGTCACGTGAACCTGTTCAAACAGGGTTGGAGTAGTGCGGGAGTAACACAAGTGTGATAACTGTCACAGGTGAACTAAGGTCCTGAATGCATACAGATATGCTACAACAAAGTAAATGAACAAATACAGTGTGTCTTCCGGAAGGATTCTCAGGAGTAATGGGAAATGAAAAAACAGAACATTGCTTTGGGCCTGAGTAATTGTCTGCCCTCTGAGTGGAATCTCTTTTCTTATCCATCTTACTGAATAGATATTGGTACCTCCTCCTGTGGTCGGGTACCTCTATGCTGCACAGAGCACTCCCACAGAGAACCTTTAATAAACCATGAGACCATCCATTTCTGAGATGGGGTAGAATTGTGTGTACGTGTGTCATCAATGTATGTTTAAGTGTATAGTAATTGTGTAATGGGTGTGTTCACGTGTGTAGTGTGCACATTCGGTGTGGAAACTAGTGTATGTCTATTGTGCGTGTCTAGACAGTGTGTGTCTATCTAGTGTGTGCATGAGCAAACAGTGTTATTTGTTGTGTGTGAGTGAGAGAGCGTGGAACAAGGAGCACTGACGTCAAACATGATAAAGGAGAAACTGTTGCACCACTGTGACTGCGTACGTGTGGTGTACCTAGTGTGTGTACTTAACTAGTGTCTGTCTTGTGAAGTGCATGTGTGTACGCTTGAAGTCTGTGTGTGAGAGCAAGGTGCGTTGACGTCAAATAAGAACTTCGGGAAAGACCGTGTTGAATGGTGAAGAAAGGAAATTGGGAGACAGAAACCATAACACAAAAAGGTTGCTCACAAAGTGGTTTTAATTTGAAACATAACCAAAGGAAACCTCTTACTTGAAACTGACACAGTGGTTCTAAACCTTAAAGCATTTATTATATCACCCCTCATTAAGTGCACTTTCAGTTACACAACCGAAAATAAGGTCTGTTTGAGAACAGAACCGCTAAAGCTCCAAGTCCATCACACACACACAGTGTGGCATGTGTATGCATGTATGTATGTATGTATGTATGTCTTCAAATCACCGAGACAGGAATTGGCCTCGGATGTGCTTTGTCTGGCTCTGCACAAGCTTGTGCATAAAGTGTTAAAGGGTCCCTATTTTACAACTTGGTTAGCAAGATAGATAGAAAGAAAGATGGATGTGTGGATGGAAGCTACAAGCCAACCCAGTGAACTTAGGTAGGCTGATTTATCTAGGTGGACAAACTACCCCCTGAAACGTCAAAAATGTTTTGAAATTGCTAAGGAACATCACACCTGAGGGTAAAATAGGGTCTCTTTAATGGAAGAACAGCACGCATGTCTATCACAAAAATGTACACTCATTCACTCACACGGTTGGTTTCAACCCAGCTGTTAAAGAGAAGGTTCTGGAGCGAGGCGACTCCACTACAGCAGATTGTGAGACAAAGCATTCAATGAAACAGCTTCTCGCACAACTTTGAAAGCCAGCTAGCATGACCAGCACCTGCATTTTTTAGCTTTTAGCTTTAAAAATATATATTTTTTGTTTCTATCCTCTGCAATCTTTTTTACATGACACATATGTACATAAATTAAATAATACAAAGAAAATAAAGAATTCTCTGGGAGACGGTCACATTTATATGCCAAGTTGTTAAGGACCATAGATTGGCACATATACCGGCCTTTCAGCCGTTGCACACCAGAAAAACCACGCTCCTATCTTGAAATGTGTCTTATGAACACAAAGACACTACACTAGCACATGGTCTGGCTCTAGCATATTGCTGAATGGGCCTATTGTAGGACAGAATGTTGATTATCCTCACAGGTAGGAGGATACACAACATGAAATTAAAGACAACACGCAGAGATCACTCCGTCCACTTCCTGTGGGCAGAGGCGCAACTTCCACATTCCCAAAGTAAAAGTTTATTTTTGTCAAGTGCATTATTTTGCGTATTTGTGACAGACAGGAAAACAACATATTAGTTAGATCAGCTGAGCTCAGTGCATAGAATGAATTAGAAACTGAAGTCTACCACCACCACCCACGTAAATGTTGCCGTCATGAAGACAACAAAAAATATATATCATTCAAACATTCAAATATTACTAAATTATCAATGAGGACACAACTACACATACTGTTGTACTACATAATATAATATTATATATAAAAGGCAAGAGAGAGATGGAAGATTGTGGATGACATTTTGAGCACATTGGACGAGAGACTGAGCAGGAAAGAGTATTATGTAGCTGCTGGGAACCTGACTTCAAGATGAGTCAAATCCAATTCCCGCCTTCATAAATACCCATTCAAAAAGCATCTTATCGTCTACTCTATACTAACGGGAAACAATTTACCACCCCTGGCACATGTAGCCCTGCACACACGCATGCATGCACACACACACACACACACACACACACGAAAGGTCACTCATTAAAGCCAAACTTCTCTCTTTACACGATGTGTGTGTCAAGATACACCTGGTCCCTCCATAGACAGGGACACGGAACAGCCTTTCAACAGAGGGACACACATCTAACCAGCAGTCTTCACTTCAAACAGAATAACTAATAAATAAGATTAATAAATATCCTTTTTAGATCATCTTTATAAAGTTCTATGACGGACTTAACTTACACAGGGACTGGTGTTTGGAGGAACAGGGAAAGCTCAGGGCTGAATGTCTGCTAAACATAAATATCTGATTTAGTTGGAACTAATCTAATCCAACTGAATGTTATCAAATGTACACCTCCCCTCACACACACACACACACACACACACACACACACACACACACACAGTTGACCTTGAGTGAAAGGCTCAGCAGTGCGGCTAACCAGAGTTACGGAACAGCTTCCGACAGTTGCTATTGACAACCGCAGTGCCAAAGCCCTGTCGGGAGTCTAGGAAACACCTGGATCTCTGCGGTTGGACCGACTGACTGTACAGCCCTCCTGCTACACGTGATCAACCGGAACAGAGCTTTTCTACACAACTGTCCTTGAGTTTAAATGGCAGCATCACCTCCCCCCTCCCTCCTACTCCTAAGGTGAGGGCACTTTCTGTGTGGGAGGAGGAGGAGAAGAAAGGGGAGGAGGAGGAGGAAGAGAGCGGGTGAGGCAGGGAGAGAATGTGCGTGTGTGTCATATTGCTAATGAATGACATCATCTAGCCTTCTTCATTGCAATGATGCATATTCAATGCAATGTGAATTTTATTATTTTGATGTCCCAGTTCTTCACAGTTCCTTTCCCTCCCTCTTCACATGTTCTTCCCTCCTGTTCTAAAGTGCAGTCCAGATGCAGGTCACTGAACTTTCATTTATCCCGCCCCCGGATGTCGAGGAAAGGAAGAGATGGGGAGAGAAGGGAAGAGAGAGAGAGACAGAAACAGAGACAAAGAGAGAGAGAAAGACAGAGACAGAGATATGGCACAGGTCTTAAGAGAGTAGAACAAAAGAGGGTAAGTAAGTCCAACCGTTGAAAGGAACCCTGGCTGGTACTGTTCACTCTCTGGACTGGTAAAACAGGATGTAGCCCGACTCAGAGTTCTTGGAGATGTCAGACGTGAGGCCGTAGAATTCCTCGATGGCCTGGGCATCGATTTTCTGTCCCACAGCAGAAGAGAGAGAGTGATAGGTGGGGAGAGAAAGAGAGGAGGAGAGAGAGAGGGTGAGAGAGAGAGGTTGGGAGAGATGGAGAGGGAGAGGTTGAGAGACAGACAGAGAAAGAGAGGTAGATACAGAGTATAAGACAGAGACACGATAGTGTTTGATGGAGATAGATAGTATAAGATAGATGGTGAGAGAGGTAAAGAGGGAGAGAGAAACCACTGTTAATGATGAGAGCTGTGGGCACTGTCTACATCTGAGATGGTGGCGTGGGTGAACGGTGGGCGTGAATAAAACGTGACGCACCTCCACAATGTCGTCGTCAAAAAGCAGCCAAAAGCCATGGCTCTTCACGATGGTGATGTAGTGGCCTCGGTTAGGGCCGCTGGGGACAGATGTGTGTCAGACAACCGGATCCATCAATACACACCCACAGAACGCTACCTGACTGCTGGGAAACCTAACTTAGTGCCGCGAAGCAAACACACCCACACACGCCAAGTCATAGTTACAAAACACACACACACACACACACACACACACAAACACACACACACACACACACACACGGCTAGCAAACACTGCCTCGTAACACACTAGCTTTCTTGCAACAAAATAGTAAAACAAGTTACGACATTGCTACTATGCACACAATACCACACTAAGTTAGCCTTAAAAAAAAGTTTATCCACAACAACAAATTACACACCAACACACTGTCCTTAAACCACGATCGATCAACAAGCCTCAAAAAAGACATACACAAGCTAAGCAACAGCTGAAAACCTTTTATGGTAACCCACAGCTACCGAGCAATACCACACATCACTGTTTAAATATACATTTACCCACACACACACACTTACTGCAAAACACCCACACGCTAAACCATTCGCAGCCTTAACCTCGGTTGTAAACAAAAATTATGAATCGTTTAATGGACAAAAACAATAGCACAATGCCATCAGGTGTTTTTGTTAGCAGTAGCCAGCTGTTATAATAGATATGGGTAAATATGAGTTAAAAAAAGACCAGGACTAATTTAGACCCTCTGAAGTGGACCATTTAGGAAGGGAGTGAAATCTTTTCCTGTTCTTCAGAAGAGCCTGCCTATCTGACCATCCGGTCAGGCTAGGGTAAGGACCCCGGAAAAGACCAACAGGGACGGACACACACACACACACACACACACACACACACACACACACACACACACACACACACACACACACACACACACACACACACACACACACACACACACACAAACTCCGCTACAAGTTGGGTTTCAACTCATCCCCTGAGCTACCAAGCCAGCCTGTTCCGAACAATGCAATGGCTACTTGAAACACTTTAAGTACAATGCCATGACATCGCCTCTGGGATCAATAGCAAGATATATTTTCCACCAATATTCTTGTACAACTTGGATTGTCATAAATTTGTTAGATCCTGGTCCTATATTCACCGAATAATATAAGCCGATGCTGACAAAGCCCAAAAAGGCTAAACAAAACAATATCGAAAACAATTCAAACCCAAACCCAAAACCAACGATTCGTGACATCACTGCTCAGACAAATAAGCAGAGCCTGAACAGGAGCGATGCGTTACCTGCCGCAGTGCACCACAACGGCCACCAGGTCGTACATGCGGTCCAGGTTGACGGCGTCTCCGGACGTGTTGAAGAGGCGCAGCTCCAGCGGGAAGACGACGCGGTAGGACAGCTTGGTGTAGCGGTGCAGCTGCTCCATGTACTTAAACCTCTTCAGGTGCAGTGCCAGGATCATGGGCAGCCGCTTCACACGCATCCTGGGGGCAGCGCGTAGAGCGTGATGGATGAGGAGGGCGCTAATTGCTACTCTACACACCGTGTGAAACAGCGAATGGCGGGGAGTGCTGCAGACTCCGAGGATGCGAACATGATAACTTGATTCCATGCTGTGATTTATGGTGCTAGCGTTCTAGAATTTTAGCTACATGTTAGTCTTACACCTCTTGCCCACTGCATCCGTCCGTTGACGGATCCCATTGACTTTGAATGGGGCGGAGCCGCCATGCATTGTGGATCCATCCGTTCCGTTGGATCCGTCGGCTCCGTCAAGAAGTGGAAAAATGTTCAACTTTTCAGGCAGCGACGGATCCGTCACACAATCAGATGGATGCCTCTGCAAAGACTACTCCCCCATCTGTCAGCCACGCCTTCCGTCATCCGTTGACGGATGGTGCAGTGGGCACGAGGCGTTAGCGCCCTAGTGCTTACTCCCTTCCGTGAATCTAGCATCCTACTTCCCAGGTCACTGTTTTCTACATCACAGTTAGAAGAATGTTGAAAAAACTCTTAATGTACGTATTATTTATTTGACCGAATTTGGGATTTCTTTTCAAGACATGTTTTGTAACTGACCGTTTCTGGGCTTCCTGCTTGCTGCAGCATGTCTCACAGTAGTACTTGTACTCACTGCACAGGGTCTCCGTGTTACTGAAGTCCCTGCAGGAGAGAACCACAGGAGGCTTGGTCAGTCAGGCTTCACCTCACACAAGAGTAACACGCCAATCAAACCACAATGACACTGAGAAAGGTGGGGGTCTACCTCAGAAAGGTGAGGCGTTTAACTGAGACAGGTGAGTTGTTTAAATGACACAGATGAGGGTCTAGCTGAGACAGGTGAGGGTCTAGCTGAGACAGGTGAAGAGTCTACCTGAGACAGGTGAGGTTCTAGCTGAGACAGGTGAGGGTCTACCTGAGACTGGTGAGGTGTCAACCTGAGAGAGGTGAGGTGTCTACCCCAAACAGGTGAGTAAATTACCTGAGACAGTGGGTTATTGACGTATTCTGCTCCACATCCACAGAAAGATCCAAAAAGTCCTCATCTTTGCTGCTTACCTGTCGACAGAGATAGGAGATAGGTAAGACAGGTCATTCTTGGACCACATGAGGATTGATTTAGGAGAGGGGAGGTGAGGAGAGAGGGACGATGAAGGGGAAGCAGCAAGAGGGATGAAAAGGAACAGCAGGATAAGGATGACAAGAATGAGAAGGAAAGAGTCTGAGATGCAAGGAAAGAGAATTAGAAGAAATAGGAGATTAGAAGGAAGGCGATGAACAGGAAGAGGATGGAATATGAGGGGACGATGAGATGAAAGAACAGGAAAGAGGAGAAGAGAGGAGACCGACACTCACAGTCTCACAGTTGAGGCAGCGCGTCTCATTGGTCAACGTTCCTTGGAAGATGTCGTGCACCCACGTCGGCTCTGTCTTGTTCTCCGGCTCGGTCTCCGTGGCGACGGGTGTTCCGTTGTTTTTCAGGCGTCCGTTTTGTTTCTCCTGCTTCTTCTCGTCCTGCAGGATGTCAGCCACCGTGTTCAGCAGGTAGTTGAGGAACTCGTGTGCGTCCTGCTGCATGTAGTTATCAAACAGGTCTGCAGGGGGAGACAGAGCAAATTTAATCTAACAGGTGGAATGGTGCAGAGGAAATGTAAAATCTGCGAATGCCGCACATTATTTTATAGATATAGTCCTTTATGAATTCTTTGGAAGGTACATGTTTTCGCACGGCGTCACATTTACAATAGAAAGGACAGCTTTACACTGAGAATACACTAGACGTTTTTTATAATGTAGAAAACGCGAGCCACCACCCACCTAAGAATAGATTAAGATACATTTAACTGTTTTGTCGTTCAGTGTGTGGATACATTACCAGATTTTGCAAACCAAAAAACACGTACACGTTGCATCGTGTATTGGAGGTGCCGCCAAGGCTTTTGCTATGATTACTTTGGCTATCGTCGTTCCCGCACCCACATGACAATCACTTGCCTGTGTCCTCGGCTGTCGTCCTTCTCGGATCGTAAATACTGACCTTTATTAACCGTTTAATATTTGCGACTTCAAATCGGTTACCTGATCGGTAAAAAACAAATACCCCACACCACAGGATAACCGGGCAATATCAAAACCACAGACAAATCTGGGCTTTCCTGACCAAAATGGGAATGGGGAAATCAGGCGCAAAAGCAGGTTGATTAACCTGTGGAGATTTGAGAAGGAGAGCTTGTGTGATAGTGTTGGAGAGATATACATGAAAGAGAACAAAGAAGAGAGATATAAGGATGGAGAGAACCATGGGGAAGAGACAGAAAAAGAGAGGGGAGAGCCAGAGCGAGAGCGAGAGTGCGAGACTAGACTCGATACAGACATGGCATTGTTCATTCACATAAACTCACTTTGGAAGAATCTGCTTAACTCAAGGTTGCCTTAGCTACCACCATCCCCCCCCCCCCCCCCCCCCCCCCCCCCCCACACACACACACACACACACACCACCCAGCCCCCACCACCACACCTTCCACATCACATTCACATCGACAGCGTCACATTTACTATAGAAAGTACCGCTTTAAAACAGGATGGAAGGAATCCAATTAAAATCGAGTCAAGGTTGCGCCAGCCGAGTTGAACTGCATGAACCAACACCCTGTCAGTGTGCCAACTGCCGGATGGGCTTCACAGCCTTCTGAAAACCGGCCGGAAATGTAGGACATGGCTCGCATGATTCAGAAGAGCCCAACAAACCCTTTAGTATATTGAGTAGGTAAACAAGTTCCGGTGTAACTCACATATCTGCCGCATTCATCAATTAACTTGGAAAGCTTCTTATTGTTATGAAATTAACAGGATTGTTATGTGCTTATCTAAAGCTTTTCTTGAACTTTGAAAAGCGCTCAATATATCTCTATGGTTTACAATACACCTGTATAGCCTTACTCTCGCAGGAACAAAGAAGGTCAAACAAGGAGTGATGTGCTCCTCACCGTTCTCCTTGCGGAGGCGTGAGATGAACTTCTTGGGGGGTATGACCCCGACCTTCTTCTTCTGGGTGGCGATGCTGTGGAAAAGGTCGGCCAGGCAGGTGAGCAGGTTCTCCCTTTTCTTCTGCTGGGCCTTGTACGCCAGGACGTTCTCCCGGAACGGCCGGCACGAATACAAGGCCTGCAGCACAGAGTTGCAGTAACATGTGTTCCCAAACTGGAAGAGTTGGACAGAACAAGGAGAAGGAGTGAGTGTTTACAAAAGAGTGGGACAGAACAAGGAGAAGGAGTGAGCATTAATGACAGAGTGAGACAGAACAAGGAGAAGGAGTGAGCGTTAATGACAGAGTGAGACAGAACAAGGAGAAGGAGTGAGCGTTAACTACAGAGTGAGACAGAACAAGGAGAAGGAGTGAGCATTAACGACAGAGTGAGACAGAACAAGGAGAAGGAGTGAGTGTTAATGTCAGAGTGAGACAGAACAAGGAGAAGGAGTGAGCGTTAACGACAGAGTGGGACAGAACAAGGAGGAGTGAGCGTTAACGACAGAACAAGGAGAAGGAGTGAGCGTTAACGACAGAGTTGGACAGAACAAGGAGAAGGAGTGAGCGTTAATGTTATATTAACCGATGTAAGTCGCTTTGGATAAAAGCGTCTGCTAAATGCCCTAATTGTAATTGTAATTGTTAACGACAGAGTGAGACAGAACAAGGAGAAGGAGTGAGCGTTGACGACAGAGTGAGACAGAACAAGGAGAAGGAGTGAGCATTAACGACAGAGTGAGACAGAACAAGGAGAAGGAGTGAGCGTTAACGACAGAACAAGGAGAAGGAGTGAGCGTTGACGACAGAGTGAGACAGAACAAGGAGAAGGAGTGAGCATTAACGACAGAGTGAGACAGAACAAGGAGAAGGAGTGAGCGTTAACGACAGAACAAGGAGAAGGAGTGAGCGTTAACGTCAGAGTGAGACAGAACAAGGAGAAGGAGTGAGCATTAGTGACACCTGTTTGACCTATTCATATAATTATTAATTCATTACTTTTTTGTTAAAGCTGCAATCAGCAATATTGCTGCCCCACTTTGTCTTGATTTAATAGTGCTTTAATTTAGTCTCATGGTTCTCCAGCATTTTTTTATAGTTATAGATCTAAATGCTTTAGAAGCATGACTCAAAATACAATCTAATCAAAACAAAGTGGGGCTCGCCAATATTGCTAAATGCAGCCTTAACTTTAATTTGTCAATTATTTAATTTCCATGAATGACTTCTACTCATTGTTCTCTCATGTGCATATGATGAATACAGTTGAAACTTGTTAGCTATTATGGAGGAAAAACTAAAATGGTAACCAGTTGGGTTAGCCTGAGAGTTACATTGACCAATCCGAAGTAGTGTTCGTTGACTGGGAACTGCTCAGGGCCGATGTCTTTCTCCAGAGCAGAGGCATTGGTGCCCTGAGAGGAAACAGGAAACAGAGGACCAAAGATAAAACAGCTGTTCCTAATAATAAAGCTGCCTTTAAATAGCATACATCTAACTGTTAACTGTCAAATAAACTCATGTTTAAAAGAATATACATTAAACTTGACCATCCATAGATTATAAAACCTACACATAACCAATGTGTTAATCCTTAGTTGCATCGACTGGAGGGCTAAATACATTTTTTAGGCAATTTGCTAAATCACTTAATTAGATGGCACTTCTCTGCTTGTCTTTGATACTTCACAAGGGGCAAATGTGTCGGGGCAGAAAGTGTATCATATAACTGTAATCAGTTTATATGCAAGCATGTGCAATATCTATTTTAATAACAAAGTTACCAGATGTATGATATAATAGTTTAACTTGAAATAACAATTATATCCTACGCTTTAGGGATTTGATTCATTTAAATCTCTGTAATAGGCCAGAAATCCCATTAATTAGTGGAATTTAATCTACCGACTGTCCACACATGTTTTGGTTTCCCTGTTTACAGGATTATGGTCTGCGTGTTACAAGTCATTTCAAAGGATAACTTTGGGATATTAAGTTGGACAACATTTTCCCAACACTTTCCGAGAGTGCAAGCGCTTGTGCCATTGCAACCCTTTCATGATTGGGGCAATAGTGCCCTGTCAATGTACCACCTCTAAAAGTGCTTGTTTTTGCCACTGACATGCTTAGATTGTTATCAGTGTATGACAACAGGGACATTTCCTGCATTACCTCAACTCTTCAGAGCTCAATATTTAAGAGTGAGAGTTCTCCTTGAACAAGACTTGAACAAGGGTCACATTGCAGCCGGGAATGGACTGCAATGGCTGAAGCGCTCCCTATCAATACACAACCAATTTCAACTATTGTTGTCTGCATTAGACTTTTAGACCCAAAATGATGGGAAAATCGGGTCCAGGTAGACAAATTCAGAAGTTATCCTTTAGCAGATACTTGTATCCAAAGAGTTACAGAGAATTCATAGACAAGTCATTAAGGAGCAGGAAGGATAGAGACAGATATGTAGGTAGCAAACATTGTGGTTCGAACCTAGTACTTTTCCTCCACCAGGCCACCAGACTCACTCGTCACTGAAAGACCTTCTCATGACGTGTGGGTCAACAACAACAAGAGCCTGCCATGTGTTGTAACCATGGTTACAACAAAGACGTTGGAATGTTTAATCGAGAACAGACAACATTGTGTCGTCTGGTTTGTTAATTAGGACTACCAATGACATTGTTATTGCCATATAATACGTCTCGTCTAGCAGGCAGCCTCATCTGGAAAAGTACTGGTATTGTCCACTTAAAATGCCAACACATTCTATCCCTGGTCCTGCTCAGTTTAACAGAGATACGGTCTGGGTCAGAGCGGCACCAGGGGTTATGTAATCACAACCAATCTGTCAAAGGCAGCGATTTGTATCCTCCGCAGACATCCAGTGTAAATCACACTATGGAATAGCATAACGTTTCCGATGCAGGAGTGACCCTGCAACACTCATGCCTCGAACACAAGGGGCCCCACTGCTCTGAACATAGATAGAAAATCCAAGAGTATACCCTGTTCATTTTGCATTCTTCCGGGAGAGGCCGGGTGCAGAGAGCCAAGTCAACCGTGTCACCACATCATCATCAATAGTAGAGGAGCAGGACAGATGCAGGCAATCAATAGTAAAAACGGCTATCAGCCAGATACTTACCATATTACAAATGGAGGCGATATTTCTGACAGTCATTTAGTTTATAGTGTCACCCACACAGTCATCTTTATAAAAGAAACATTATGACAGTGCAGGCGGTGCAGAGAGATGGAAGTTAATTCGCAGCCGCGACCGGAGGCCAAGACCACAACCAAGCATTCAGCGAGACGCAGCACAGCGGGTTGCAGAAAAGCCCACTATTAAAAAAGAAACTAGAGTCTAACAACGACTCGACTTCATTTTAGCGGGCGTTCATCGTATTTTGCAACTGGCAAAACATTAGTGCATCAATGGGTCACGGACGCACGAAGTTGCAGCAGGTTGATACAGCAGAGGGTTGCACTAGGGGACGGCTACTACGCTGGGAGGTAAAGTATACCGCCCACTAAATCCAGAGAGAACAGAGACGATTGGTCGAGAACCTCGACTGTGTGATTGACGGACGGTAAAAGCCATACAGACCACTCGGATGATAACGACCGGAGTTTCTGGGATATGTAGTTTGACATTGGGGAGCCATGATTAAAGGGACAGTACGCGATAGCTGCGCTCATCACTGGTTGCTTTGTAGGATTATACATCTTATCTGTTTTTTCCCAACCAAATATTTTAACTCATTTTTCTACATAATTAAATAATGAAAAATCACTTTGGCCTGATTAGGAACATTCCAAATAAAAAAAATTTTGTGTTTTTAAAGGGGACATATTATGAAAACAACACTTTTCCTGGGATTGTTGTTTTGGGTCTCTGGTGCTCCCACACGCATACAAACTTTGAAAAAAGTCTGTACATGATTTTTTGAGTGAGATATGCATTTCTGAAAGTACCCCGTCTACAGTTACCAAACGAGCGAGTCAATTTCGGCGCCCCCTCCTGCGTAAGAAGGGGGCAGAGTAGAATATTACCTCCCACTTTCCTACTCCCCTCCAATCAGAGCATAGCTAAGATTTTGTGGACCAGCGGATGAGTAGCTTCGGCGGGGGGAACTCGGTGGCAGCTCAGCTCCGGGAGTACAATCCCTTTCTCTGCCGGACTGCCGCCGAGCTCCACCCGCAGGAGCTGCCGGACTGCCGCCGAAGCTTCGGCGGCAGTCCGGAGGAGGAGACATGGAGGAGAAAGAGATGTACTCCCGGAGCTGAGCTGCCGGGCTGCCGCCGAGCTACCCCCACCGGACTTTTCAGCTCCCCGGAGGACAGACAGCGGCCTAAGCTTCAGCGGCAGTCCGGCAGCTCCGCCGCGGGGAGCTAGGCGGCAGTCCGGCAGCTAAGCTCCCGGAGTACAATCCCTTTCTCCTCCATGTCGCAGTTCATGGACTTCAAAAAATGCGAAAACATGCGGGAACTTGCGAAAAATGCAGCTTTTCGATGACGTTCACGTCGCGTAATTACTTCACTTCATAACGTTCCCATTGCAACAGGGGGAAATGGCTGCTCTTGTGTGAAGTAAACGCAACATTTTTCAACTTTCTGCTAAGATATATGTGACTTTTTTGCAATGAAAATGCGGGGATTATGAAATCATGCAAGCCCCGCATATTTTGCGCGGAAATCTGCAATTTATGCGGTGAAAGTGCGGCATATTTGAAAAAATGCGGCCGCCGCATGAATATGGGGACTTTGGCTGTTTATGCGTTGAATTATGCGATCGCATAATCGCGTTTTCTGGAGGGACTGTATATTATATTATATAGATATAGAGCTCCAGGAGTCCGCAAACAGCAACAATCCCTTCTCCTCCATGCTGTGGTTCAGTCTGACAGCTCATTGGTCAATGGGTAGCAGCTCATTTGCATTAAAGCTACAGATACCAGAAACAGCGCATTCTGAAGGGACTGAAACAGAGGGGAATAGCAGTAGCCGAGATTTTTTTTCCTAAAAGCTATTTCCAGCAAACAGCTTAAAAAACATGTTTTCTGGAACTCAAATACTATGTTTACTTGTTGGGAAAACACCATAATATGTCTCCTTTAAATGTACAATTTTTGAAATTATAATCAATAATAAAATAAGCATGCTGGCCTGATTAGAAACGAATTAAATTACTAATGCATCTATAATCAATGAAAAATATATCAATCAATTGGGGCTGGGGTTTCAGAGTTTAAGATTTAGCTCAGATAGCACACAATGCTCAAAGAAGGTTGCACAGTTGGCTAAACAGTGTGGTTGAGCCGCCTATTCATCATCAATGTATTCCAAACAGTGCCTTCAAAGACACAGGTAGCCACAAGCTGTGATTATGGTCAACAGTGAAGAATATTAAAAAGGTGACCACTTCCTTACATGCCACAGAGACTTAGAGGAGGTATAGGAGTGTGGGGGCCCATTTTTTAAATCTAATACCTCTGTACTTTCCAAACACATATATTAGTAAAAGTATGATTTGTTAAACTTTTAAAAATAATAAAAAATCACAAAATGTGCCTATTTATAAGTAAATAACCTATTTATCATTTTTTTATCTAAATGTGTTGGTAACACGATCCACTGTTATTTGGCTTAAAGCTTTCGTCCTTTCGTCGGTACTATTCAACTATAAACAGAAGAGCTTATGTTGTTTAAGAAGTGGAGCACGAATATCAAGCCACTTAAAATAACTTAAGTAATTTAGCTCAATATTAAGTGCACTACTTGCGTGATGATTGGGACCCCTGTAGTCTTCACAATGACCAGGGGCCTCAGGGGCTCCTGACTTTATCAGAGCCCTGCTTTGAAGACACAATAAAGAACTTGGCTACTGTATGTATGTGTGGGTGTGTGTTTGAGAGAGAGAGAGAGAGAGAGAGAGAGAGAGAGTGCGCAAGAGTGAGAGAGAGTGTGTGTTGAGTCTGTGTGTGCATTCGTGTGTGTGTGTGTGTGTGTGTGTGTGTGTGTGTGTGTGTGTGTTTGTGTGTGTGTGTATAAAAGAGATGGTGTGTGGTTAGCCAGCGCCCTAAACATCAATTAGCTGAGGATAACGAATAAGGAGGGGAGATAAGCTTGGGCCCCCAGGTCCCTCTTCTTCTTCTACTCCTCTTGTTTGTGTTTTCAGGAACAACAACAACCCAACTCCCCCTACTCGGTAATTATCTGATTAGCATTAGCATTCGAACAAAGCGATAGGAAAATAACAAATGAGAAGGAATGACAGACTTCAAACGCGACGGGAAGAGGCTAGAAAAAAGTGTTGGAGGAACAATGGCGTCGTGTTGGAGTGCCATTTGGCAAACTGTCATTGTTGGTGACCGGATCTCTGGTATGTTCCCTGGCATTATTAGCCAGGAATTTGTTAATGGCTTCTCATTCATTTGTGCCAGCGATTATCCATAAACATGTATGATTGGTGGATGGCAACTGATGTTGGTGTGGTAACAAAACATTTCAAAACCAACTTAAGAGTTAGAGGACAGTAAGGCAGTTCTTCATGGCTGGTCTGGTCTGGTCTGGTCCGGTGTGGTGGGGTGGTGAGTTTGGTTTTGCATAGACTCGCACACACACACACACACACACACACACACACACACACACACACACACACACACACACATACACACACACACACACACACACACACACACACACACACACACACACACACACACACACAAACACACACACACACATATATGCACACTAATCTCATACAGTCATGCAGACATTGACATAAAGTGCTTTACATCTGGAAATGAGTTCATCTCGTTTCTCATGACCAACAATATTCAATAAATGCAAATACTTACTGGATACTCAGCTCATGTATTCTAATGAGTGCCTCGAGAATCACAAAGTAACCCTTGTATTGGTAATGGCCTCTGTGCTCAAATGACATGATACATGTCAGAGTTGACACATTGCATAACTTGTACGTATTATTATAACCTCAGTATCACATTGATTCACGTTTATTATCATCCATCCCTCTTCACTGTTACTGACTCGAAGCGTTGCTCAGACCTCCAGCAGATCTGAGGATAGCTAGAGATGACCTTTGACCCCAGACTGTAACAGTATTCCAGCCGGATACATGGAGATACATCCTAGCTACTTAGCTTTCCACATGCCACCACCTCCCACAATGCACCTGGGCTGCCACACAACCCCTCTCATTCATTCACTCACTCACTCACAGGGTTACCTTTTGGCATCCCCAAGGCAATAGAGGAACAATAGCAACAGTGTGCTCATTACACAGGGAGGGAAATAAAGGGAGCAAGAGAGAGAGAGAGAGAGAGAGAGAGAGAGAGAGAGACATAGCCAGAGAGGGACAAAGAGGCAAAGAGACAATTGAGTGCACATAGTTCAGTGTTTCCGTTGAGGAGTCAAATGCATAAGTGGACTAAGTGCATGTGAGTCAGCGTGGGTACATTGTGTAAGGGTGTGCTCATGCGTGTGCATATTTGCCATGTTGTGTTTGTGAATACTTTAATTCGTGGCATAGGGAAAGCCTGTGTGCGTATATGCATTACATATGCACCTGCATGAATGCATGTGTGCATATCAATGTTTGAGTGAGAATCGTACGCATATAGAACGATTGAATGTTTTTGCAAAGGGTAGGTAACACTGGCCTACATTTCCCACACAAACTATTGTGTCATCCTGTTTCTCTGTGTCAAAACCCCAAAACACAACCCAAAAATGTGTGTAAGTTGTGCTATTTCAGTTGAAAAGTTTCTTCCACTTGAAGTTGTTTAGACAGGGGGAGACCAACACTTTGAAGCATGGACCATCTTAGGCGAGGTTAAAAATATATTGTTTCCCTACCCATTTAAATTCCTGAGAGGCCATTCTATTTTTGGAGCGGCCCAGATGTGATGGGTTGTTGCTAGGAGAACCGGAGGTAGATATACTGGGGGTGTTCTGATTCTGGACCAAACAGTGGGACTCTTTGGACAAGAGCTGCAGAGCAAGGGGGGACGCACCCAGTACAGGGATCTGCTGCCTGACCCACTTTCCATAGCCTTGATTCACCCTGCCATGTCTTAGGGAGAGAGAAGAGAGAGAGAGAGAGAGAGAGAGAGAGAGAGAGAGAGAGAGAGAGAGAGAGAGAGAGAGCTGATAAAGAAGCTTGGAAGATATATTTTTTTATGATCGTAGCTCTCTGGGGAACATCTCAAACAATCTCGTACAACATATATATATAGACATGTTATATGCAAAGTGTGGCGATAAGGTGTCTTTTTGTGGTGATTTTTTACACTATATGGTCAAGGTTCATATTGTAAGCAAGCGAGATACGAGTTTTGTTTTCATTTAGAAAACAGCAGCCGGTAAGATGACATATGCATGTTGAGATAATAGAACGGAACTGAATATCAAGGCCGAAAAAGCACAAGATTACGGAAATAAATAATGAAATAACGAGGTGATAAATACAGAAAAATAACAAGAGATGGATACCTAAGAAAGAAAAAAAAACTGAAAAAAACTGAAGGCTTCAAACCCCATTCCCGTCAGACTGTGAGTGTGTCAACACATGCACAATGTGCTGGCAATTGGATTGCGGGTCACGGCAGTCTCTTTACAGAACTAGCAGGGAGCCAGAACACAGAAACATAGAGTATGTGACACTTCAATCAACAAGCACATCTCTGGCCCTTGATGCCAGCTCTGGAGGTACAAGGTGTGCCTGTACTTGCGATCCGTGGTGTTTACTGGCTATTACTGGATTGAAGTCTCACGTTGTCTTTAGAGGTTCTTCATGACCAGGACAATCAGACCTCATAACTTGACATAATTTGAGCGTTGACACTATCACACACACACACACACACACACAAACTAACAGACACACACACACACACACACACACACACGTGAATAAACATACGCATACATGCACACAACCACACACACAGTCGTATGCAAACAAACACACACAAACAGCATTTTCCGCACGCATATCTGCATACGTATACACACACACTGGCCAACACACACAGGATATATCAGTAAAGTGATGGGAAATCTGTTATGCAACCTTGAGCATCAACAAAGAGACATTTTACTGAATCACTCGCATATTTTCAGGAATGGAGGTGGAGCAGTATTTGTTTGTAGACAATAGCAGGGCTGATAGGAAGTGAAATTATCCATGCCTGAAATTATCAAATACATTCGAAGACACCATAGAGAATTGCCTTTCTTGACAACAATAAAAGGAGCGGAACTCGCACACCACGTAGCCAATGCAACAATAAGTTTGCATTGCATAAAAGTGTAAAGTGCTACCCAAAGTTCGTGCAAAACGTTTTCAGTCCCATTCAGACCATCCTCAGTGCAAACATACAGAGGTAAAAGACTTCCTTATATAGACTATGCCTAGTTGGTGGCAGACATGTCAATCAAAAGGTCAGGTAGGTTGACGTGTTGACTAGACATTTTAAAAGGCACCGCTCACCTATTTTCACTTTTTTTGACAACATACATGGCTGAGCTCAAACCTGAATTCAGGCACCACGCCTGAACTCTATCAGGCCTGCAATAGCCTTTCCCTGCCAGCCGGTTTGCCTACGTAGAACAGACGGGAAGCAGCCTGGGTCATCACAGAACTTCTGTACGAACGTCTCACAGGAGAAGAAGTGACACTTTAATCAACAAACACATCCCTGGCCCTTGATGCCAGCTCTGGTGGTACAAGGTGTGCCTGTACTTGCGATCCGTGGTGTTTACTGGCTATTACTGGATTGAAGTCTCACGTTGTCTTTAGAGGTTCTTCATGACCAGGACAATCAGACCTCATAATTTGACATAATTTGAGCGTTGACACTATCACACACACACACACACACACACACACACACACACACACACAAACTAACAGACACACACACACACACACGTGAATAAACATACGCATAAATGCACATAACCACACACACAGTCGTATGCAAACAAACACACACAAACAGCATTTTCCACACGCATATCTGCATACGTATACACACACAGGCCGACACACACAGGATATATCAGTAAAGTGATGGGAAATCTGTTATGCGACCTTAAGCATCAACAAAGAGACCTTTAACTAAATCACTCGCATATTTTCAGGAATGGAGGTGGAGCAGTATTTGTTCGTAGACAATAGCAGGGCTGATAGGAAGTGAAATTATCTGTGCCTGAAATTATCAAATACATTCGAAGACACCATAGAGAATTGCATTTCTTGACAACAATAAAAGGAGCGGAACTCGCACACCACGTAGCCAATGCAACAATAAGTTTGTATTGCATAAAAGTGTAAAGTGCTACCCAAAGTGCGTGCAAAACGTTTTCAGTCCCATTCAGACCATCCTCAGTGCAAACATACAAAGGTAAAATACTTCCTTATATAGACTATGCCTAGTTGGTGGCAGACATGTCAATCAAAAGGTCAGGTAGGTTGACGTGTTGACTAGACATTTTAAAAGGCACCGCTCACCTATTTTCACTTTTTTTGACAACATACAGGGCCGAGCTCACGCCTAAATTCAGGCACCACGCCTGAACTCTTTCAGGCCTGCAATAGCCTTTCACCGCCAGCCGGTTTGCCTACGTAGAACAGACGGGAAGCAGCCTGGGTCATCACAGAACTTCTGTACGAACGTCTCACAGGAGAAGAAAACAGCTGTGTCTCAATTCACGGGACGCATCCTTCGAAGGACGCGGGATATGAAGGTGTGGCCGAAGGCCGTACCAAAGGTCGAACAAACGTTTTTAAATGAGACGGTCTGGCCTACGGAGCATTTCAAGTTTGCGTAACAAGCCGTTAACACCCTTTACCTTGCGTGACAACGCGCTGTTCCTGTCACCTAGCAACCCTGACAGCTGCGGTTCAAACCGGACGGCGGAGGAGAAATATGGAGCCGTTATATAATAATTATATAAAATATAACGTTAATTAGTTTAACGTTATATGGCTCGTGTTAATGTCATTGAACTTTAACAATAAAGTCACACATTTTAAATAGTCCCAACTTTATTTTAATATAAAAAAATGTTTTGACATAGTTTTGTCATTAAATATGTAATTTGCTTCCTCTCTCTCTGACGCCATTTCTGAAAAAATCCAACACGCAATGAATTTTGGGATACGTTGGGCCGTGAAGGATCCAGCCGGTGGATCCTTCAAATCCGGGAAAAGAAGGCTGCATTTGTCGGCCACATTTGAAGGAGCCTTCGAAATGGGACAGCCTTGACGCCTCGCAGTGACGCAATCGGCCTTCGAATGCACCCTTCGAAGGATGCGTCCCCTGAATTGAGACACAGCCACGTGCCTCATTCACCTAGCGGCCATCTTGTTTCGAAAGACTGGCTGGGTACAGATAGCCTTCAGAACCAAGACGGCCGCTAGGTGAATGGGGCCATACTAGTGCTGAACTTCATGAGTCTGCTGGGCCGACACACTGAGACATTGTCGTTTTCTCTGTATGATGTCATAGCTGATACAACCAGGTCTTCCCTTGTCAAGAGAAGTTGCAACATATCTTCACATAAAGTTTCCTTTGAATTAGAGTAGGCCTACTTTAATGCTATATCTCAATATAAATATGTATAAGATGTATGATTTGATTGTATTCATGAAATTTATATAAATATGGTGTAGATATATAGGTATCTGATGATATATATTTCATGATGTATGAATCATACACAAAAATTACTCAATTACTCAAAGCCTTTATCTGCTTGGTGCTTTTTGGAAATGAGTTATAGATATTACTTTACTACAGTGCCAGAACAAGTTGATAGAGAAATTCCAAGAACAGCAGGATAATGTATCATGATGTTTTTCACTGGATGTAAACTAAACACTTCTGAAAGCTGGTGACTTCCCGGTAGCTGGTAATGTCTTGTCTGGTCATGATTCAGAATGTTGATTGATGAAGATCTTATAATGAGATGAGGTGAGGTGAGGTGAAGTGAAACACATTGTACTTTTCTCCAAAGGGGTGGGCATGTTTATGTGTTTTATATCTTCTGTTCCCGGCAGCCATAATGCCGTTGGATTCATCAGAGGCTTGATGAGGGAACTGAAGTCTCTCATCCGGCCAAAATGGGACATAAAATAAATACACGTGTGGGATGAGAGACTGTGGGGTCTGTGTTGCGTCAACAGTTTATGAAGTGGATTCCGAGGTCCTACGCGCATAGTGGGTGGAAAGTTCTTCAGAACGTGTTGCTCAAGTCTTGTACTTTTATACGCTAGTAGCCTTCTATTGAGCTGCTAGGAATTTGTTTGAATGAAACCATAATTGTGTGGTGTCATTCTTTCACTTCACTACTTTCTACATGGAAAGCTGTGCTCGCTGCTGTTGCTACAATTCGACAAAACTAACAGATATCACAAACACTTTCTCCATTAGTTCACGTTTTCAGCATATATTATAACAAGTACTAAGATCAAAATCACATAATCTGATGGACATTAACCTTGACCGAAGTACTAGATGGGTAAAGGACTTGTATTTTGATTACGGTATACACTTTGCACATGTGTCCACCTCTCTTGCGTCATGTATGTATGATATATATATAATTTTTGTGCATCTGAGTTTACTGAACGTCTTGAGATAGCAGATAGAGTGATGGAGGGACGGACAGACAGACAGAAGGACACGCGGTTAACACCTCTTTATGTTTCTCAGCTTTTCTTCTTTGCTTATCGTTTTTAGCTGAATATGTGCTGCCGTGCATTTCTAATCCCGTCTTGTGTGTGTTTGCAGGTGTCTGGTCTCCATTATTAACTTGACAGGTGGTGACTGAAGCGCACCAGTCTGTCATCCGCCCTCACGTAAACCTTTAGTCTGCAGGGAGCTGGACAAACTAAGAGGTGGCAATGGTTTATGTTAGCAGGGGCCCTGTGTTAACAAATGAGCACTAGCCCCTTTGATAGCTTGCTGGTTGTTTGGTTTGAATGTTATCAGGAGGAACCTGGTGTGTGTGTGTGACTGTATGTGTGTTTGTGTGTGTGTGTATGTGTGTGTGTGTGTGGTGTGTTAGGGTTTGCACACACACACACACACACACACACACACACACACACACACACATACACTAATAAAGTCAGGGATGAGGAGAAGGTCACAGGTAAAGATAATGAAATGTATCTGAACATGATATACATGTACTCAAGTACATCCCTTATCATTCTTTAATATATTAAATATTAACGCTTTATTAATTATCATAAAGGAGCTATAGTTTGTTAGTATTCTAGGTGAAGGAAATGCCCTACATCTTCCTGATAGTCTGTTGGTGGATTGCACGTGTTTCCTCAGAAACAGAAATCATATCCTTAATATATTTGCAGACAACAAGGAAACTGTCCCCCTTCAGAGACCCCCCTCAACTCATGTCCTATTAACTGAAACATCTGTAAGCATGGACGGATAGCCCTAGGGACTCCCCATGTCCTCATCACTGATGTCTGCTATGATCCAGGGCCAGCTCTACTCTGACTGGCTGTCTAACTGGTGCACAGAGCCCCAGGGAGTGGATGAATGACCAAACTCTGCCGCGGACCCAACCAGGAGATGTACCCCAGACCCAGACTCCAGTGTACAGACTCCACGTGGCCTGGGAGGGGGGACACCATGGTAACATAACCGTCTCCTGATGCTAATCTGTTGTTCGGTGGGCTGTTTACTATGTACTTTTCAATCATTTTGGAGACGCTTTCAACCAAAGAGACCTACAGTTTAAATACAGGTCATTATGGAGAACGTAGGGGTTAGGGGTTATCTTGCTCAAGGAAGCCTACAGCTAGGTTGTGGTCATTGGCCATCAAACCCAGGACCTTTCGGCTTGGAGTCTGAGAAAACTCAAGGCAGCACAGTATCCGGCCAACCAACAGCTTTTCAATCATGATCGTTCCTCATACCTAATTAGTATAACCTTCTGTTTGGCTTTCTTTATAGCTATGTTGTGTACTTCTAAAATCACCATTATATTATGAACATCATATTCAATGTTGTCAATTGGTTCCAGTTCATTGGCATTGTAATCACAAGTGTTTTACACACTCGTCTGTGGACCCTAATTAACACTGTATGTATTTACATGTACATACATTTCAGCGTTGAACATTTGATATGTAAATGTCAACTCTGAGCACAACACATCTACATATCTGTTTCACAATTGTATCAAATGAGCTGCAGAATGTGCCTCTTAAAGGAAGATAATCCCGTGTTCACCAACCTGTTGTGAAAACACGTGCACTCACGTGCAAACAAACAATGCCCCTGTCCCATGCACTCCCCCCCATCCCCCCAAAACAGCCTCACGTGAATGCACACATGTACACACTGAACACTCGCATGCATTTACCAACCTCACACTCACAGACAGACGGCAGAACAACCTATAGATAGACATGCATACAGACAGGCAGACAGCTTGTGAGACTGTCAGACCGAGAGACAGATGGGCAGAGCGTCAGACAGACAGCTAGGTAGACTGTCATATAGACATTAGACTGCCATACAGGCAGAAAGACAGACTGTCAGACAGACAGACAGTTGGACACATCCATACACATGCATCAACAAGAGGCCACATGTCTATAAGCCTCCCCCAGTTGAGGGGGAGGGCCCATGTTGTATAATCTGTTACTGGAGATCAGCCGGGGAACGTAAACAAGAGCAAGAATCACCACCACCATATCAATATTTTCCTCTTTTTTTTTTCTTATTCACTTTCTCAATGGAAGCTTCATTTTCTTAGTAGAAAAAACACAGCTTTTCTGGCATTCCTAAGGAGGTGTGTGCTATTGTCATGCAGACCAACAGGGCCAAACAGTAGCATGTAGCAACAGCCCCACCCACACCCACACAAACACTATGCTCACCCTTCCCCATCCACTCACTGTTGACATGCGGGCCTATGCAAATGCTGAAAAACATTGCATGTTTTTCAATAAGAAATGAAAAACATTCTAGCTTGCATTGTGTGGCCTTTTTCGCTAAAGGGCCGACAGTATTTCCACTGCTCTCTCTCTCTCTGCAAACGCAGGTGTAGATACGAGCACAATCTGATCAAATAAAACACACACTCACATTCACACTCACATACACAAACATTCAGGTATGTGCTCTCCTAACCACAACATCTCACTGGAAAGCTACTAGAACGAACACATGGAAAAATACATAGTCGTTTTAGCAATGCTTTGCTAAAAAGATTTTAAAAACTTCCAAATCCTTCATAATCCCAATGGAATAAAGACATTGTTTTATCATTGGTTCCCACAGTTTGAGAATAGAACAAAACATTCAAATGATTATATTATATTGTGGTAGTACTGTTGGACCCAGGGCCTCCTGGGGTCTAGCGGCCGACCAACTTGTTTCACCCTTACTGTTGTAAAAGAAGGGACACGTCAAAACGCCCGCCTCTGGAAATAACTCTTCACCTGCATGTCAACAAGGACATCCTTTCTGGACTGGAACTCCACCTCCTTTTCCGTTACCCTTTCCATCATCTCCCCCCCCCCCCCCGCCCCCTGCAATTACAATTAACTTGACACTTACTCACCCCTCTCTCTACAATTTACAACCCTTTTCACTCCCCCCTCCCCTCTCTCTCTATCCGACCCATCTCTCTCTCCCACCTCTCTCCCCCACCCCTACCACCTCTTAGCATCCAAGTGCCAACAACACTCTGAGCCCCTAAGCCAGCTTGATGTTGGTTCCCGGGTGAAGGGGACTTGTTTGTTTCCTCCTCTTAACCCCAGAGGCATATCTAAATCCCACTCTGAGCTCACCATCTAGGCCATTTAACCAAATCAGTTGAAACAAAATGTGTCAAAGACATCAGGCTCCATGCTTCGCCTGAGGTGGGGAAGTGGTTGTTGACGTGGGAGTGGATCGAAAGCGGATGCGCTCCACACTGGAGCTTTGGTGGTAAGCCGCTTTTCTAATAATGTGCCTTCATTCTGTCAGGTATTTTAATTTGTCTTCAGTGTGCCCTCAGGCAAAGACAAGGCGTTCACAAAGGACCTGACAAATCAATGTCAAAGAACTAGCTGTGACAGGGACCTACTGTTGCATTGCCTCGTGTCAACCGTTTCATGGTCAAAAGGTTGCACTTGCAAAACACAAGACTGCAGCCAACCCCCAACTAGCACGCACGTTCTGTGCCTGAGTGAGAGGTAATAACACTACCTACCAGCAGGGGGCGGTTGTCTTTATTCGTCATTCAAAATGGGACACCGGAAGACCTAGGACTGCGGATATATATATTTATTTCTCAGCAATAATTTGTGAAAATTATGAATGATTAGAAAAAAACTAGAAAGAAAATATGTCTTTTTTTTACGTGCCCTCTTTTTTCTGGTTTGCTCACGTGTGTGTCTTCTTACGCATTGATTTTGCTTAAGCTGACCAGCCGATCCATGTGATTTCTCTCACAGACGGCCCCCGTCCCTGATTCAACATGCTGTATTGGCCGATGAACCGCAGAAATGGGCCAACAAGGGCAAACCAGTACAACACCTCAGAAACTAGGGCCACAGACGCTCATAGTCCGACAGTAGACCGTTGGCCCTGTGTGTCAGGGCCTAAAGTCCTGAACCATAAAAACATGTACCAGCTACATATGGTTGGTCACTCGCTAATGAAATCTTTGTATTCATGGTTTGTTTTATTCTCCTGTAAAACACCAGGTTCGCTGGAAGGGCTCCACAATTTTAGATCTGGGGACTGAGTTCAGCTCCACATGGAAGCCCACAGGAACAGCCTTCATTATGCTAATAGGTTGCACCTTAGCACCTCAGACGTGTCGTCCAATTAGGAGCTCTCCTGGTACTCACCTTCCCGATGGCGGCACGTATTAATATGAGAAGATTGAGGTGTGGATGTGGGCGCTTGTAGTGACACTCATAGGGGCATGTGACTTCAGTCGGAAGAAGGAGCGAGAGCGGGAAGGAGAGCGAGAGAGAGAGAGAGAGAGAGAGAGAGAGAGAGAGAGAGAGAGAGATTGGAATGACATGATTTGAGATCATGGCGAGGTTAGAGATTAGAGAGAGGGAAATAGTTTACAGTGTAGCGTAAACAAAACTCATTCAGACAACAGTTCCAGCGTACCCTGAATTTACTTGCTGAGATGACGCATAAGCAACCCACACAAACATACACACAGAAGCAATGCACAAATTTGAAAACACACACACACAAACGGACATGCACACACACACACACACATTGTTTCAACGTGCATGTGTGTGAATGTGTTTGTGTCTGTGGGGGCAGCTCACACACCATGCAGCAGCAGTGTCCTCTCTATTTGAATCCTGTTTCATGCACCAGCCCAGCGGCCTGTCATCAACA